>NC_084613.1:45255449-45597949 GCF_033978795.1 Nerophis ophidion
TGCAGAAAGCTCTCCATACTTGTTAGGTAAACTGAGGGCCCCGGTCAGATACGATGTCCTCCGGAATCCCATGCTGCTTGCTGCAGGGTGAGGAGGTCAGCTGTCTCCGAGGTGGAAGGTATCTTATGAAATGGGCTGCCACAATAGTCAATACAGTCGTGTTACCTCTGGAAACTGGAAATCTCGTGTAGAAGTGCAGGGCAATGTGCGACCAAGTGAGGTCAGGAATCGGTAGAGGGTGCAGGAGAGCAGCAGGAGGCCCGTGTGAGGGTTTACTGCAAGCACAAGTGGTACAAGCAGCGATGAACTCACATGTGTCATTAGCCACGAATGGCCAACAGAAACGTTTTTGTAAAAATGAGTGGGTGCGTTGAAACCCTGGATGACAGGAGAATAGGCTGGAATGCCCCCAATACAGGACCCTGGATCGCAGCTCACGGTGGATAAAGAGTTTGTTTGGGGGGGTCCAACCCCAGGTCTTGGATTGGAGCGTAGCGCGGTCTTGCTGAGATCCTCCACTTTCCACGATACCATTTCCACAATACGCACAGGAAGAAGGTTGTGTTCGGCCACCGTCGGACAGGTAGGTTCCTCCATGTATTGTCTTGATAGCATGTCAGCCTTAGTGTTCTTAGATTCTGGTATGTAAGAGAGTAAATAGTCGAATCGACAGAAAAATTGCCTGATGATTATTCAGTCTTCTGGCTGAGCAGATGTTGAGAAGGTTGCTGTGGTCTGTCAGGATCTGAAACTAAAATTTGGCTCCTTCAAACCAATGTCTCCATTCCACCAGTGCCTTGCGGACCGAGAGTATACCCCCTATCCCCGAGTCTGATGCATCCACCTCCACCAGGAAAGCACAGTCTAATTCTGGGTGGCTGGGGACTGAGGCGGCGATGAAGCTCCTCTTCACACCCTAGATTGCTTTACTGGCCTCATGAGTCCATAAAAAGGGAAAATTGGTAGATGTATGGGAATGAAGTGGTGCGGGTAGCCTACTGAAGTACAGGATAAAGTGTCGGTAGAAGCCAGCGAATTCTAGGAACCTCCTTAGTTCAGTTCTGGTGTAGTGTTGTGACCACTCCAAAACTGCCTCAACCTTCTTAGGTTTCGGCCCTGATGTGGCCCCCTCGACTACAAATCCCAAGAATTCCACCGAGAAGCATGGAAACTACACTTCTCCGCTTTAACGAAAAGACGGTTCTCCAGTAGTCGCTGAAGGACGAATTGTATGTGGTGCCGGTACTCTGCCAGTTTGCGAGAAAAAATGTAAATATCATCTAAGTAGACCACAAGAAACTGGTCCAGCATGTCCCGGAGAATATCGTTTACGAGAGTCTGGAAGACAGCTGGAGCGTTGGTGAGTCCGAAGGGCATTATCTTGGACTCGTAATTCCATGGATGGGTGTCGAACGCTGTCTTCCATTCATCGCCCTCCCTAATCCCTACCAGGTGATAGGCGTTTCGTAGAGCCAGCTTGGTGAAGACTGTGGGTGGAGCCAAAGGCTCACAAGAAGAATTTAGCAGAGGTAGGGGGTATTTGTTCTTTTGTTCTTGACCGTAATGTTGTTAAGGTGACTGTAGTCGATGCAGGGTCTTAAAGGCCTACTGAAATGAGATTTTCTTATATTTTATATGTCATACTTGATCATTTCGCGATATTGCAATATTTTTGCTGAAAGGATTTCGTAGAGAACATCCACCATAATTTTCGCGACTGGAGAAAAGCCCTGCCTCTACTGGAAGTCGCAGACGATGACGTCACATGTTGATGGCTCCTCATATATTCCCATTGATTTTAATGAGAGCCTCCAACAAAAACAGCTATTCGGACCAAGAAAATGACAATTTCCCCATTAATTTGAGCGAGGATGAAAGATTTGTGTTTGAGGATATTGATAGCGACGGACTAGAAAAAAAAACAAAAACAAAAACAAAAATAATTAAAGAAAAAAAACGCGATTGCAATCGCGTTGCATTGAGACAGATTCATATGTTTTTAGAGACATTTACTAGGATCATTCTGGGAAATCCCTTATCTTTCTATTGTGTTGCTAGTGTTTTAGTGAGTTTAACAGTACCTGATAGTCAGAAGTGTACGTCTACGGCCGGGTGTTGACGCGCAGTGTCTCGGGGAAGTCGACGAAGGCTGTACGGGAGGCGCAAGCTCAGCTGATATCCGGTAAGTGGCGACTTTTTAACCACAATTTTCTCACCGAAACCTGCTGGTTGACAAGTGGTCGGGATCCATGTCCGCTCTGATCCATAGTAAAGTTTCAACTCCGTGAATTTTAAACAAGGAATCACCGTGTGTTTGTGTGGCTAAAGGCTAAAGCTTCCCAACTCCATTGTTCTACTTTGACTTCTCCGATATTAATTGAACAAAGTGCAAAAGATTCAGCAACACAGATCTCCAAAATACTGTGTAATTATGTCGTTAAAGCAGACGACTTTTAGCTGTGTGTGTGTGCAGCGCTCATATTCATAACAGCCCGTGACTACACGCGTACACGTCATCATTACGCGACGTTTTCAAGAAAGAAGTCCCGGGAAATTTAAAATTGCAATTAAGTAAACTAAAAAGCCCGTATTGGCATGTGTTGCAATGTTAATATTTCATCATTGATATATAAACTATCAGACTGCGTGGTGGGTAGTAGTGGGTTTCAGTTGGCCTTTAAAGATCCGTCCTTCTTGGCAACAAAAAAAAAAACCAGGGTTAGAAGGTGTGATGATGCCAGAGGCTAGAGACTCCGTGATATAATCCTTCATGCCTTCCTTTTCCGGAAGTGACTGGGTGTACAAGCGACTGGAGTCGGGGAGTAGCTCGACATAGTCATAGGGTCTGTGAGGAGGTAGGGCTTGTGCTCGTCCTATGCTAAATACTCCGGCAAGATCGTGGTAGCACGCCGGTATCTGAGCCAGATCAGCATGAGGAATAATGATTCTGGGACGGCTGACCGAAGGAGATGCTCACATTAGGCAGTTTGCGTGGCATGAGGTGCTCCACACCATGATCTTGCCCGAGATCCAAGAGACGTTTAAAAGTCCTCCTCCACTCCACTGTATTATCTTCAATCAGATGCACCTGTGTGAGGTTGTTAGCTGTATACAGACACACGTCCACCCCATACAATCAGTAAGACCCAAACATTAAGCATGGCTAAGAGCAAAGAGCTGTCCAAAGACACCAGAGACAAAATTGTACAACTCTTCAAGGATGGAAAGGGCTCTGGAGAAATTGCCAAGCAGCTTGGTGAAAAAAGGTCCACTGTTGAAGGAATCATTAGAAAATAAGGAAGCTTAACATCTCAATCAGAGTGGAGCCCCATGCAAGATATCACCTCGTGGGGTCTCAGTGATGCTGAGAAAGGTGAGAAATCAGCCCAGGACTACACGGCAGGACTTGGTCAATGACCTCAAAAGAGCTGGGACCACTATTTCCATGGTCACTGTTGGTAATACACCAAGACGTCTTTGTTTGAAATCATGCATGGCATTGAAGGTTCCCCTGCCTAAACCAGCACATTTTAAGACCCGTCTTAAGTTTGCCAATGACCATTTTGACGATCCAGAGGAGTCATGGGAGAAAGTTTTGTGAACAGATGAGACCAAAATTGACCTTTTTGGTCATAATTCTACTATGCGTGTTTGGAGGAAGAAGACTGATGTGTACCATCCCAAGAACACCATCCCTACTGTGAAGCATTGGGGTGGTAGCATCATGCTTTGGGGGTGTTTTTCTGCTCATGGGACAGGACGACTGTACTGTATTAAGGAGAGGATGACTGCAGCCATGTATTGTGAGATTTTGGCCAAAAACCTCCTTCCCTCAGTCAGATCATTGAAGATGAGTCATGGCTGGATCTTCCAACGTGACAATGACCCAAAGCACACCGCCAGGAAAACCAAGAAGTGGCTTCGTAAGAACCATATTAAGGTTCTGGAGTGGCCTAGCCAGTCTCCAGACCTAAATCCAATCAAAAATCTTTGGAGGGAGCTGAAAGTCTGTGTTACTCAGCGACAGCCCAGAACCCTGACTGATATAGAGAAGATCTGTGTGGAGGAGTGGGCCAAAATCCCTCCTGCAGTCTGTGCAAACTTGGTGAAGAACTACAGGAATCGTTTGACCTCTGTAATTGCAAACAAAGGCTACTCTACCAAATAATAATGTTGGTGTTCAAATACTTATTTTCAGCTTTATCACACAAATAAATTGTTAAAAAATCATAGATTGTGATTTCTGGATTTTTCTTTTTAGGTTATCTCTCATACAGTGGACATGCACCTACCGTGAAAATTTCAGACCCCTCCATGATTTCTAAGTGGGAGAACTTGCAAAATAGCAGGGTGTTCAAATACTTATTTTCTTGACTGTATATATATATATATATATATATATATATATATATATATATATATATATATATATATATATATATATATATATATATATATGTGTGTGTGTGTGTAGCCGTGGAGGCACCGCCTGTGTCTGCCTCACTTCTCGTTTGCTGTCAACACAGCAGCAAATGCTTTTCTCTGCAACTTGTTGATGCTCTCTCTGGCGGTGGTTGCTAGTTCCTTAGCAGATTTGGTTGGCCACTCACTTTTTGGCAGACTCAAGAACTCGGGTCCATTTTGCCACTCTTAATGTTCATCCAGATCTTGAGGGCCTGCTCCTCTGGTAATGACATCTGCAATGTTTTGTGACCCAGGGATCCACAACCAATCCTGTACTGCTGTGCTGCTTTGAATCTCTCCGATCCGGTTGGCAAAAAATGTTTGATAGCCATAGCTTTCTCGCTGTATTGCACCGAGGACTGTTTGACTGTCACCAACGTGAAACCACTTTCTGACTTGGATTCGGTCGTGCAGTTCAAAGAATTTCCTGAATCGCGAGGCGAACACTGCTCCACACATTTCTGCTTTGACAGCATCACCTTTGTGGTCCAAGGGTGTTAGTTTTGCTTTTGATTCAACCAGTCTGATGATGGGACCCAGGTCTGTGATCCATCTCAGGTACATCACCACTCCATAAGCATGCTCCCTTCCATCAGAGACTGTGATCGCCGAGGGTTGTTCAATAATGAAGCATTTGGGAGTTAGAACCCTGGTGAACATGATCTTGCTAAGTTGATGGTACTCCTCAAACAGATTGATTGCATCACCTCTAAGTTCATCTGAGAGTGCAATGTCCCACGTTTCTTTGACTGGACGGCTTTCAGCCTTTGCCTCTTGAAACGCCCTCCGTACCAGAATAGCTCCCTTCTGCTTGGCAGGAGTTACAAGGCCAACTGGGTCGTACAGTCCTGACACTTGACTGAGAAGTTCTCTTCTTGTCAAAGGGTTGGATGTCATGGCTCTGATTTCCGCATCTTTTGCTTCCTCTTTGAAAAGTCGATTCCGATTCTGACATGGAGCTTGTCTTCCTCGACTCTGTAGCCCAGACCGAGTGCCTTGTTGTCATCATCGCTCATTTGGTTTGGTAAGATAATAGTCTTTTTCATTATACTTTCCTCTTCAGAGCCCTCCTTCCTCCCACTTTGCCCAGTGAAGACCCATGGCTTCAACTCCAACCCCCCGGCCTTCAGGATCCTCTCCACGCTGGCTGTGATGTTTGTCTGCTATATTCACTCTTTATATCAGGTTCATATCCTCCGGTTCCACAGCAGCGGTGCGTCGACACAGCTTCCCAAGGTTTTGGAACAACATATGCTCCCATCTAAGTGCCATCTTTTTCATGGACGCCCCTGCTTATTTGAGCAAGACAATGCCAAGCCACATTCAGCACGTGTTACAACAGCGTGGCTTCGTAAAAAAAGAGTGCGGGTACATTCCTGGGCCGCCTACAGTCCAGACCTGTCTCCCATCGAAAATGTGTGGTGCATTATGAAGCGTAAAATACGACTGCGGATACCCCGGACTCTTGAACGACTGATGCTCTACATAAAACAAGAATGGGAAAGAATTACACTTTCAAAGCTTCAACAATTAGTTTCTTCAGTTCCCAAACGTTTATTGAATGTTGTTCAAAGAAAAGGTGATGTAACACAGTGGTGAACATGCCCTTTCCCAACTACTTTGACACGTGTTGCAGCCATGAAATTCAAAGTTAATTATTATTTGCAAAAAAAAATAAAGTTTATGAGTTTGAACATCAAAAATCTTGTCTTTGCAGTCTATTCAACTGAATATGGGTTGAAAAGGATTTGCAAATCATTGTATTCTGTTTATATTTACATCTAACACAATTTCCCAACTCATATGGAAACAGGGTTTGTATAATTCATTTTGTTTTATTTTCAACGTTTAAATCTCTTGGTCAACTATAAAGCTATCTGTAATTTTTTATTTTTTTATTTGTTGTTTTTATTGCCCTTTCATCAAATATAACCCAGTTGTGTATGGCAAAAACAAAAACTATGCAATGTTTGTCCACGCACGTGCAATATTTTTGTAACCAAATCCACACAACTCTTATGTCACAACCAACTCACCAACAAGGTAAATATATATACGGGTAGGTTGTTGGTAGACTCCAAGCAACTACAGTATGTATGTCTAATAATGATATATATGGCATGTTCTCCCCGTGACTGCGTGGGTTCCCTCCGGGTACTCCGGCTTCCTCCCACCTCCAAAGAAATGCACTTGGAGATAGGTTGATTGGCAACACTAAATTGGCCTTCGTGTGTGAACGTGAGTGTGAATGTTGTCTGTCTATCTGTGTTGGCCCTGCGATGAGGTGACGACTTGACTTGTCCAGGGTGTACACCGCCTCCCGCTCGTATGCAGCTGAGATAGGCTCCCCTCTTCCCCACTCCCGTGACCCCCGAGAGGGACAAGCCGTAGAAAATGCTCTGGTGGTACTTGGTAGTTGAGCAGTCAAATTACACCTTTTATAAGATTTGTACATATTTTAAAGGGAAATGCTTGGATTCATTTGGTTTTCATGGAAAAAGCGTTATAAAATAAGTTTAAAGTGTATCAAAAATGGCCATTATAAAAGGGGACAAAAGGGTCCCGGGGATTTCATTCAATAGCGAGTGCTATTCACTCTGGGAGAAGCCACTAATGGAGACCAAGTTGTTCAAGCGCCGTAGGGTCATGCTCTTTCTCTTTTGCATCTACTCCATGAGCATTGCCATGATGTGGCTGCAGTACAGCATCATCGGCAACATTTTTAATCGCTTTTATGATATCGGCACTTGATTTATGATTTATTCATTCACCTACATCTCTCTTTTCCTTCCTTCACCTGTATGCTGGACAACCGAGGCCTCAAGGAAATCCTCATTGTGGGCTCAGCTTTCAATTCCATCTGAGCTTGGATCAAAACTAGCACGGATCACCCCAGCCCGTTTTCTGTCACCTTCTTCGGACAGTTTGTGTGTTCAGTGGGTAATGTTTACGTCCTTGGAATTCCATCCAGACTTGGCTCTCTGTGGTTTGGGCAGCAGCAGGTTTCCACTGCGTGTTCCAGTGGCATTCTGGGAAACCAGGTGTGTCCTACAACATCATTAATAGTGTGTGTGTGTGAGACAGGCTCTTAGTTTCCCTTAATTTCTAATGTTGATTTTACCAAAACAATTATTTGCATTCAGCTGTGAATGAACACTTTAGGGAAAGTCCTTATACATTCCACAGTTCATAATAAAAGTTCCATAGAGTTGTATGATATGTACAATATATAAATGATATACAATTGGCAAACGATAGAGATTTTAATACAATCGTTATATCGTGATAATACATGTTGATGACACATTCTGTGTCCTGCAAATTTGACAGGGACATGCGAACGGCCGTGTCCTCAACGCACTGTAATTGGAGTCACTGTCTGTGACCGAACTGTAAGAAACCGCCTAAAGGAAATAAGATTTAAACACAGAAAAGTTAAACAACAGCTGTCATTAACATTTACACCAGGGGTCACCAATGCGGTGCCCGCGGGCAACAGGTAGCCCGTAAGGACCAGATGAGTCGCCCGCTGGCCTGTTCTAAAAATAGCTGAAATAGCAGCACTTACCAGTGAGCTGCCTCTTTTTTATTTTATTTTATTTATTTACTAGCAAGCTGGTCTTGCTTTGCTCGACATTTTAAATTCTTAGAGAGACAAAACTCAAATAGATTTTGAAAATCCAAGAAAATATTTTTAAAGACTTGGTCTTCGCTTGTTTAAATAAATTCATTTATTTTTTTACTTTGCTTCTTATAACTTTCAGAAAGACCCTTTTAGAGAAATAATACAACCTTAAAAATGATTTTAGGATTTTTAAACACATACTTGTATACCTGTTTACCTTTTAAATTCCTTCGTCTTCTTTCCTGACAATTTAAATCAATGTTCAAGTAAATTTTTTATTTTTATTTTAATTAATTATAAATAAATTTTAATTTAATTCTTCATTTTAGCTTCTGTTTTTTCGACAAAGAACATTTGTGAAACATTTCTTCAAACTTATTATGATTAAAATAAAAATAAAAATATTCTGGCCAATCTGGAAAATCTGTATAATCGAATTTTAATCTTATTTCAAAGTCTTTTGAATTTATTTTAAAATTTTTGCTCTGAAAAATCTAGAAGAAATAATGATTTGTCTTTGTTAGAAATATAGCTTAGTCCAATTTCTTATATAGTCTAACAAAGTGCAGATTGGATTTTAACCTATTTAAAACATTTCATCAAGATTATAAAATTAATCTTAATCAGGAAAAATTACTAATGATGTTCCATAAATTATTTTTTAAATATTTTTAAAAAGATTCGAATTAGCTAGTTTTTCTCTTCTTTTTTCGGTTGAATTTTGAATTTTAAAGAGTCGAAATTGAAGATAAACTATGTTTCAAAATATTTTTTTTCCCCCTGTTTTTTCCTCTTTTAAACCATTCAATTTAGGTTTTTTTCATCATTTATTCTCTACAAAAAAACTTCCGTAAAAGGAAAAAAATGTACGACGGAATGACAGGCAGAAATACCCATTTTTTAAAATATATTTATAGATTTATTTATTAAAGGTAAATTGAGCAAATTGGCTATTTCTGGCAATTTATTTAAGTGTGTATCAAACTGGTAGCCCTTCGCATTAATCAGTACCCAAGAAGTAGCTCTTGGTTTCAAAAAGTTTGGTGACCCCTGATCTACACAAACAACAATAAGTTTACAATGGGCTAAGGAAAAGCAACCTTTGACATGATTTGACCTCAAGGCCTTTCAAAGTTCAAAATGAATCCAAAAATAATTTCATGCTTGATATTTTTGTTTAGAAATGAAAGTTTTTGAGAAATTTGAACCAATAAAGTAAATTAAAAAAAGAAACCTAAATATTTTACGCCCATCAAAAATTAAATGACTTTGAAGATGATTAGGATTGTAATTTATAAATTGCCGTTTTTGTTTGACAATTATAATGACATTTTGTTGTAGTATATTGCAAGGTAGAACACAGTATATTAAAGTATTTTTCTGAAGGTGGCGTCCAAATGGGAAATGACGTGTTCATGTTTGCACAAGGTCGCCATCTTGTGCCTAGTTGGCGTAATAATTTACTGTATTTATTAGGGTCATTGAAAACAAACTGGAGTTTCAGGTAGGCGAACTGTAAAACTTTGAAAAAAACTTTAAGAATGTTTTTGTTCAACTTTTTAAGACTCTAGTGGATTTGGGTTGTTGATACAGCTCAGAACAGCATTTGTCGTCACTTATATGTCTTTGGGAAAGCTGAACCGGTTGTTGTTGAACTAGCGGGAGAAAAAGAAGTAAAACAAGCATCTAAGACTAGCGAAATAGTGCCGTGTATAGTTTGTCTTCTTGTGCCGTTTATCTGGCTTGTTACGGCGGATGTCTAGAAAAGGAGCGAGAAATAAAAGTATTCTCGAGAAACGACGCTTCAAACTTGAAGCTAAACCTATTGACTTTGCTAGCTAGTTTGGGGAATAGTGAGCATGGCACATTATTTGTCACTCATTGGCCAACACGTAGGCAGAAGCTAAACTTTATTTAATTATCCTAGAACAACGTCAGCAGAACAAAAGTACATCCAAACAGTTAATCTGTTTGAATGCATCATGATTTATTTTTGCAAAATAAAGCATTGAGATACTTTCTAAACTAGGGTCCATTTTGATAAAATAATTGCTATCTAACCAGTTCACCCACAAATACATCCTTGCCTTCTTTCAAAGTCAGTCAAATCAAGTCCTTTTTTCGAAGGTCACCTCAATCTACTGTATGCAAAGAAATGTGACGGTAACACAACTGAGGTATGTTCGTCATGCATGCTTTTTAAAGTCAGTCAAGTTCATTCTCAGAACAATTAAGCATTATCCGTTTTTGTTATTGATGATAAGGCAGGAAATCACACAACAGGCTGATAAAGGTCACAAGACAGACTTTTACATGGTATTTCCTGCCATATGGACTTTGATTTACTCAACTGTAGAAAGTACTTGGCACCTGCTTGGAGTAAAGCCTTCATTTGTGGACAAAATAAGACATAATATTGTATATTGAATCTTCTTTTCCCCACATATAATGTGTCTTAATTAACTGAAATATACTGTATGTATAATAATATTTCTTATAATACAGACAATAGGTCAGCATGATGGCATGGCTGCCTCACAATCAGAAGATCTAGATCATGAGTGTCAAACTCTGGCCCGCGGGCCAAATTTGGCCCGCCGTTTAATTTCATTTGGCCCTTGAGGCAATATCAACTTAACATTAGAGCTGGCCTGCCGGTAACACCACATTCACCACTAATACTCATACTTGCCAACCCTCCCGATTTTCCCAGGAGACTTCCGAAGTTTAGTGCCCTTCCCGAAAATCTCCCTGGGCAACCATTCTCCCTATTTCCACCCGGACAACAATATTGGGAGCGTGCCTCAAAGGCACTGCCTTTAGCGTCCTCTACAACATGACGTCACGTCCTCTTTTCCTCCATATAAACAGCATGCTGGCCAAGTCACATAATATATGCGGTTTTCACAAACGCATACTTGGTCAACAGCCATACAGGTCACACTGAGGGTGGCCGTATAAAAAACATTAACATTGTTACAAATATGCGCCACACTGTCAACCCACACCAAACAAGAATGACACAACACATTTCGGGAGAACACCCGCACTGTAACACAATATAAACACAACAGAACAAATACCCAGGTGCCCTTGCAGCACTAACTCTTCCGGAACGCTACAATATCAACCCCCGCTAATACCAAATCCCGCCCACCTAATTTTTATTTTATTTTTGAATTTATTAGCCTGTGGAAAAAGTTAATGTTGATATTTACCTCAGAAGGCTACAAATAGAAAAGAGGCATTCATTGTTTTATCCCATCCATCCATCCATTTCTACCGCTTATTCCATTTTTGGGGTCGCGGGGGGCGCTGGCGCCTATCTCAGCTACAATCGGGCGGAAGCCGGGGTACACCCTGGACAAGTCGCCACCTCATCGCAGGGCCAACACAGATAGACAGACAACATTCACACTCACATTCACACACTAGGGCCAATTTAGTGTTGCCAATCAACCTATCCCCAGGTGCATGTCTTTGGAAGTGGGAGGAAGCCGGAGTACCCGGAGGGAACCCACGCATTCACGGGGAGAACATGCAAACTCCACACAGAAAGATCCCGAGCCTGGATTTGAACCCAGGACTGCAGGACCTTCGTATTGTGAGGCAGACGCACTAACCCCTCTGCCACCGTGAAGCCCTCATTGTTTTAATTAAATTTTATTTAATATACCACTGATGTTTTGTGAAAGTTGATTTTGCACTATTACGTTATATAAGCTCTGCCTTTTCCATGGAAAGAAGCCCAAATACCCGGAGGGAACCCGCGCAGACCCGAGGAGAACATGCAAATTCCACACAGAAAGATCCCGAGCCCGGGATTGAACCCAGGATTACTCAGGACCTTCGTATTGTGAGGCAGATGCACTAACCCCTGTTCCACCGTGCTGCCCTATTTAAGCCTTGCTTGTTCAATATTCATTGCAAAACTTGTTTGGGTCCCCATTAAAAGGTTAATTTGTTCAACTTTGGCCCGCGGCTTTGTTCAGTTTTAAATTTTGGCCCACTCTGTATTTGAGTTTGACACCTCTGATCTAGATTCAAATGTCTGTGCAAAGTTTACATGTACGCCGTGTACTCCAGTTTTACCACTGTCAAAAAAATGCATGTTGGACTAACACAATTGGAGATGTAAATTGCCTATAGAATGTGAGAGTTAGTATGTGACCTGTGATCGATGAGTAAACAGTCCAAGGTCTGCTCTGCCTCTTGCCAAAATTCATTTAAGATCAGTTAATAAGGACAAATTACAGTTCGGTTACAGTTAATGGATGGATGGTAAATACACATAATAGTATTCATTAACATGATGTTATTGAATTTTATTTCATCTTCTTTCCTTCAACTGTTACATTTTTGAGCGTTACAGATGTCTGCTGTGCAGGATGGTATATTCTGTGGTGAAGTGGTCTACTGCAACACAGGGAGGTATCATTCCTATGAATGGTAATTACAACCATTTTTTTTAACCCCAACAGTAAAGGGAGACTTTTGTTTGATGTGCGGCATTCATTTTTCTATGTAAAGGTGAGGTTTGCAAGTCCAAGCTGCAACTATTTTTTTTAAACCAAACCAAATAAGAACAAAATTATTAGAAGTTACACTTTGTAAACATCGCTGGCTGTCCAGTAGAGCTCTTCGTAAATTAAATGATTCAAAAAAGGATGCATTGGCCGATGTGCTGCTGTTGAACTAGTGAACGAAACTGGTCCGATGTATCTTTACAAGGTCAAACCAGGAAAAGGGCGGACTATAATGACAGGGTTGGTTAAAAAAGGGCGCTCTAAGCATCTACTTAGTGCTGCAAGAATATTTATCTGCGGTTCTTTCTTTCTGTTGACACATTCAAGTAGGGGCGTGGGAAAAAATCGATTCGAATACGAATCGAATCGTTTACGTTGTGCGATTAAGAATCGATTCTCATTTTTTTTTTAATCGATTTTTTTTTAAAATTTTTTATTTTTTATCAATCCAACAAACCACTACACAGCAATACCATAACAATGCAATCCAATTCCAAAACCAAACCTGACCCAGCAACACTCAGAACTGCAATAAACAGAGCAATTGAGAGGAGACAAACACGACACAGAACAAACCAAAAGTAGTGAAACAAAAATGAATATTACCAACAACAGTATCAATTTTAGTTATAATTTCAGCATAGCAGTGATTAAAAACCCCTCATTGACATTATCATTAGACATTTATAAAAATAATAAAAAGGAACAATATAGTCACAGTGGCTTACACTTGCATCGCATTTCATAAGCTTGACAACACACTGGGTCCAATGTTTTCACAAAGATAAAATAAGTCATATTTTCTGTTCGTTTGATAGTTAAAACACATTTACATTATTGCAATCAGTTGATAAAACATTGTCCTTTACAATTATAAAAGCTTTTTAAAAAAAACAATTCTATTACTCTGCTAGCATGTCAGTAGACTGGGGTAGATCCTGCTGAAATCCTATGTATTGAATGAATACAGAATCGTTTTGAATCCGAAAAATATTGTTTTTGAATCGAGAATCGAATGGAATCGAAAAATTGATATATTATCGAATCGTGACCCCAAGAATCGATATTGAATCGAATCGTGGGACACCCAAAGATTCACAGCCCTACATTCTAGCCTTGTCATGACATTTTAAAGCAACAAGATGCAATGAATGCAATGTCAAAGCAGTGTAGCATCCTGGCACTGGTGGCTACTTGCTAGCTGGCGTGCTAGAACATGTCCATACACTGTGCGGATCTGCTCTTCCATACTAATTATTGCTTCATGGCGACAAATTAACTACATTTATTACTGGTATCATTATCACTGGAGAACAGGGAATAGCTGGACATGCCTTGATGTCACCCATCCCTACTTTGGATCTTAACCAGGCTACTTAGACTCTGGCATACTGTAGCTGTGTGCCTTCCTGCTTTCAGCGCAATTCATTACTAAGTAGAGTGAATGAAAAATCAAATAGTTTTTATTTGTATTAATTGTTAAGTGTAGTTGACTATTAAAAAAATTAGTTGAAAGATTCGTTTTTCGAGTTTATTCAATCCGTGGTAACGCGAGCGCTGTAACGATTAATCGCTCTAATCGATTAAAAAAAAATTCTGTTTATATTCTAAGGCTTCGATTAACAGTTTATTAAGTGTAACTAATAAAAATAGCTAAACTCCAAAACGCGAAGAGTGCCCAGAACTTTGAATACATAGTTTCTGCACGGCTTTTGCAATAGAGTGCACATGGGAGCGGTGGTGTTTGGCTCCCGGTTATTACTCATTTTTACCAAGTCACATGTGTCAAAAGAGCATTTAAATGTTGATGATTTGCATTCAATAGAACAAAAGAATGAAGAATATTTTTTCCCATAAAATATCCATTGAGGCTATAGAGTATGATATTTTACTCGATTACTAAAATAATCAATTGCTATAGTCTAAGGGGCAGCGCCACCTGTCCGCTGCAAACTGCACCAAAAAGCGGCCGTGAGTGATTGATTAAGACAAAACTGAATTATGAGCTAATTATAAACTACTCAATTTTTTGCTTGCTGACAACAACCAAGATACAATATTTTTTTTACATTACATTTGTTCAGAATGTCTAATTTGTGATTATATCTTTTTGCAAACTGGTATATTGTCATATTGGCCCCCTTAAAGAAATACACATGTAAAATATAATGCATACATTTTTGGTACTCAAGGGTACGCAAAAATATGGCTCCAGTCAACATTACTGCACATGGAAGAAACTGCAGTAAACTCTAAACATTACAAAAACACAATTAACTAAAATATTTTGTTCTTTGACCTTTCCTGTAACTTATTTGCTTTGTATATACTCCAAAGAATTTATTGTATGACTCGTTATCAGTCTTCGTGTGTGCGTCATGTGCTTAACATCAGCAACAAAATTGAGCTGATCTCCAAAAAGACAAGTCCTAAAACATTTATAGCATGTTCTGATGCGGTCTAAGAGGAGGAGTTTAAAAAACTGAATTAAAAGTCATGTAAAAAACAGTCATGTGATCACAGAGGTGTTATCCAGGGAGCCAGGCAGGTGAGCTTTGACATAATGAACAGGGTGCCTGACAGGTAACTTTAGAAAGATTTGCTTCTCATTAAAACCCCACCCTAGATTTACCTGTGCAATCAGCAAGGACAATTTGCAGTAAAGGAACTATTTCTGCTGTTTGTTTAATGCTCATGAGGCAAATGGCAACTCTGTTTACATGCACAAGGAGAACTGTTTGCTTTTCTCTTTAGTTGATTACAGAAGGAGGGGAGGAACATGAGCAGTCAGGAGGAGCTCTGTCATGACTGGATGGACAGCCACGATGGATCCTCTCTGACTAGAAAAGCCAGAACCAATTTGGGACGATTTAATGGTCAACTCTCTCTGGGAAATGCCAGCCTCACATCAAACTCCTCCATTCTGGACACCTCACAGATCTTCCCACTTATGGAGACCAAGTTGTACAAGCGCCGTTGGGTCATGCTCTTCCTCTTTTGCATCTACTCAACGAGCAACGCCATGATGTGGCTGCAGTACAGCATCATCGGAAACATTTTTAAGCACTTTTATGATATCGACAGCTTGTCCCTGGACTGGCTCTCCATGATTTATTTCTTCACCTACATCCCTCTCATCGTGCCTGTCACGTGGATGCTGGAGAACCGAGGCCTCAGGGAAGTCATCATGGTGGGCTCTGCCTTTAATTGCATCGGTGCTTGGATCAAAACCAGCACGGCTCACCCAGATGCATTCGCTATCACCTTCTTCGGACAGTTTGTGTGTTCAGTGGGTACTGTTTACATCCTTGGAATTCCATCCAGACTTGCCTCTCTGTGGTTTGGGCAGCAGGAGGTTTCCACTGCTTGTTCCATTGGTGTTTTGGGAAACCAGGTGTGTCAATTTTTTTCTGTCAGGCTTGTCAGTGTGTGTGTGAGAGAAAGAGAGTAGTACATTGGTACCTCCATTTACAAGTATTTTGAAATACGAGCTGTCACTTGGCTTTTTGTTGTGATTTAAATTGCAAGCGTTATTTAGGTTTTGAGCCTCCGAGCCGCTAAAAGGCGTAGCTAACAAATGCCATAGTAAGCGCCGTAAGATCCTTCCCAAAACATCTGGTCTAACTTGCTAAGACTAGCTAAAAGCATTGACTTTTAGCTTTATTTTCCAACCAATTTAAAACAAGAACTTTAGCAGCAGTCCAGCTTCCACAGCCTTCACGCCGACATCGTCCTCCTGCTAATGTTTGATCCTCTGCCCACGCTTCGGCTTAATGCTAAAACTACTGTGAGTTTCCCACAGACTCTGTCCTTGCTGCTCCTGCTGCTGTCTATCAACACTCCAAGGCCAGCACATCGCATAAAAAGCCCCAACTCTTAATTTCCACAACACTGATTGCGACACTTGGTATAATAACGACTTTTTCAACGCCATTACTCGTCGCCATCTTAGCTTTATCAGCCAGCCTTTCATCTTCGGTAACTTGGCTCGTTATACATGTTGGATTTAATGGGATGAGAAGAGGCCAATCAAAACGGACTGAAAAGGATTTTAAAATCCTCTTCAGTCAGCTTGGAGAGGCAAATGCGTTACATAAGTATTACCGTATTACATTACTTCATAGATTGTACTGTACTGTAGTTGTTTTTATAAATATTGTGTTATTTCTTAAACAGTATTTCTTATCTGTAAGCTTTTTTTTTTGGCCGTGGAACGCAACACCACCTTTTTCATCATTTATGCAGTTGATTTCCTAATCAGTCAGAGGGGCCATAGCTTAATTACAACTTTTCTTACTTAGGGCCCACTCTACTAAAGATGTGCCTCTTTTAAATTATAACACATGCAAACTTGACTGCACATGCAAAGCTAATCTATTAAGCTCCTATGCACAGGACTGCATCTCTTAAATGAGCAAAATAGAGAGTGCAGTCCATTATCGTGTCTGATTCATGATTATTCTGAATAAGAACCAAGTCCAATGTAGGGATGAAATAAAACAGAATGTGAGATGTAACATGTGATGTTGACAACTTCATTTATGTGGTGCAAGACAAGATCAATCAAATATATAACCAGTGTTTAATATAGGATGTTAAAAAACAAAATGGAATTATACTTCAATTTTTTATAAACTTTCATATACATACTCCATTGATTTTGGGTATTATATAGCCAAGTGTCAAAATATGTAAAAACTAACTTGATGTTTGGCTGCACTCACCTGTTAGGCCAAACACTGCATACCAGTTATTGTCATGCGTGTTTGTGTTGTATCCCTTCAATCTGGCAGCCTGCTGTGATGCATGAAAAGCCGCATTGTCATTGACATCCACATACCCACCATGACGCCATGTGTTTGTGTTCATACAATAACACAACATAACATCCATTTGTTCTGCATTGTGTGGTTCCACGTCTGAGATATTTTAAGAGAAAAAACTCCCAGTGAGACAAAAAAAAGAACTCACCAGAAGAGATCAAACAGAAGTTTGTGTGCCAAAGCAAACTTTGGTGTATTGGAATTTTGATGAAAATGAATGAAATATACAATTTTTCCTTGAATTAGCGCCGGTGCGGTAATTAATTAAAAACATCTCACTCCGGCGCTTACCTTTGAGAAACTAGTGATTTAGGGCTATATAAGTAAACATTGATTGATTGATGCGGTAAATTTAGGCATGCGCTAATTAATTTTAAATCTCTTCTCACTCCGGCGCTTACCAAAGGCATGCTGTAAATCTGGGCCTGCGCTTATGAATTTGAGTGTGATGTAAGCATACCATCATGAAAAGCACATTTAATAAAAAAAAACGTTATTATGGTCTTACCTTTACTTATAAATGAAGTCCAATGCGCCGCTCCTTCTGAACAAAAGCATTGATAACTTGTTTATCAATCAATCAATCAATGTTTATTTATATAGTCTTAAATCACAAATGTCTCAAAGGACTGTACAAACCATTACGACTACGACATCCTCGGAAGAACCCACATAAGGGCAAGGAAAACTCACACCCAGTGGGCAGGGAGAATTCACACCCAGTGGGACGCCAGTGACAATGATGACTATGAGAAACCTTGGAGAGGACCTCAAATGTGGGCAATCCCCCCCCCCCTCTAGTTTATAGAAGTCTTCCTTATCTTTCTTCAGTTTTAAAAGTCTCTCTGTCTCGATGGAGATCTTCCTTTAATTATTACCTCCTGCTTCGATTGAAAGTCCAGTTTAGAAAACTGTTATTGTCAAGGTGAAGTGTCACTCGTGACGTGACGAGTTTGACCCGGCGGTAAAACGAGGCATATGCTAATTATTCTGCAAAACGAGTTTGACCCGGCGGTAAACCGAGGCATGCGCTAATTATTTTGCTAAACAAGTTTGACCCGGCAGTAATTCTAAGCATGCGCTAATTCTAAGTATGCGCTAATTATTTTGCGAAACGAGTTTGACCCGGTGGTAAAACAAGGCATGCGGATAATATATACCCAGCGGCAATTCAAGGAAATACGGTATTCATTTTATGTCTTACTGGAAGTTTGTATGAAATTAATGGATCTTAATTGTATCATCCAGTTTTTGTATTGCAATGAGGTTTAATGTTTTCATGTTTACCTCTGACTGCACCATAAGAACAAGGTAAGTGACTTCCTTCATACCATATTTGATTGGAAGGAAATGCTTGTGGAGTATATTATATCTGGGACACTTTACTTGCTACACTTTGTTCTCTGGGATGTAAAATACTACATTGATATGATATTTCAGCTCATTTTAGTAATATGAGCGTTCAATAATTTTGCATGTGACAAACGCTGAGAAGTTTTGTGTTTATCAACCTGGCACTTTTTTTTTTCTATCCTGCAGATGGGCATTGCCATCGGGTTTCTGATCCCGCCCATCCTTGTGCCTAATGTAGACGATATGGATGAGCTGGCACGCCACATTAAAGTCATGTTCTACATCAGCGCTGGAGTGGCCACTGTTATCTTCATCCTTGTGGTCATTGGTAAGTCCTCAAAGGATAACATCCTAGTCAGTTCTGGTGCATTGAGTACACATCACGTGAGCTAAGGTTAAAGTCAATCATTTCCAAAGTCATGTAAAGATCCACAAGCAAAGGGTCATGTTCATAATTTGTGTACCAAGCGATTTTCTGTTCCCCCTTTCTGCAATTTTACAGTCCGTTCATCGGCTAATTCAGAATAGTTCAACAGTGAGACTTCTGTGGTGCGCCTGAGGAAACGCTGCTCTCCCAGAGTTTCTGCAGTAATTGATGGAATTGTCCACCTATTTGATGGGATATGTTCTGACACTTTATGAAACACTAGTAGGGGCCGAGCCTCAGCCCCAGATAGCAGTAAAGTCCTTGACAGTCAGGGGAAGGATTGCAACAACTAACCACAGGTCTTATTTGTTTATTTCCCTGTGACTGGCTGCTGACCTGTTCAGGGTGTGTCTGCCTTTTACCTTGAGTCATCTGGAATGGGCTCTTGCTCCCCCTGTAACAGTCAACTGGATAAGCAATATGAGAAATTGACGTTTAGCTAAACACATATCAATGTATGTCCATATCATTGAGTTACATTACCGGTCATTTTAAACAAATAGTATAAAAAAAAGCTCCACTGTGTCTTCTAGTGTTTCAGGAGAAACCAGAGGTCCCTCCCACGCAGGCTCAAGCTCAGGCGAGGTGCATCACTCCAGAGCAGTATTCCTACATGGGTTCCATTTGGAGGTTACTGCGCAACAAACCCTTCATGCTGCTGGTTCTCAGCTATGGTGGGTTTCTAACATTTACACCTACACCTGAACTAGAATGATTGCTTTGCTTTATGAGCTCATCATGCTATTAGTGTTGTTTGCTCAATTGTTTAATGCCAACAAATAAAACTTTAGCAACTGTACTTTTTGTTTAGCACCACGTTTAGCATCTAAATGACAATAATCCAACTGTGACATCTATTCAAAAAATTCCTTCCGCTGATCTAGTTTGTAGAAATTGTGCAGTAACACACAGTATGGGCCTAATCTACTGCCAATTTGTATATATAAAAAAAACGTGGACACTTGAGGCCTGATCTACAAACCCCGTTTCCATATGAGTTAGGAAATTGTGTTAGATGTACATATAAACAGAATACAATGATTTGCAAATCATTTTCAACCCATATTCAGTTGAATATGCTACAAAGACAACATATTTGATGTTCGAACTGATAAAAAATTTTTTTTTTTTGCAAATAATCATTAACTTTAGAATTTGATGCTAGCAACACGTGACAAAGAAGTTGGGAAAGGTGGCAATAAATACTGATAAAGTTGAGAAATTCTCATCAAACACTTATTTGGAACTTCCCACAGGTGTGCAGGCTAATTGGGAACAGGTGGGTGCCATGATTGGGTATAAAAGCAGCTTCAATGAAATGCTAAGGAATTCTCAAACAAGGATGGGGTGAGGGTCACCAATTTGTAAGCAAATTGTCGAACAGTTTTAGAACAACATTTCTCAACGAGCTATTGCAAGGAATTTAGGGATTTTACCATCTACGGTCCGTAAAATCATCAAACGGTTCAGAGAATCTGGAGAAATCACTGCATGTAAGCGATGATATTACGGACCGTTGATCCCTCAGGAGGTACTGCATCAAAAACAGACATCAGTGTGTAAAGGATATCACCACATGGGCTCAGGAACCCTTCATAAAACCACTGTCAGTAACTACAGTTGGTTGCTACATCTGTAAGTGCAAGTTAAAACTCTGCTATCCAAAGTAAAACCCATTTATCAACAACACCAAGGTACGCCGCTGGCTTCGCTGGGCCCAAGCTCATCTAAGATGGACTGATGCAAAGTGTAAAGGTGTTCTGTGGTCTGACGAGTCCACATTTAAATTATATTTGGAAACAGAGAACGTGTTGTCCTCTGGAACAAAGAGGAAAATAACCATCTGGATTGTTATAGGCGTGAAGTTGAAAAGCCAGCATCTCTGATGGTATGGGGGTGTATTAGTGCCCAAGGCGGGCTTCACGGTGGCAGAGGGGTTAGTGCGTCTGCCTCGCAATACAAAGGCCCTGCAGTCCTGGGTTCAAATCCAGGCTCGGGATCTTTCTGTGTGGAGTTTGCATGTTCTCCCCGTGAATGCGTGGGTTCCCTCCGGGTACCTCCCACTTCCAAAGACATGCACCTGGGGATAGGTTGATTGGCAACACTAAATTGGCCCTAGTGTGTGAATGTGAGTGTGAATGTTGTCTGTCTATCTGTGTTGGCCCTGCGATGAGGTGGCGACTTGTCCAGGGTGTACCCCGCCTTCCGCCCGATTGTAGCTGAGATAGGTGCCAGCGCCCCCCGCGACCCCGAAAGGGAATAAGCGGAAGAAAATGGATGGATGGATAGTGCCCAAGGCATGGTTAACTTACACATCTGTGAAGGCACCATTAATGCTGAATGGTCCATACAGGTTTTGGAGCAACATATGTTGTCATCCAAGCAACGTTATCATGTACGCCCCTGCTTATTTCAGCAAGACAATGCCAAGGCACGTGTTATAACAGCGTGGTTTCGTAGTAAAAGAGTGCGGGTACTTTCCTAGCCCGCCTGCAGTCCAGACCTGTCTCCCATAGAAAATGTGTGGCTCATTATGAAGCGTAAAATAAGGCAGCGGAGACCCTGGAATGTTGAACGACTGAAGCTCTACATAAAACAAGAATGGGAAAGAATTACACTTTCAAAGTTTCAACAATTAGTTTCCTCAGTTCCCAAACATTTATTGAGTGTTGTTAAAAGAAAAGGTGATGTAACACAGTGCTGAACATGCCCTTTCCCAACTACTTTGGCACATGTGGCAGCCGTGAAATTCTGAGTAAATTATTATTTGCAAAAAATAATAGTTTATGAGTTTGATCATCAAATATATTGTCTTTGTAGTACATTCAACTGAATATGGGTTAAAAAGGATTTGCAAATCATTGTATTCGGTTTATATTTACTTCTAACACAATTTCCCAACTCATATGGAAACGGGGTTTGTACTAAAGCAGGTGCATCCAAACTTTTTGACTTGAGACCACATTTGGCAAAAAAAAAGACTTCTTATTCCACAGCCACTTCGTCCAACTCCGCCCGGGGGATCCTGAGGCGTTCCCAGGCCAGTCGGGAGACATAATCTCCCCAACGAGTCTTTGGTCTTCCTCTTGGCCTCCTACCGGTCAGACATGCCCTCAACATCTCAAATCTCATCCACCCCCAGGGGCCTTGCTACCGAGGAGCTTTTTAACTACCTTGGCGACCTCAGCCCCATAAATAGGAGAGCCCGCCACAGATTACCCAGTCACTGCTTCCTCATAGGAAGACGTGTAGGTGGGACTGAGGAGGTCTTCGAAGTATATACAGTCGCGATCAAAGGTTTACATGCACTTGTAAAGAACATAATGTCATGGCTGTCTTGAGTTTCCAATATTTTCTGCAACTGTTATTTTTTTGTGATGGAGTGATTGGAGCACCTACTTGTTGGTCACAAAAACATTCATGAAGTTTGGTTCTTTTATTAATTGATTATGAGTCTACTGAAAATGTGACCTAATCTGCTGGGTAATAAGTATACATACATACAGCAATTTTAATATTTGGTTACATGTCCCTTGGCAAGTTTCATTGCAGTAAGGCGCTATCGGTAGCCATCCACAAGCTTCTGGTTGAATTTTTGACCACTCCTCTTGACAAAATTGGTGCAGTTCTGCCAAATTTGTTGGTTTTCTGACATGGACTTGTTTCTTCAGCATTGTCCGCACGTTTAAGTCAGGACTTTGGGAAGGCCATTCTAAAACCTTACTTCTAGCCTGACTTAGTCATGCCTTTACCACTTTTGACGTGTGCTTGGGGTCATTTTCCTCTTTGAATACCCAACTGTGTCCAAGACCCAACCTCTGGGTTGATGATTTTAGGTTGTCCTGAAGAATTTGGAGGCAATCCTCCTTTTTCATTGTCCTATTTAAAGCACCAGTTCCATTGGCAGCAAAACAGACCCAGAACATAATACTACCACCACCATGCTTGACAGTGGGAATGGTGTTCCTGGGATTAAAGGCCTCACCTTTTATCCTCCTAACATATTCCTGGGTATTGTGGTCAAACAGCTCAATTTTTGTTGAATTATTTAATGGTATAGAGTTTCACATTAAATTTTCAATGATGGTAATGATAGTAAATTATATACTAAAAAAAACAAATTCTGTGGTACCTTACATGGGACATGTGAGTGTCAAAAATACAGCCAAAAGAGTTTGGTGGATTAGAATAAATCTTGAAATAAAGTATTGTGTAGAAATGCAACCAATTGCAGTAAATGTAGTCTTGATTTAAAAAAAATATATTTGGGTGTGCTTGGCAGCACTTTGTGCTGATATAAATGTTGTTCTTTTTTTCTCAATTTACTTTTCTTTCTCAAAGGGTTCTCCCATCCCTTTCATAAGCACCATCGCAGTTATTGCCGGTGTTTTCTGCACAACGCCTCCGTCTTCCATAGGGCACATTCGACGTGCTTAAAGGTTCTGTTGTACAAACCCTGTTTCCATATGAGTTGGGACATTGTGTTGGATGTAAATATAAACGGAATACAATGATTTGCAAATCCTTTTCAACCCATATTCAATTGAATGCACTACAAAGAGAATATTTTTTTTTTGCAAATAATAATTCACTTAGAATTTCATGGCTGCAACACGTGCCAAAGTAGTTGGGAAAGGGCATGTTCACCACTGTGTTACATCACCTTTTCTTTTAACAACACTCAATAAACGTTTTGGAACTGAAGAAACTAATTGTTGAAGCTTTGAAAATGGCATTCTTTCCCATTCTTGTTTTATGTAGAGCTTCAGTCGTTCAACAGTCCGGGGTCTCCGCTGTCGTATTTTGCGCTTCATAATGCGCCACACATTTTCAAATGGGAGACAGGTCTGGACTGCAGGCAGGCCAGGGAAGTACCCGCACTCTTTTTTTACGAAGCCATGCTGTTGTAACACGTGCTGAATGTGGCTTGGCATTGTCTTGCTGAACGAAGCAGGGGCGTCCATGAAAAAGACGAAGCTTAGATGGCAGCATATGTTGTTCCAAAGCCTGTATGTCCCTTACAGCATTAATGGTGCCTTCACAGATGTGTGAGTTACCTATGCCTTGGGCACTAATGCACCCCCATACCATCACAGATGCTGGCTTTTGAACTTTGCGTCGATAACAGTCTGGATGGTTCGTTTCCCCTTTGGTGCAGATGACACGATGTCGAATATTTCCGAAAACAATTTGAAATGTGGACTCGTAAGACCACAGAAAACTTTTCCACTTTGCATCAGTTCATCCTAGATGATCTCGGACCGAGAGAAGCCGGCGTCGTTCCTGGATGTTGTTGATAAAATTTTTTTGCTTTGCATAGTAGAGCTTTAACTTGCACTTACAGATGTAGCGACAAACTGTATTTAGTGACAGTGGTTTTCTGAAGTGTTACTGAGCCCATGTAGTGATATCCTTTAGAGATTGAAGTCAGTTTTTGATACAGTGCCGTCCTGAGAGATCGAAGGTCACGGTCATTCAATGTAGGTTTCCGGCCATGCCGTCTACGTGGAGGGATTTTTCCAGATTCTCTGAACCTTTTGAGGATATTATGGACTGTAGATGTTGAAATCCTTAAATTTCTTGCAATTGCACTTTGAGAAGTTGTTCTTAAACTGTTTGAATATTTGCTCACACAGTTGTGGACAAAGGGGTGTACCTCGCCCCATTCTTTCTTCTGAAAGACTGAGCATTTTTTGGGAAGCTGTCTTTATACCCAATCATGGCACCCACCTGTTCCCAATTAGCCTACACACCTGTGGGATGTTCCAAATAAGTGTTTGATGAGCATTCCTCAACTTTTTCAATATTTTTTGCCACCTTTCCCAAATTCTTTGTCACATGTTGCTGGCATCAAATTTTAAAGTTGATGATTATTTGCAAAAAAAAAATGTTTATCAGTTTGAAAATCAAATATGTTGTCTTTGTAGCATATTCAACTGAATATGGGTTGAAAATGATTTGCAAATCATTGTATTCTGTTTATATTTACATCTAACAGAACTTCCCGACTCATATGGAAACAGGGTTTGTAGATCGCACTGAAGAGGTGCTTCTAATAGCTCAGAAAAGATGTCACCGATTATAGTTGTGTGCTGCATGTTCTGCAACACTGCAAAATACCAACGGTTGGAGAATGTTGTCATTGACGGAGAGGTCAAATGTCACAACCTGTTTAATCAGATTCTTCTTTGTTCAGTTTTTGGGTGTCTTTGTGGTGTTTTTTTGAGTTCACTTCCAGTTTTGTGCTCTTATTTTTAATTCCAATTCCTGATTTTTTAGTGTTGTGTTGCATTAGCTTAACCCCTGCTTCTGAGCGCTTCCCTTTTCACCTGCTGATTGTTAGTGTTGATTATTTTCACCTGCTGTTACTGGGTAAGCGGTAGACAATGGATGGATGAACGGATGTTACTGAGCACAAGACGACTATTTAAACTGGTCTCCCTGAGTTGTTGATTGTGGGAGGATTGTATGTTGGAGGTATGAACATGGTTAATTATATTTTGGAGATTCTTGTTTTTGTATTTTTGTATATCCTTTTGTTCAGGAGCTTTCCCTGGGTGTATCCCTACTGCACTCTGATTTTTCTGGACTTTGTAACATTAAAATACTCGTTTATCTGCATGCTGCTTGCCGCATCTTGCCTTTTTGTTGTTCATGACCCTCGCTACAAAGAGCAATCCTAACGGGAAATGAGTGACATACCGATACAACACACGAAAGCCTGTGCTCTGTACCTCTTTTGCAATTGTTGTATGTGCAACTTTTTAGTTTGCAAATGCTATTTAGCAGTTATGTGGGATCTTGTTTGGTCGGGCCCTCAGTCTGTAAGGAATTGTTTTCAGAAAAGCCTCCTAAAAAGTCTTGCCAGATGGGGAAACCCCACACATGCCTACGTTGCATTGGCATGCAGGTGATTCTGCACTCTGTCACTTTACTTTTATTACTGCAGATTTAATGGTGCTGTTAAAGCATCATTATGTATGCTACCGATGTATCAAATGTATTTTATCAGCTCACGTGTTGATATGAAGACGTAATAGAACTTCCATGTCAGGTAGGGTGCAGGTTCAATTCGGAGGGTTCTGTGGAGGTTTTCTAGTAGTAGAAAGTCACTATTTTGTTGCTACTGATATCTATTATATTTGTATAAATGTTCTGCACACAGTTGGTATGTCACAAAATCAGGTTAGGGTTTTAACATTTTTAAGAATACAAATGAATATGGTCATATCAATACAAACAAGTTACTTTTCTATTCATTTGCAGGACTCAATGTTGGCTGCTTTTATGCTGTCTCTACACTTCTGAACCGAATGATCATTGAACACTATCCAGTAAGTCTCAGAATGGCCACTGTTGTCTTATGTGGATAAGTTTAATACAAACTGTAACATACATATTTTATTGCCTTTGAAACCAGAGATGCCAATGTTTTTCCTCTTAGGGAGAAGAGGTAAATGCAGGCAGGATTGGTCTGACCATTGTCATTGCTGGCATGGTGGGGTCACTCATATGTGGTATTTGGTTGGACAAGACAAAAACCTACAAGTAAGATCACATTTCTTGACATTTATGTTTACTCTTTCAAATATACATTCATTAATGTTTTCAAACTGTATACGAATGACTGCTGCTGTCGTTGTGGTTGTATTCAGCGTATAATACTGGTATATTAAAAAAGCCCAGATGCTACACAAGGTTAAATGAGCTGATCAAGTGTCACATCGCCCTTACCTTTACTCTTATTACTCTTATGCGGTTATGCAAAATGTATTTTACGTTGTATTGACAAAGAGCATTTAAAGAATATGTTTATTACTTTGACATTTACACATGTGGTACAGCAGCGGCTTCTTTTAGCAACAACCACTGTCAAGACATCTAATCGAAAGAAAAAACAGGCGCAAGAGGAAATCACGCCTGACTTTTAAATCTCTGTGGCACAAATTGGACTGTAAGACTTTGGTCATCAATTGTATGGTTTGCGGATCTATTATATCAGTAATTCTAATGGATCCACAGTCAACTGTTATTTACCGTACTGTAGTCCTAGTCCTCTCGAGTGGCTGTCTAAACATTTGTTCACAAAGAGAGCAGCACTAAGAGATTCTCTGCAAAGTGGACAAATGAGCGGGTCTGAGTTTGTGTTCTGATGTCCATCTCCGCTTATTTAAACTGACAGGCGATACTCGTGGAGTCCCCTTGTTTTTCTCATCTTGTTTTCTACATAAAATTTGGAATATATCTGAAGCGCAGTTTTCAACCGCAAAAACAAAATAGAAATGAATTTGTCTGTTTTGACTTGATAAAGTGTTTGGATTCCTCAAATGCCTTAGCTTTCAAAGTAGCCAGGTTCACATTGATTTTATTGAAAGGACTGTTATGTTAACAAAACCAGTATTTCACGCATGGTTGTACAAGAAACTGCTAGACCAGAACAAGCCTGTGTAAAGTGCTCGTGCTATATCCAAAATCAACTCAACACTCTTGCCTACACTTATCCACCCCCTCAAAAAAAGGGGTTTGTCAGTCATAATCAAATATTGCTTTCAATTATTGGTAGAGAAAAGTCAGTTTGCATAATACTGTATTGTCTTGTGAGTGTGGTGTGGATTCCAAAAATGTAAAGAGAGAAGCCAGCAAACAGTCACTTCTTGAAAAAAAAAAGGCTAACAGAAAAAGGGTGCAAGGCTGTAGACTGGTCAGAACTGAAGCAAGAGTGGTACCCTAGGCAGTGGTCAAGAAGGCAGTACAGCAAATGGACGTCGTGGAACAAACTGTGAGGTACCGCCACCCAGCTTAAATAGCTGGAAGACTAATTGGGGCCGAGGGTGCCCAGTCTCCTGGAGCCAGTCACACGCCACACTGCAGGAAAGAAAGAGTAAGTGAGGCGAGAAGAACTGGACCACAACAGCAGGGGACAGAATGTAACAAGTAGATCACTATTTCTGAAATATTTTATTTCAAAAGCCCATCTCTCAATTGTAGTTTTTAAAAACACAATGACTTAGTCATTGGAAAAAAGAGGGGAACATCCAAATTCATGCAATTTAGACTTCATCCAAAATATTCCTTAAAAGTCAAATAAAAATTGCTGTTGAAACGGGAGATGACGCAAAATACATGAAGATGTGAGAAAGCAGCTTTCTTCGGATCTAAAATTTTTTTTCCTATTCTGTTGCCTGCCATTGGAGGATATTTATTGTTGTACAATCATTTTAGCTAATCCATGCCAACATTCCATTTAGGCTATCTGTATGTACACATTGCATCATTATGCCTCATTTGTAGGTATATTTGAGCTTATTTAATGTCCTTTACTTATGTCCTTTGTGTATTTAATTCATTTTTACATGTCTCATGACACCTTATCTGTATGTAATTTTGGCTGAATTTCTCATTGTTGTTTGTGTGCCACGTTGTTCCAGACCACATCAAATGTTACCTAACTTGCAATGGTTGTAATAAAATCCATTAGGAAAAAGACAGCCTGCCGTTTCCTTAACTTGGACACAAACATCTATACTTTTGAATATTCTAAGCCAGTAATTTCCAGGATTTATTTCACCCTCTGAGAAGCTTCCGTTGTACTAAAGGTTTCCAATGTTTTAAAAATGTGTACAATAAATATTACAGTAAATTTAAACATTTCTGTCAACGAAAATTTGCATTAGCCTGCAACACAGTAATTTTGATAATAGGCTACAATGGCTAATATAAACATTTAAATCATGTGTTGCTTTCATTATAATACTTATATAAGGCATTTAATTTTTTGCGGCTCCAGACAAATTTGTTTTTTGTATTTTTGGTTCAATATGGCTCTTTCAACATTTTGTGTTGCCGACCCCTGACCTAGCACCTACAGTATCTATATTATAACATTGTCCTAACATCCCTCCCCCCAAAGACTGCGTCATTCCATAGGAAGAGTGACCACGAACGAGTTGTTTGGTAACCGTACTGGTAATTCTCTGTCCTGCATACAGTCCAGTTTTCTCCATTCAACTCCTACTAAATGTTTTGAAATTAGAACGCCTTCTTAACGAGCGACGTTGAACATGATCAAACTGGTCATTTTAGCCAGTGGTTCTCAACCATTTTTCAGTGATGTACCCCACTGTGAACATTTTTTAAATTCAAGTACCCCCTAATCAGAGCAAAGAATTTTTGGTTGAAAAAAAGAGATAAAGAAGTAAAATACAGCACTATGTCATCAGTTTGTGATTTATTAAATTGTATAACAGTGCAAAATATTGCTCATTTGTACTGGTCTTTCTTGAACTATTTGGAAAAAAAAGATATCAAAATAACTAAAAACTTGTTGTAAAATAAACAAGTGATTCAATTACAAACCCTGTTTCCATATGAGTTGGGAAATTGTGTTAGATGTAAATAAAAACGGAATACAATGATTTGCAAATAATTTTCAACCCATATCCAGTTGAATATGCTACAAAGACAACATATTTGATGTTCAAACTGCTAAACTTTTTTTGTGTGCAAATAATCATTAACTTTCGAATGTGATGCCAGCAACACGTGACAAAGAAGTTGGGAAAGGTGGCAATAAATACTGATAAAGTTGAGAAAATCTTATCAAACACTTATTAGGAACATCCCACAGGTGTGCAGGCTAATTGGGTACAGGTGGGTGCCGTGATTGGGTATAAAAGTAACTTCCATGAAATGCTAAGTAATTCACAAACAAGGATGGGGTGAGGGTCAACAATTTGTAAGCAAAATGTCGAACAGTTTTAGAACAACATTTCTCAACGAGCTATTGCAAGGAATTTAGGGATTTTACCGTCTACGGTCCATAAAATCATCAAAAGGTTCAGAGAATCTGGAGAAATCACTGCACGTAAGCGATGATATTACGGACCTTTGACCCCTCAGACGGTACTGCATCAAAACAGACATCATTGTGTAAAGGATATCACCACATGGGCTCAGGAACACTTAATAAAATCACTGTCAGTAACTACAATTGGTTGCTACATCTGTAAGTGCAAGTTAAAACTCTACTATGCAAAGCAAACCCATATATCAACAACACCAAGGAACACCGCTGGCTTCGCTGGGCCCAAGATCACCTAAGATGGACTGATGCAAAGTGGAAAGGTGTTCTGTGGTCTGACGAGTCCACATTTCAAATTATATTTGGAAACTGTGGACGTGGTGTCCTCCGGAACAAAGAGGAAAATAACTATTTGGATTGTTTTGGGCGCAAAGTTGAAAAGCCAGCATCTGTGATGGTATGGGGGTGTATTAGTGGCCAAGACATGGGTAACTTACACATCTGTGAAGGCACCATTAATACTGAAAGGTACATACAGGTTTTGTAGCAACATATGTTGTCATCCAAGCAACATTATCAAGGACGCTCCTGCTTATTTCAGCAAGACAATGCCAAGCCAGGTGTTACAACAGCATGGTTTCGTAGTAAAAGAGTGTGAGTACTTTCCTGGCCCGTCTGCAGTCCAGACCGGTCTCCCATGGAAAATTTGTGGTGCATTATGAAACGTAAATTAAGACAGCGGAGACCCCGGACTGTTGAACGACTGAAGCTCTACATAAAACAAGAATGGGAAAGAATTACACTTTCAAAGCTTCAACAATTAGTTTCCTCAGTTCCCAAACGTTTATTGAGTGTTGTTAAAAGATAAGGTGATGTAACACAGTGGTGAACATGTCCTTTCCCAACTACTTTGGCATGTGTTGCAGCCATGAAATTCTAAGGTAATTATTATTTGCAAAAAAGGATAAAGTTTATGAGTTTGAACATCAAATATCTTGTCTTTGTAGTGCATTCAACTGAATATGAGTTGAAAAGGATTTGCAAATCATTGTAATCCGTATATATGTACATCTAACACAATTTCCCAACTCGTATGGAAACGGGGTTTGTATAAATAACGATTTCTACACATAGAAGTAATCATCAACTAAAAGTGCCCTCTTTGGGGATTGTAATAGAGATCCATCTGGATTCATGAACTTAATTCCAAACATTTCTTCTCAAAAAAAAAATCTTTAACACCAATATTTATAGAACATGTCCACAAAAAATCTAGCTGTCAACACAGTCGATGAAGACCATAGTACAACATTGTTGCATTTCTTTTCACAGTTTATGAACTTATATTTATATTTTGTTGAATTATTATTCAATAAATATATTTATAAAGGATTTTTGAATTGTTGCTATTTTTAGAAAATTAAAAAAAAATCTCACATACCCCTAGGCATACTTTCAAGTACCCCCAGGGGTACGTGTACCCCCAGGGGTATGTGTACCCCCCTTTGAGAACCACTAATTTAAGCAGCTCCGCCTGTATTTGAATTAAACAATGCTATCTACAGTATATTACCATTCGCAACATTTAAAAAAGGTTATTAGGTTTCATTTTTTGAAGGGGTTTGTGCAAGTATGCTGCAGGATTGAGGTGATTGTTGATTAACTTTTGCACAATTATAAGCCTGCTCACAGTATTTAACATTTTTGTTCAAGTCAAATCCGATTTAACAGGATTAATAGGAAAATAACATGCATTTGTTGCTTTGCAAACACTTAAATGGGCACTCTCTCCCCCCAGGCAGACTACGCTGGCCGTGTATGTCCTCTCCCTCATTGGGATGCTGGTGTACGCCTTCACCCTCAACCTGGGTTACATGTGGGTGGTGTTTGTTACAGCTGGAGTTTTAGGGTGGGTAACTAACCATTATCTAATAAAGGCCTACAAGTCACTCAATGTTGCATGTTAAGAGTCATATGGTAGGTCAAATATGTACAAATAAGTCAGATGTCGTAGGTTGCACAATGTCACATGTGATTTTTTATTATTTTTTACACAATATTGCTGCTTAGTGAAAGTAGGACAAAGGTCAACCATATGATTTGTTCCCGCTTATTGCAAAATATGAGCGGATTTCTCCAATAGGAGTTCCTTTTGTGAAGTTTACTTTGTTCGATATTGACCAGGTGAAATGTTGTATCACTATGTACCTGCTTTGTGTGTAAAGGTTGTTATAATTGAGCATCAATGTGTTGCTGCAGCTTCTTCATGACAGGTTACCTTCCGCTGGGCTTTGAGTTTGCAGTAGAACTTACTTATCCAGAATCAGAGGGAACCTCATCAGGACTGCTCAACTGTTCAGCTCAGGTTAGATTCACTCGTCCACTACAACAATGTCGATGAAGACCATAATGTAAACTAATTGTATTTCAGATATTTGGAATCATCTTCACCATTTCCCAGGGAAAGATAATAGACAGATGGGGTACTTTGGCGGGAAACATCTTCCTGTGCATCTTTCTGCTGATAGGGACTGTGATGACTGGTAGGATTTAGTTGACTTGCCTTTCAAATATACCAACAGGGGTAAAAACCTTTGTGAAACAATTATTTGTATTCTGTCATGTGACTTTTTCTTACCTCTTTACTTTTGGTGAACGAAGTGGTGGTCAACCCATCAATATTGCCACCGAGCAGCAAAGTGTGCGAACTGAGTATGCGAGGTGGTAGATCATATCGCTAAAAGCATCCATCCATCCATTTTCTACCGCGTATTCCCTTTGGGGTCGCGGAGGGCGCTGGTGCCTATCTCAGCTACAATCGGGAAGGCGGGGTACACCTTGGACAAGTCGCCACCTCATCACAGGGTAGACACCATTCACACTCACATTCACACACTAGGGCCAATTTAGGGTTGCCAATCAACCTATCCCCAGGTGCATGTCTTTGGAAGTGGGAGGAAGCCGGAGTACCCGGAGGGAACTCACGCAGTCACGGGGAGGACATGCAAACTTCACACAGAAAGATCCTGAGCCCGGGATTGAACCCAGGACTATTTAGGACCTTCGTATTGTGAGGCAGACGTACTAACCCCTCTACCACCGTGCTGCTTTCACTAAAAGCAGATACAAGCAAAACCTAATTAACCTGAGGGATGAGTCCTAGCGATAAAGTCAATTGCTGGTATCTCCCCATAGAGGGACCCTGATGCGCAAATACTATAAGGACTAAGAATACATTGAAATAATTGATTTCCACTTACCCAGAGAGGGACAAGCGGTAGAAAAATGGATGGATGGATATCTTAGTGGTGCCTCCTAGAGAATTTTTCCCTGGGCATCAGCGACGTTTATACTGTATTTTAAGTAGCTTTAGGCTGCCATCTAGTGGTAGTATCGAAAAACGGAATCTTTTCTCATTTGATTTTTCATGTACGGTAATTAAAGTTAAAGTGCCAATGATTGTCACACATTGAGAAAACGTCCATTGCATTAGGACTAAGATTAATTGTAAAGAAGATCTATGATGCCTCATCTAAATTTAAAACAATTAAATGTGATCTAGACAAAATGTATTGGATATATTTTTGTATAAATTGTGCGTAAATTTGCTCCAGTCATATATCCTATAATATCACAATTTATTTTTCCGGACAACGTTAAAAAATCAACTTCAAAAACAGTATGAAGACTCACTCAGTCACAACATTAAGTACACACTCTCAAATCAATACAAAGCTGTATAAAAAAAGTTACTTTTAGCAGTATTAATTTTCTTGCATGTCAGCAATATGATGCACATGCCAAGATTAGACAAAAACACTTCTTTATCCTCCCTTTTCCTGTGTTTCCTCAAACTCAGCTGGTTTCATACAGAGCTTTTCCCCCGCTGGCTGAGATCTTGACCTAATGTCCAAATATGTACATCTACCTCACTGTGATGTCACAAAGTAGCCAGACTGCAAAACATCGCGGGCAGAGGCATTTAAAACAGCGAGCAAAGTCAAGCCCAAATGCCTGAGCCTTATGATTTGATGCTTTGGCATTGTTTAACAAGAGTATCCAACATTGTAACATCTATGAGTCAGAAAAGATGTTAATCATCATAGGTCTTCTTTAAGACGTCAAAAAATAATTAGTACAACTCCAACATGGTTGGATGTAGTAACTTTCTCTTTTGTGTTTATCAAAGGCTTTATCAAGTCTGACCTCCGGAGGCAGAAGGCCAACCTTCAGGCGGATGGACAAATCAGTGTAAGTACATCACAGATGGCATCTTCACATCCCCCAAGAGCAGTGTATACCAAACTTTTTATTGTCCAGACCAAAATTGCCCTTGTGATTCCTCCATATTGCAACTAAAACTACATCCACCGACATGAATACTGTGTGCAAAAAAAAAATGAAGAAAAGAAATCTCTTCTACAAAAATAACCCACCACCCATTTTGGGTCCTGATTCTAAGTGTGGAAAACCCTGCTTTAGGGGGATTTTTTTTAGTGCCATCTTTGTGCTGAAAGAACATTAAACAAGCGGCATTGGTTGTTTTTGGCTATGGGCCTCACATCGCATTGCACTGCTGCAGGCATGCACATTAATGAATAAACACGCTGCTCTGTCAACATTTTTGAAACAAGTATTCACTCTGCTTCCTCTAATAACTTTGCAAACTGTTCTGAAGGCAAGCTTAAAATTTTCCACAAAGAATGTGGTCCAATGCTGGTAAGATCACAGTTTTTATGCAGCAACACAATGGACTGGCGGGTACCCGTGGCCTCAGCATGTGAGGCGTGCTTGCTTTGATGAGGTGGATAACAACTCCTCTGCTTCTGCTCATCAAACACCTTTTTCAATAAGGCAACACATTAGTCTTGAATGCTGACTATTTTAAAACACTCTTAACTTCCCTATCACCTCTTATTTGGAGCAAAAATGTAAAACACCAGCAACCCTGCACACACAGAGTGTCACTAAACTGTTTCCGTAAGTTAAACAGTGAATTGATAATTACAAATATGTCCATATTTAAATACAATACTTTTCTAGTGGACAGGCAGTGAACTATTATTTGGGTGTGCAGGGATTTCTGGGCTTAAATCATTGCTGTTGCATGAAAAGTTCCATTAGGCCCTCTCAGGGACATGACACCCAAGCTATTATTGCAGCCTGCAGGCTCAGAGACGTCAGTGCAAGAGTTTGAGGGCACATCTTGCAGCAGCCCCTGGCAGAGGCAGTCTTGACATAAACCTAACAAAACACACCAAACAAGGTAGGGACACACACACATTTTTCATAAACAAATACACTTGTTAACCTTAACATCAAATGCAAAACTATATGCCAGCTGAATTACCTAATCACATTTAAATGTTACATTTAGGGCTGCAGCTATCAATTATTTGAGTAATTATTGGTAAATTGTAGTTTGTCCAATTGAATATTCAGACAAAAAATACTTTGTAGCCTGATGTGTATTTTAGGGAAATAAGTGAAATTAACAACACTTTTTCTGTATGCCCTAACCTTCATTTTATTTTCTAATAAATGCACATCAACAATGAAATTGCACTTTTAAGATGTGTGCATTATTAAAAATTGAAAAATTATAATTTCACAACACCCACACACCATCACCCTCATGTGCATTTTATTGTAGCGGCCGTGCGGAAATTATGTCCGCATACTTTGAGTCTTGGGTACTCCTTGCGGTCAGGATTTTCGACATTGTGAAATATATAATGTATTCCTTAATAAGGTTGATGGTGATTATTATAGCTTACAGTTAAATTCATAAACACTAGATCCACATGTGACTTTGTAAGACACATAAGTTTCCTGAGCTTTTTAAAAATGGTTTCTTAATCTGAAATGAACTTCAATTATACTGTTGCATGATAGTGTCATTTTGGTCTCACTGATGCCTAATGAACAAGCCAGACTTTATACTTCAAACCAATAGGGCAGGGGTCGGGAACCTTTTTGTCTGAGAGCGTCATGAAAGCCAAATATTTTAAAATGTATTTCCGTGAGAGCCGTATAATATTTTTAACACTGAATACAACTGTCAGGTTTAAACACTGATGACATCTATTAAACAGACAAGAAGGAAGGAATTAAACAGAGACAGGTTTCAATTTAGCTCAATGAGGAGAAACGCGTAGACCGGTTCTCTTGTACAGTATCGTCCCACGCTCTGACAAGAGAATTCTACGCCTCTTCTTTTATTTGGACTTTCCCTGATTACAACAACTAAATGCATGCATCTGTTACTCTTTTTAATAACATTGTTATTCTGAAGGTGACCAATAATAAATAAAATACTTTTGATCATTAATGCGACTTCTTCAACAGGTGCGATAGAAAGGGATGGATGGATTAAAATGCATGAGAATGTTTTATATTTTGAACGTTATTTTTAACACTGTGATTACCAGCGGAATTATTAATTACTTATCGTGTTAAGCAACATCAGCTAAGATTTATCTGAGAGCCAGATGCAGTCATCAAAAGAGCCACATCTGGCTGGAGAGCAATAGGTTCCCTACCCCTGCAATAGGGGGTCAGCATACAACCTGCAAGTAGCAATAATACGGCACCTTATTTTAAGAGTAGAAGTTATAACAATATAAATGTATTTATTGCATTTCTGTAAAAGCTCTGATTGGTTCCTCTTCAGATTGTGATGTTGATAGTTTTGTTTGAGATCCCTATGAGCTGCTGCGCTAGTCGCTATTCAATGTCAAAATTGTTTTATACATGTACAACTTTAAGGCAAAAGAAATACATTTAAGAAATAACACAACATTCAAAATAAAACAGCTACACATTAATTACATACAATCGTTACGCTAGCATAGATCACACCATTGAAATACAATGAACCGGATCCTAATACCTTTCTGTTCTTTCCAGAAAATGGCTGCCGTTCTAGATGAAAGCATCGCTCCCCCTGTAGTCTTGAAAGAAGAAAAGTTTTAAATGGGAATACAAGAAGTAGTCGCCATGTCTTGTCAAGGCTGATTGGTCGCTGTACCAACAGACGAACGTGTTGGATATTTGTTGCACTGTGCAACACCATGTGCCATGAGGACATGAACATAACACTCTTTCATACACTTATCCTAAAACATGTAAAATGCACTTCAACCTCAAATATCTTCACATTCCTTTGTATGTATATTCCATTTCAAGGTGTGTTTTGTTTGTTTTAAACCTTTTGAATTAGTGTCAATGTTGTGTTATGTCACTACTAATGAGCAATGTTGTAAAGTTCCCCCCAATAGGCAAACTCATTTGCTGCATGTTGCACTAGCGGCGAGCATTTCGGCCACACTGTCAGGACATTGAGGGGGATCAAATCTCCGATGGGGCATCTTTGTGTGGAGTTTGCAGGTTCAATGGAATTTTCCCTCCTACTGTACATCCCATGTGAGATTAAGTCTCTAAATTGTCCATAGGTGTCTATACGTTTTCTGTGATTGACGGGGAACCAGTTCAGGTTGTAGCCAGCCTCTCACCCAATTTCAGCTGGGATAGGCTCCAGCGCACTCGTGACCCTAATGAGGACAAGCAGTGTAGAAAATTGACAATGAAAATTGCTTGTTCATGAGCACCAAATGTGTTTGTTCAACTTTTGACAAAAGAGTCTTTCAAACGCTCACTTTTCATGACATCATTTAGGAAAAACCTTCCTGATTGACATGACCCGCACCAAACGTGATGAGCTGGTCCCATTTATACAGCCATCACTTTTAAGAGGACAGCGTTGTCAGAAAAACAAAGTAGGCCTCACTTCACAGCTTAAAATAAAACCTGGAGCTCTGCCATCAAACTCTCAATCAGCTACAGAGTTAGGGGTTGTACATTTATTTTGTTTTTATTTAACAAACAGGCCAATTTAGTTTGATGTTGCTGGTAAAGTGAGTGTAATGTTAGTAATATAGCTGACATAGCTATGCTAGTTTTAACATTTTTTTCCTCCTGTCCAACTCCTTAATGTTTGATATCGTATTTGATTTTTGGCCTTTTTTACGGCCGATAAGTGCAGGGTTACAGTGTCTATGTAAAAAGTAGATAACGTGCACACTTGCTCTTCATGAGGCAGACACTGTGATCATCATGCTACTGTATATAACAGGAAGGCTAAAAAAAATCGATTTACATCCAAATTGCGATTTTTGTTCATTTTGACTCTGAATTGATTCATAATTTTTTAAAGAATCAATGAAAACCTTTTTTTGTACTTTTATTTTTTTTTTGCACATTTCTCTTTAAGAATCCATTTTTGGATTAAAAACATTAAACAACTATTGATATTATTAATATTAATTGGTTTACTTTTTTAGTGTTAAGTAATACTGGGATTGGGTTGGAGTTGGCTGATCTATTTTGTTTTATTAGATTAACGTTCTGTGATATTTGTAAATAAAATGTTAAAAATACATTTTTAAAAACACATTTTAAGGCCAAAACTAAATTGTACGCAAGCAGCCAAAAGGAGCTTTTGTAACCTGTTTTGAAAAGTTTTTGTTATGATTTATTGATTTATACACCAAATAATATATTACAAAAATCGTGTTGAATTGATACGGAATAGAATCGTCATCCCAAGAATCAGAATTAAATTGAATTGTTGAGTGGCCAAATATTCTCCCACTTGCACTGGACAAACACAGCACATTATAATTAAAGCTACTTTTCAAATACAGTGAGACCTTAATTTATGAGATTAATTGGTTCTATGATGAGCTCCTGACACACTAGTGTCTCAAATTGTCTTCTATATATTAAAATCAATATAATTGATGCTTGCAAAAACAGCAGAATTTTAACATCTAAAATGTCCTTTAAAATACAAACTATCTTTAACATAAAAATATTCAATGAAAAACAAACTACAGTAGTTGTAGCAAGTAATGGAATAATACAGTATTTATCTTGGAGAGTGGACTTCTACAGTATCTCATTTTGAGCTGCTTCTCATCAAACACCGTCAGCAGCTTTTCTATATTTTTTATGGATACATTTCTGCCGTTCATATATTATTTTAACAATCTTGGGTTGCTTTGTTAACTCATTCTGCTTTACTATGGTGCACACTAGTAGTTATCTGCTGAAATTTAATTCAATGAACCTCAACTTCTTTCGGTTTTAGCACTGTCCTTCACATTCATTCTTCATTCCCATGGTTAGAAAACAGTTATGTCAATATCTTGCTGTAAGCTAATGCTAGCGAAAAAAGGCCGGATGTTGTGGTCTTAAAAGGTTGACTGTAACATTTGCAGAGAGCAGGCAGGCTTTTAACATTTTTTTCCCCTGCAACTTTAGGTATAAAAATTAGCTGAAAGACAGGTCTTATCTCAAAACACCCTTAAGTTAGGGCACTCTTAATTAGGTACCACTGTACACCTTCTTAGGGTAATTTAGAAATGTTAGAAAAACATAGAATATGGACCTTTTAATTTGGTTCTAGCTTTTCTTTCTTGAAGCTTTTTTTTCAAGTACTGTTTTTAGAACATTTAACAAGGACAACTGTGTTTTACTGTCATGCAACTGGACACTTTCTGCCTGCCATAGTGGATCACGCGGACGTATTACCTTTAAATTCTACCAATTGCAATATCTGATGCTGTGCATCTTGTGTACACTTAGTAGTAGTTCTGTCCTTGCTTTACTACAAGTGACCTCTTCAGGACCTTGAAGACAGAAGAAGAAACTTGATAGATTTCTGCTTCACTATGCAAGACGAAGAGGCACATTGGTCATTTTGCACAAGAATATCAATATATTTTATTTAGTAAATTGTGCTTTACTATTACAATTACTCTGAACAATTTCCCTTGTGGATCATTAAAGTTTGTCTAAGTCTAAGTCTATTACACCCGTTACTCAAGTAAATTACTTGTGTGCATAGTTTGTTTTAAACTCGTTTTATTTAATATGTTGTGGCTTGTTGTCTTGTGATTTATTTTCCCCCCAAAGATTATGTAATTGTTAATGGTGCTAATTTATCATATTGTGGAATTTAAGGACAAAGCTGTAGAGTAGCTTTGACAGAGTTTGTCATTCAAACACATTCAATAAAGTATTCGTCTAGTAATTATCTGACTTTTGACTGGAGTGGAATGATTTTCATGACACTCTAAGTAAACACGAAAGAGTGTAGTTTCTTTTCCATTCTTTGAATGAATACACCTTTTAAAAAATACTTTAGAATTCATGTATACAGTTCTGAGAAAGCTTGAGTCCCTGTAGGAAATAATCAATTGACGTCTGGGAAACAGCAAACCACGATCCATCCAAACACGTCTGGTGGACTCTTGGGCATGAGAAAATTCAGTTACGTTTCTTTTGTCGTGCTCCAAGTTCCTCTGGATTTTCTGAAAAACACTGGAATCCAATCAGCATGGCTATGACTGAGAAACCTGGAAAAACAAGTGTTGCTTGCATTAATTCCATGCAAGGACAAAAAGGTTTTATGAAATTGAAATTAGAAATAATACTTACTGGCCACAATAAGAGGTGCCATAACCCCGATAGTGAGAGGTGCAGTTTTGTAGATAAACGTCTCGGACAGAAAATGACCCAAGGCCAATACAAATGTCCACAAGGTGACGTGATACAGCCTGCAGAAGCCAATGTGACGCATTTACTGTAAGCTTGACCACAAATACAAGTCACAGCAAAACAATATGCAAATGGAACAGCTTACGTTCTGTTCTGGATATCTATGGCACAGGCACAGCGAATGATAGATGACAGCAATGTCCAAATGCCAAACGTCCGGGCCTGAAGACCATTGACTAAGGAAAATGGTACAGAGGTGGAGATAAACATTGTTAGTAAACCTACTACGAAACATTACAATTGTAAATGACACAATAAATGACAGTATAAATCCAAAACTTGTGAAGTTCAAAATGAAGTTGTTACTTGGAAATGGTTTAAATTTAGTTAAGTGAATAACTTAATAATCATATCTTTCTCTCTTTCAAAATTCCACATCTAAACCTGGCACATTTACTTTTATGCTCTGATTGTATAATACTGACATACAGTAATAATACTTAGGGGGATCTGTTTATTTATATTCATATATATTTTACATCATTTACTATTTAGTTCATTTTAGATTTATACCAAATATGTTATTCTTGTTTGTGTAGTAGTGTCAAACTCTTGTCCAACTTTTATTAAGGGCCACATCGCAATTATGACTGCCCTCAGAGGGCTGCTTGTAACAGTTATTACAGTGTGTATGGAAAGTATTCAGACCCCTTTAAAATGTTCACTCCTGGTTTTCTTTGCAGCCATTTGCTAAGATAAAAAAAAAGTTAATTTTATTTCTCAGTAACGGACACATTGACAGAAAAAAAATAAAGCCAACGTTTCCCATCAAATGTGATGGAGCTTGAGAGGTGCTGCAAAGAGAAATTTCATACTGGCCAAAGATAGGTGTGGCAAGCTTGTGGCATCATATTTAACACAACTTGAGGCTGTAATTGCTGTTGAATGTGCATCAAACAAAGTATTGAGCAAAAGGTCTGAATACTTGCATGTGATTCTGGAGTTGTTTTTTTTTAATACATTTGCAAAAATGTCTACATTTCTGTGGTTTTCTGTCAAGATGAGGTGCTGAGTGTACATTAATGAGAAAGAAAATGACCTTTTTTGATTTTAGCAAACCGTTGCAATGAAACGGAGATATAAAGGTCGGAATTATTTCCGTGCCAACCGTATATATAAATATAATCCACGTTACACGTTTTTGATATTTTAAACAGATTGATGGATGACTTGCTTCTTCATCTTAACTGCAGTACTAAGACTAAAAAAATCCTTTGTTCCACACGCTATCAGACTGTACAACTCCTCTATGGGTGGCAAGGGGATACTAGAATGACAGTGGATGCAAAACAACAATACTGGGATAAACTGTAAGAAAAAAAAGTGCAATAACAGTGCAATACTTTTTTAGAGCATTGTCATTGATTCTTAGTGTTGCTTTTTATTTGTATTCTTATTGTAATAGTTTCTATTTTATTTCAATTTATACCCCCATTATTTAGTTTTTACTTTTTAAATTTGATCTCAATTCTGTACACTGCTGCTGGAATTAAATTTTTTAACCCAAGCTTTAAATATTGTGTTGCATGGTCAAGTAATGGTAAAGTGTAGGACACATGCAGTGAATTTTTCTGCCAAAATTGAAAGAACAAATACATTTAGCCAGAAAGGGCTTCATTATTTCCAGCCTTTTGCAGGCCAATTTAAATTAAAGTTAAAAAGTTAAAGTACAAAATGATTGGCACACACACACAAACACAGGTGTGGTGAAATTCCATCCATCAATCCATTTTCTACTGCTTATTCCCTTTGGGGTCGTTGATGCCTATCTCAGCTACAATCGGGCCTGAAGGCGCTTACACCCTGGACAAGTCGCCCCTTCATCGCAGGGCCAAAACAGATAGACAGACAACAATCACACTCACATTCACACACTAGGGCCAATTTAGTGTTGCCAATCAACCTATCCCCAGGTGCATGTCTTTGGAGGTGGGAGGAAGCTGGGGTACCCGGAGGGAACCCACGCATTCACGGGGAGAACATGCAAACTCCACACAGAAAGATCCCGAGCCCGGGATTGAACCCTGGACTACTCAGGACTTTCGTATTGTGAGGCAGACGCACTAACCCCTCTGCCACCGTGAAGCCCTCTAGTGAAATTAACCTCTGCATTTGACACATCCCCCTTGTTCACCCCCTGGGGATGTGAGGGTAGCAGTGAGCAGCAGTGGTGACCACGCCCGGGTATCAATTTGGTGATTTAACCCCCAATTCCAACCCTAGATGGTGATTACCAAGCAGGGAGGTAATGAGTCCCATTTTTAAAGTATTTGGATAACTCAATGACGTGGCAGGCAACTTTAAAATGAGTGGCAAGTCAGAACTGACCAAGGCCCCGAGTGTGTGTTTCGATGTCTGTAAATGTGGCTGATGCAGCAAAGTAATTTCTTGCAAAGTAAAGTATCTATGAAGTATCTATATTACCGACAATAAGCATGACTAATGATGCATCTATCTTACCAAATTCGGGCGCGCCGGTGTAGAGCTTTTTTGACAGGAAGCTGTGATCTCTGAAGCTCTGCACAGTGTTTCCCATGGCGATGACAGACACCATCAGCAGCCAGCTCCGCAGGACGTTTAGGAAGCGACTCATCTCTTCCAGTGCTCCCTTTTTGGAGTGGTTTCATTCCACAAAAGCATACATAAACATACATATATTTGATTATTTTACACAGAGGCTGGCAGCGGCAGGTGTGAGTTTTACCTGTCAAGTTCGAGTTACCTGAACCGAGGGTCACCGAAGCTAGCAAGTGAAGTGATGCACCCGGCAAAGAAGGCTAATGTTACTTAAAATGTGGCGTCCAAATGGCATTAATATTGGTTTTAATTTTCCAATCTTCTGATAATGTTAAAAAAACATGTAAAAAACAATGAAGATACTCAGTAAATATGATTTTATCGTCTTTCAATAGAATGTGTCTGTCCAATGACAAACTCGAGAGAATGGTTCTATCCAGTCGTACCATGACTTCGATTGGTCCGCTTGTCCTTTTTGGGTTGGCCCACTTTTATTTTTAACCAATCATCTTTAAACAATCTTGAAAGCTAAGCTGTAATTGGCTGTGTTTGTACAAAGAGTAAACAAGTGAGACAAGACAATGCTTGGTCGTGATACGTGTTTTCGTGAAATCGACCTCTGTCAAAAATTATATCCCCACGAAATTTGGTAGTTTTTAGTCTACAATCATTTTTTTAAGAGCAATATTAACCTTTGAAATGTTATTTTTATATTTCCTCTACTGTCAATGAGCACAATTGCACTATAAAGTACGGTGTTATCCCTTGTAGAAAATTAATATGCTTTCCCACTATTTTCTTCTAACATTCAAAATGTTTGTTTTCAAATGTACTAATAATTACTTGACGTTGATTTCGAAAATATACATACATCCAGACCGGTGGTTCTTAACCTTGTTGGAGGTACCGAACCCCACCAGTTTCATATGCACATTCACCGAACCCTTCTTTAGTAAAAAAAAGAAAATGTTTTATTTTTTTTTTCAAATTCAAGACAATTTGTGTTTTTTTTTGTTGTTGTTGTTTTTTTACCAGTGCAGAAAATGAACCGTGCATGAACTTCACCTTGTTCAAAGAACAAAACCAACACGCTGCATGAACTCACAACAAACTACACACTTGCAAATCAGATGGAGTACTCCATCCATTGTTTGGGGGTATCCATAATACTTAACACTTATTTTTTATTGGCATTCAAATTTTAACTTTACAGTACAGATACGACGATAGGGAGGAGTTTTTATTCATACTATTGATTAATTGATTGAATGAAACTTGTATTAGTAGATTGCACAGTAGAGTACATATTCCGTACAATTGACCACTAAATGGTAACAACCGAATACGTTTTTCCAACTTGTTTAATAAAGTCGGGGTCCACGTTAATCAATTCATGAGTCTGGTGTGCCTTGGCCCCTGCGGCGAAGGCTCTGCCGAACCCCTGAGGTTGACTCACCAAACCTCTCGGGTTCGTTCGAATCCAGGTCAAAGAACCACATATTTATACCAAGCGCCGGAAGTAAACAAATCCCACAGGAAATACATAACTGCGCATGCGTTGTGCTGCGTTGCTACTCGGTTGTTGTAGTAACCAGGAAGATTAGCTGCGATCTTTTAGCAGGCTCACTGAAAGGCAAATATACATTTTTTGTACAATTATCACCTCGAATCCATGTCTTTATTATCTTCCTTAAGCAGTTTTTCTGCTTATGTCAATAGTTAAATAACGGTCTTTTTCTGTTGCGTTTCAATTTTTATGCGTTAACATTTTTTCGACTCTGAATGTAACGCTTATTGACATGTTTGGTTTTCTACTAATTTGATATATTATCCATATATCAGTCGTGTTTGTTGTTGTGTAATAGTTTTGATTCTGAAACATGTTGTGGTTTGTGTTTTGTGCCTCAGGAGGGAGCAATGGTAGACACTTGATCCCAGGAGGGTTTTAGCTGTGTCTGTGGAGATGCCAGCTGTAGCTCGGGTTGAGGAGGACTCGGAGTCCTCAGCAGAGGACGAGCAAGAGTGAGTTTGCAGCCATATGAGCATATGGTCCATATGACTTTAATCACACACACACACACACACACACACACACACACACACACACACACACACACACACACACACACACACACACACACACACACACACACACACACACACACACACACACACACACGTCTATGGGCAAGCAACATCAGTCACACATTGTATTGTGCAAAATACTATCATTGTTGTATGCTGTGTATTGAGTTCGTATTATTGTCAGTAAGAGTAGTTGAACTATAGCTCTTACTGCAATGTAGTATGTAGCCTACATGTTATGGATGCCTGCTAGTGTGGCTGTGTGATAGTGCATGTGTAAATAAACGTCACTCAATAGCAATGTGAGCAATTTGAAAAATGCGCAACCACATTAATCTTTTTGCAAATTGCTTCCAGCTATATATTTGAATAATGTGTGGTGCACATTTTGCAAATAAATGGGCGCAATTTGTATAATGCACAATTTGTATGATGCATAATCCTTTTGGCAATTTTGGAAATTGCTTCCAGCTATATATTGATTGTGTTGGAAGTTCTGGCTACTAACACTAACCCTAACCCTAACCCTTGATGCCATCTACGCAGTGTTGGGAGACTGTTTTGCTGTTCTTCTTCTGTTCGATGTAGCTTTCTGTGTAGAATTCCGCAAATTCTTCTTCAGCCGTCCTCAAACCATCCATTTGCACGGTCGCGCCATTTTCAAACAAAATCTCATCTTGTGATATGCAAATTGCTTGCGCACAATGGAAATGACGTATAATTTGCAAAGTGCGTGAGATTGGTGAAATGCTTACAACAACACCTTGGGAGTTTGCACTGGACAATGGGCTGGATTTTAACGCGTTGTCTAAAAGCCTCTCAATCAGCGGACACTGGCTGGACCCCAAGGCAGTGTGAAGGGGTCAGACCTAGATTTACTCAATGATAACTTGGGCCAAGATGCAGATGTGTAAGAAAGATAGTTTTTAGTTTAAGAATGTTTACTATTGTAATTGTATAGAATATAATAGAAAGTACTTTATTGATCCCTGGGGGAAATTCAGCAACACAGTTCGCTCACAATAGACAATAAATACTATACAGCATTATTCACATGTGAATAATATAAATCTATTCTACATATATTCTACATTTAAGTGCAGTCAAGAAGGAACATATGCATTATACAGTCTGATGGCTGTCAGTATGAAGGACCTCCTGTGTTGGGAGACTGAGCCTTCCACTGAACGTGCTCATTCTCTCCGCAAGGTCCGAGTGCAGTGGGTGGGAGGTGTTGTCCATAATGGCTAGGAGCTTTGCTAGACTTCTCCTTCCTCTCTGTCACCACTGCCAGAGAGTCTAGCTCCACTCCCACCACGTTACTGGCCTTCTCTACCAGCTTGTCCAGCCTGTTTGCGTCCCTCGCTCTCAGTCTGCTGCCCCAGCAGGCCACGGCGTACAAGAAGGCGCCCGTCACCACCGACTTATAGAACATCTTCATCATTTTTGTACAGACGTTGAAGGATTCTAGCCTCCTGAGGAAGTAGAGACAGCTCTGTCCCTTCTTGTAGAGTGATTCAGCGTGTTTTGACCCATTCAGCTTGTTGTTGATGTGTACTCCGAGTTATTTATAATCCTCAACCATGTCCACATCGACCCCCCTGATGGAAACATGGGTCGCCGTACTACTCCTCCTCCTTCCCAGGTCCACAACCAGCTCCTTGGTCTTTGCCACATTGGGATGGAGGTGGTTCTTTCCACACCATGTGACAAAGTCCTCCACCAGGGCCCTGTATTCCTAATCATCACCATCCTCAATACACCCCACTATCGCGGAGTCATCAGAACATTTTGGAAGGTGGCAGGACTCTGACTGATAGTGTAAATGGTGAAGAGGAAGTGGGAGAGGACTGTGCCCTGCGGGGCCCCGGTGTTGCTGTCCAGCCTGTCAGACACACAGTCAATCAATCAATGTTTACTTATATAGCCCTAAATCACGAGTGTCTCAAAGGGCTGCACAAGCCACAACGACATCCTCGGCTCAGATCACACATCAGGACAAGGAAAAACTCAAACCGATGGGACAATGAGAAACCTTATAGAGGACCGCAAATGTGGGGGCCCCCTGGGCGACCGGTGCAATGCACGTCAAGTGGAACTAGCATAATATTGTGAGAGTCCAGTACATAGTGGATCTAACATAATAGTGTGAGAGTCCAGTCCAGTGGATCAAACATAAAAGTGTGAGAGTCCAGTCCAGTGGATCAAACATAAAAGTGTGAGAGTCCAGTCCATAGTGGATCTAACATAATAGTGTGAGAGTCCAGTCCATAGGGGATCTAACATAATAGTGAGAGAGTCCAGTCCATAGGGCATCTAATATAATAGTGAGAGAGTCCAGTCCATAGTGGATCAAACATAATAGTGTGAGAGTCTAGTCCATAGTGGATCTAACATAATAATGTGAGAGTCCAGCCCATAGTGGATCTAACATAATAGTGTGAGAGTCCAGTCCATAGTGGATCTAACATAATATTGTCAGAGTCCAGTCCAGTGGATCAAACATAAACGTGTGAGAGTCCAGTCCATAGTGGATCTAACATAATAGTGTGAGAGTCCAGTCTATAGTTGATCTAGCATAATAGTGTGAGAGTACAGTCCATAGTGGATCTACCATAACAGTGTGAGAGTCCAGTCCATAGTGGATCTACAGTTGTGATCAAAATTATTCAACCCCCACACAATTTTGGTGTTTTAGCAAATTGGACATTTATTATGTATTTTGTTTATAGTCATATCAAATAAAGATGTGTTAAATAGACAAATGCAACTTAAATTGTAACACTGTATTTTACAAAATACCAAAAAAGGACATTTTTCTTAATATCTCATTGACAAAATTATTCAACCCCCTAGTTACATGCATCATTAGTACTTAGTAGAACACCCTTTGGCAGTAATTACATCCTTCAAACCTGATACATAACCGGGAACAAGCTTCTTGCAACGATCTACAGGTATTTTAGCCCATTCCTCTTGGGCAAAGGCCTCCAGTTCATTCATATTCTTGGGCTTGCGTGCTGCAACTGCCTTCTTCAAGTCCCCCCACAGGTTTTCTATAGGATTTAGGTCTGGCAACTGTGAAGGCCACTCCAGAGTCTTCCAGCCCTTCTTCTGCATCCACTCTGATGTTGATTTGGAGGTATGCTTGGGATCGTTGTACTGTTGGAAGGTCCAACGTCTCCCAAGCCTCAGCTTCGTCACTGACTTCATGACATTTGCAGCTGATATATATCCTGGTAGGAAATAGATTTCATAATGCCTTGAACGCGCTGGAGATTCCGGGTACCTGAAGCAGAGAAACAGCCCCCGAGCATGATTGACCCCCCACCATGCTTAACAGTAGGTAGGGTGTTCTTCTCTTTGTAAGGTTAATTTTTTCTCCTCCAGACATAACGTTGATTCATAGGCCCAGAGAGTTCCAGTTTTGTCTCATCACTCCATAGAACAGTTTCCCAAAACCTTTGGGATTTGTCCAGATGATTTTTGGCATACTAGAGTCTATTTTTCTTATGCCTGGTAGTCACAAGTAGGGTGCGCCTGGGAGTTCTTGCATGGAGGCCTTCATCTCGCCTTATAGTCTAGGACAAAACCTGCGTTCCCCCCTCTGCAATGTCCTGTTGTAGTTACCCGGGGGTTTTTCACAACTGTACGCTTCAAATACCGGACAGCAGTTGCACACAGCATCCTCTTTCTACAACGCCCAGGTAGTGTTTCCTCTGTGCCTTTAGCTTTAAACTTGCAAATTATGCTCCCAACTGTGTCTCTTGGAATGTGTAATGTCTTTGCTATTTTCTTATATCCATATGCTTTCTTATGAAGAGAAATTACCTCCTCTCTTGACTTCTTTGACCACTCCCTGGACTTCACGATGTTGCAAATACACCATTGACCATCTACAAGAAGTTGAGCGTCACAGTCTTTTTCAATCAGTTTAATTGTTGCTCGTTATGGTTCGAATCACACCTACAGGTGTTTTCAACACCTGATTGAAAATACCTTTTTCAAATTCTGTTCTTAAGAGTTATGATCTTCAAGGGGTTAAATAATTTTGTCATTGAGATATTAACAGAAATGACACTGTTTGGTATGTTACAAAATATAATGTTGTAATTCAAGTTGCATTTGTCTATTTAATGCATCTTTATTTGATATGACTATAAACAAAATACGGAATAAATGTCCAACTTGCTAAAACCACAAAATTGTGTGGGGGTTGAATAATTTTGATCACAACTGTAACATAATAGTGTGAGTCCAGTCCATAGTGGATCTAACATAACAGTGTGCAGTCGCACGTACTGAGGTCTGTCAGTCAGGTAATCAACAAACCAGAACACCAAGGGGGCCTCCACCTGCATCGTCTCTAACTTCACACCCAGTAGCCCAGACTGCATGGTATCGAACGCACTGGAAAAGTTAAAAACATGACCCTCACACTGCTCGCAGGCTTGTCTGTGTGGGTGTGGGCTCGGTTCAGCAGGTAGATGACTGTGTCCTCCACTCCCAGTCGGGGCTGGTAGGCGAACTGGAGTGGGTCCAGGTGGGGCTTGATCGGGCAGAGTTGTTCCAGAACCAACCTCTCCATGGTCTTCATGATATGTATATTGTAGTGTGCAGTTGTGTAAAATTTTGCAGAATTTACCCTTTTATTAAGTAACAGGATTCTGCATGCTACTAAGGTCAGCCTAATTTATCCTTTTATGCTGAAAAAAGCTCCACGCAAGCGTCAAAGTATGTCACTTCCAGACTTTTGGGTTTTATGTTTAAGAAAAATAGTGCCTCCTTCATTACCTCTCCCATTGAAAGCTTGTGAGACTGATTCTAGGAACTTAATTGTTGTACCAGCACACGAGACACATCAGATGGTGCAAACATTTAGCTTTGATGAGCATAAATTGGTGTCCATTGCTACAGAACACCATCAGAGCTAAGGATGGAAGCTGTTCCTCAGTCTGGTTTTCCTATTCCAGATGTTTCGCAGCCACCTGCCACCTACCCGAGGGGAGGGAGTCAAAGAGAGGGTGTGCAGGGTGGGTATGATCCTTGATAATGCTGATGAAGATGTCTGTGGTGGTGGGAAGGTGACTCTTCACAATCTTCTGAGCAGCTTCCACCACCCTCTGCAGTGTCTTCCTCACTTCATCTGTGCAGCTGCTGTGCTACACAACGTTATGCTTGAGCCAAGGGTGCTCTCCACCACACATCTGTAAAAGCTTCGAAGGATGGAGCTCCTTGGTCCAGCACACCGCAGCTTCCTGAGTAAGTGTTGTTGCGCCTGGTGCAGTCCCTGGATAGATGAACCCCAAGATACCTGAAACTGGAGACTACCTTCACAACTGTGCAAGGAGGGAAGGGGTATCTGATCTTCCTAAAGTCCGCCACCATCTCTTTGGTCTTTTCCACACTGATGCAAAGTTTCTTGCTTTTGCGCCAATCCACCAGATGTTCTACCTCCACTATGTACTCTGCCTTATCGTTGTCTTTGATGCGTCCCACTACTGTGGTCTTGTCTGCAAACTTCACAATATGGCAGCTGGGGTGGTTAGAAGTCATAGGTAAGTATTGTGGAGAGGTAGGAGAGTCAGTACACATTGCCAGGGGCAGCCAGTGCTGTGGGTGATGGAAGAGGAGACAGTGTGGTGCATCGTGGCAGTCTATGGTCTGGGGGTTAGGAAGTATAGGACCACAGTTCCTAAGCCTCGAGATACTCAGAAAACTCACTTTTACTTTTCAAATATTTAGGTACAGTATGTGAGTTGTGTTCATGTACAGCTTCTGCCTATGAAAATTGTAAGGTAATCTGACTACCATTGTGACTTATCTGAATGTTGTTTTCCCCACCAGAGGCCATTGTTGCATTGCCTGGAGTGGCTTCAGCAGGACAATCCCAATCTTCTTGTTTTCCCCTGAAGCCATTGTTTCAAAGAATGGGACTATCTGCGTTGATGGAGGTACATTGGAATTCCTTGACTGTTTCCCTCAAGACTGAAATCTATTTGTGTCGTTGGGGTTGTGGAGGACAGGGTACATAAAGTCATCATCAGATTAGCATAGGAGACTTGGGTATGCCATTTTTATAGACGTTGTGAGAGACAATGGGAGTCAAAAAGTAAGAAGAAAACATGAAAAGCAAAACAAAAGTTCTGCCGACTATTTGTGTGTTTTATTGTGTCACACGATATAAATCATATTCGATTGAAATTAAATGCTTAAGGCCTACTAAGTCGGGACAATGCATGTTGATAATGCAACCAAGCTGTGTTGCATTATTTAGTGTGATAAGAAACAATAACCTGCACCTTATGCAGTCCTTCTTAAAGAGTGGGGCGGGCCCTCTGGGGGGGTCAATGTGCGATGATGAAGCGTTTGTAGCACTTGGCTTCATTGTAACCTCAGTGGAAGAAGAGGAAATACCGGTGTGTTGTTTCCTTCAAGGTTGATATGCTTACGATCTTATGCAGAGGTATAGTTATAACAATTTTATAGACAAGATATACAATATCTATATTTACTGGGGACAGTGGGGGCGCGAAATATTTTCTTCTTCTCAGGGGGGCATCATAGCAAATATTTGAGAAGCACTGACCTAGGGTCATTACAGAGATGCCTACCGTCTAGCAAGCGCAGCTAAAGTATGTTCGTGTCACATTACTAATTTTTGCCTTGACGGTGGCAATTGATTGTCACTTCTAAAGTATCATTCAGGATCAATGGAGGGTGAGAAATAGGTAAGCAAGCGACACCCCAAGCAAAAGAGAACAGGTGGAGACATGAAGATTTGCTAATTGCTAAGCTAGCTTGAATGTAAAGTACCAAACAACAATATAATAAATGTGTTGTACACTTTAACAGAAGTCTAGCTGGAATGGTATTAGAGCAAGATATCAAATTCGGCACTTTTAAAAGGTGCTGACCGCAGTCTGTCGGGCCTACTGGGTACAAACAGTTAAGCTTATTCAGCTAGACTACTTGTAGGTAATGTTACAATTTTCCATGCAAACAAAGCAAAAATAAGACGCTCAAAAGTAAAGTATGGTTCCATCCATCCATCCATCCATTTTCTACGGCTTATTCCCTTTGGGGTCGCGGGGGGCGCTGGTTCCACATGTCAAAATTTGCTATCTCAATGATAATTTACATTAAATATGTCATAAAAATGCTACAAATTAACATCATTTATTTTACATGGCATTTTTTAAACATCCAAACTAAGATGCGCCTTCCAATCAATCAGCTGGCGTGGAAAAATGCAATACTTACAGTATCAACACTTTGTAGGGCTCAACAAAAGAAATGACTTGCACATTCAACTTAGTCAAATCAAATCAAACTTTATTTATATAGCACTTGTCATACTCAAGTGTCAAACAAAATCTGCTGTACAAAAAAAAAGAATAGAAGAAAACATACACGCACTCACACGCTCTCGCTCACACACATCGCTATTGACAATAACAAAGCAAAAACAAAACAAAACATGGCATGGCACTGAGGATTTGAGGAAAAACGCCCCCTTTGAGGCATCCAAACTGGAGAATAACTAAAATGAACGGCATCTATAAAATCTGCAAAAAGCAGAGACCTAATCCTGCAGCCACCAAACCGGATCCCCTCAATGCCCTGACTACGCTTAGAAACTCTGTCCATAAAAGTTATAAACAGAGTCAGTGACAAAGGGCAGCCTTGGCGAAGTCCAACCCTCACTGGAAACGTGTCCGATTTGCTGCCGGCAATGCGGACCAAGCTCTGACACTGATCGTACAGGGAGCGGATCGCCACAACCAGACAGTCCGATACCCCATACTCTCTGAGCACCCCCCCACAGGACTTCCCGAGGGACACGGTCGAATGCCTTCTCCAAGTCCACAAAGCACATGTAGACTGGTTGGGCAAACTCCCATGCACCCTCAAGGACCCTGCCGAGAGTATAGAGCTGGTCCACAGTTCCACGACCAGGACGAAAACCACACTGTTCCTCCTGAATCCGAGGTTCGACTATCCGGCGTAGCCTCCTCTCCAGTACACCTGAATAGACCTTACCGGGAAGGCTGAAGAGTGTAAACCCACGATAGTTGAAACACCCCCTCCGGTCCCCATTCTTAAAGAGAGGAACCACCACTCCGGTCTGCCAATCCAGAGGTAGCGCCTCTGATGTCCACGCGATGCTGCAGAGTCTTGTCAACCAAGACAGCCCCACAGCATCCAGAACCTTAAGGAACTCCGGCCGGATCTCACCCACCCCCGGGGCCTTGCCACCGAGGAGCTTTTTAACTACCTCAGCAACCTCAGCCCCAGAAATAGGAGAGCCCACCACCGATACCCCAGGCACTACTTCCTCATAGGAAGACGTGTTGGTAGGATTGAGGAGGTCTTTGAAGTATTCCCTCCACTGATCCACAACATCCGCAGTCGAGGTCAGCAGAACTCCATCCGCAACATACACGGTGTTGACAGTTCACTGTTTCCCCTTCCTGAGGTGGCGGATGGTGGTCCAGAATTGCTTCGAAGCTGCCCGGAAGTCATTTTTCATGGTTCCCCCGAACTCTTCCCATGTCCGAGTTTTTGCCTCCGCAACTGCTGAAGCCGCACACCGCTTTGCCTGTCGGTACCCGTCCGCTGCCTCCGGAGTCCTATGAGCCAAAAGAACCCAATAGGACTCCTTCCTCAGCTTGACGGCATCCCTCACCGCTGGTGTCCACCAACGGGTTCTAGGATTACCGACACAACAGGCACCAACTACCTTGCGGCCACAGCTCCAATCAGCCCCCTTGACAATAGAGGTGCGGAACATGGTCCACTCGGACTCAATGTCCAGCATCTCAGTCGTGACGTGACCAAGTTCTTCTGGAGGTGGGAATTGAAACTCTCTCTGACAGGAGACTATGCCCGACGTTCTCAGCAGACCCTCACAATGCGTTTGGGCTTTCCAGGTCTGTCCGGCATCCTCCCCCACCATCGCAGCCAACTCACCACCAGGTGGTGATCGGAAGGAAAGCTCCGCCCCTCTCTTCACCCGAGTGTCCAAAACATGAGGCCGCAAATCCGATGACATGGAACTGCGGCCTAGGGAACTGCGGCCTAGGGTGTCCTGGTGCCAAGTGCACTGTTGAATGACCCATCCTTATTTACAGAGAGAGTAACCAGCTGTGAACAACAAATTAGCAAGTAATACAGTCTTGAGAGATAATAAAAATATTGCAGCTCTACAGAGCAGACAATAACAGAAATTTTGCGATATGTTACCACATACGCCAGCATCAAAAGGAAGAGCCTTTGCAACCTGTACTGAAGGGTTCTATTATCCTTTGTGATGTAAATCGTTGTCGCAGGACGTTGCAATATATATTGCATCACGGATTTTAGACCATATCGGATATATCTATTACAAGCAAGACAGAGCAAATATGTGTTTTCATTTTAGTCTCCAAAACATCGATATATTTGTCTAAAGTCGCTTTTTTGAAAAACAGAATCTAAAACGGTCTGAACTCTTGATAAATATAGTGATAAAGTTGCAAAGTTGGCAACACATGTACTGGGTGTGTTAATCAAATTTATGATGTTATCTACTGTTCGGAGCTGGAACAACAAGGTACATTCGCACGCAGTCCAACTATGATGTGTTCATGGCAGGCTGCCACAAATAAATGCACATACAGGAAATACAGCTCAAAATAAATTGAAACATTATGTAATTAGTTGTATTTTTAGTGCAAAGACTATATAATAAAATAATATGTGTCATTTTTGCCAGAGCGATACAACATGGCCTTCAAGATCGTGCGCACAGAGAGTCGTCTGGTGCGAGGGATACTGACCAATCATGGTTTCCATGAGGTAATGTTCTCCACAAGATGAGGCAAATGTTCAAGATTAGTTTCAAAATGACCATTTTTATGCTATTTATGTGGCCCTCCTTTGTGTAGGATAGAGCAGGGCTGTTCTTTCCCCCCAATAATAACGATGTCAAAGCCTGGGAACACATGCACGGAAAGAACCAAAATGACCTCAAGAGCATTAATCCGCTTTCACAAGGCCATACAATCTCTCATTATTGCTCTTTCCAAGCAGTTACAATTAATTCTCTTTTTATTTCATTTCAATGCTTCTTGACTCCCAGTAACCCATCATCAAAGGCAGACGAGTGTCTTACCACAGTGAATGGCCAGAGCCAGACTTTAATAAGGCTTTATTGCAAACATCTGTCTCCTTTAGACATGGAACACTCATGTGAATACAGCCTCCATCTTAATGAATTGATGGAATAAAGCAAAACAGATTAAGATTATGAATGTGTGCGTTAGCAATCATTTTGTCATAATTTCAGTGGAGGAGGGTGTATTTCTCCAGGATAGTGGTGAGAGTGCTTCTTATGTTTTATTCAGCCACACTTGATACACATGATTGGTGATTGGAACACACAATGCACACAATTTATTTACTATGATCATTTATTACTTTGGTATTGCTACTTTGCCAGGGTCAGCTGTTTTGTGTGCACTAAATCACGAAACAACTCAATCTAAGGACTGCATTTCTTCTCCAGGTTCACCCAAATAGCAACGACTTTAACCTAATGTGGACAGGATCCCACCTCAAACCTTGCCTACTCCGAAGCCTTCAGGATTTCCAGAAGGTTAACCACTTTCCCAGGTGGGAGAGGACACAACTGTTCAAATTTAATTTTCATATTATGTCTTTCGTACTTATTTAAATCAAATCAGTTTTTGCAACAACTGTATATTGCACATCAAGCTCAACCATGTATTACAACTGCAGTGGTACTTCAACTTAAGAGTCCCCCAACTTAAGAGTGTTTTGAGGGTAGAGGTTTCTCTCGGCTGATTGTAATGCTTTAAGTTGAAAGCAATGTTTTGATTTACAAGGATCCCTGCCATGGAAAATGTCACAGGGATCACCCTGTACGATCAGCCCAAAACATCTGGTCTTCCTCGCTGGAAACAGCTAATAGCTAAATATCGACATAACGTTGTTTTTCCACCTATTGCAAGGAAGAGTGAGCATGAAGGAAAGTGCTGAAAAAAATTGATGATGTTTATTGAAGTAAAGAAAGAAATCATCAAAAACATGACCGAGCACATCACCAACTTGGCGAACCAATTTAAGCGTATCACTGCTAGTCAGCACCATACTGAAGTTGAATGATCCTAAGGTCGCAGAGAATGTTAAAATAATAATTAAATCGTGGTAATTTAATTATCCATGAAAATACTGAAAACTTGCTGATGAAGCAGCTTGAAGGAGAGACCATAGACGTCCACTCTCTACGATACATGCTTTACATTATTATTACATTACTTCTCGTGTTGTTGTTTGTAGTACATTCTATTATATTATTTGTGTACAATGTTACTTCTGTAAAATTTAAGACATGTTACATGCTATAGGGTGGGGGCAAGCCCAAATTAAGTTGCGACGATGGTTTGAGTTACACGCATACTTGCCAACCCTCACAGATTTCTTGGGAGACTCCCGAAATTCAGTGCCTTTTCCGAAAACCTCCAAGGGACAAATTTTCTCCCGAATATCTCCCGAAACTCAGGCGGAGGTGGAGGCCACGCCCCCTCCAGCTCCATGCGGACCTGAGTGACGTGTCGACAGCCTGTTTTCACGTCCGCTTTCCCACAATATAAACAGAGAGCTTACCCAAGGACGTTATAACTGTAGAATGATCGAGGGCGAGTTCTTGGTTTCTTTTGTGGGTTTATTGTTTGGCAGTTCCATTAACGTCCTCCAAGCGCAGTAACAACACACAACAACAGCAGTCACGTTTTCGTCTACCGTAAAGCAGTTCGTCTGCCGTAAACAGCAATGTTGTGACACTCCTAAACAGGACAATACTGCCATCTACTATACATGCATATGTGACAGTAACATCTACGGCAGGGATCACCAACCTTTTTGAAACCAAGAGCTACTTCTTGGGTACTGATTAATGCGAAGGGCTACTAGTTGGATACACACTTAAATAAATTGCCAGAAATAACCAATTTGCTCAATTTACCTTTAACTTAGTGTTATTATTCTTAGTTAATGATATTTATCCTTGCGGAAACACTGATCATCCTAATGATTTTTCACAAACACTGATCATCTTTCTGATTTCTCACAATAAATATATATTTTTGATGTCATGTTTTAAATAGGTTAAAATCCAATCTGCACTTTTCAAGCTGTAAATATACTCCTCCTCCCTTCTTAGCCACGCCCCCAACCACGCCCCGCCCCCCACCTCCTGACATCGAGGTTTCAAGGTTGGCAAGTATGGTTACACGTGTTTTGAGTCAAGAGCTCTGTCACAGAACCGAATAAACTTGTAAGTTGAGGTACTACTGTATATAACTATGCAAATACAATGAAACCTCCAAGTTAGGGCTGGGCGATATATCGATAAATACGATATATCGCGGGGTTGTCTCTGTGCGATATAGAAAATGACCATATCGTAATATTCGAGTATACGTTCTCACGCAGGACTTTTAGCTGCGGGCGTACACTTCAGGCTCTCCTCGCTCTTTCCCGTGTCTCCTTCTCGCAGGCAAGCAGGTGGACGTTCTTACATACGTCTCATACTGTCACGTCATACGTCACATTTTTTTTAAAGGTTTATTTATAAATTTCAACAATTACAAACAGTAAGACAAACAACAATATACAACATTATAAAACATTATGAAAACAGGACAAAACAGCGCCAGGGGGTTGTAAGTTCGAAATAATAAAAATAGAATACAAAAAAATATATATATATATAATAAACAAAATGCAAAGCCGTAGGCTTATTCAGATTAATCAAACAACTTAAATTTGGAACACAGCATCATCGTTTTCACAGCTTTTTTGTTGTTAGAGGTAGAGAGCGTTTTAATGTAAAGTTCGAGATCTTTTTTAAAGGCACACAAGATAGGACGGGTATTAAGAAACTTACATTTATGAATATAAAACTTAGCCAATAAAATAATGAGGTTGCAAAGGTAGAATTCCTTTTCAAATTTTTGTTACGTCATACGTCACATACCTATACGCCCTCGCCCAGCAGAGAGGTAGCGGCGTGGCTATCGATAGCTGCTAACGTAGCCGTACGAGAGAAAGATGGTGCGGATCTGGTAACAAATGAAGGAAGACTGAATTCTCAATAAAAACAGCATTGTTTCCATCATCTGGCGGTGGTTCGGCTTCAAGTGGGAATATACCGAACAGACAACCGTAATTTGTCAAGTGTGGGGGGAAAAGGCGTTGCTATAAAAAGTAGCAGTACTGCTAATATGTAGAATCATTTGTAAAGTCACTCGCTAGAGAATGAAGAGAATTTCATAACCTTAGTAACATACCACGTAGTGAAGGACGAATACTATTTGATTTTCTATTATGCAGCTCATTTTTATTTGACACTTAAAAATGTCTCTGACGATTTTGCAATTTATGTTTTGGAAATGACTTGGAAGTTTGTGCCATTGCTTAATAACTTTAATAAATACACTTTTGGTCAATTGACTTAGTTGTGATTTCCCTCTCTGCATGAACGTTTAAAAGTAGCATATATTAATGCGGTATGAAGAAGAATGTTTTAATGTATACACATAGAATCATCATACTGCTGTGATTATATGCATCAAGTGTTCATTCAAGGCCAAGGCAAAATATCGTAATATATATCGTATATCGCGATATGGCCTAAAAATATCGCAATATTAAAATATAGGCAATATCGCCCAGCCCTACTCCAAGTACAAATGCCCTGAAAATTGTACTGTTTGGAGTTCAAGAAAATGTTTTATGTAACATATCCTCAAAAGTCAAACAAATAAACATGTTTGATGTCAGCAAATCCTTTCAGAATTAAGCATCTAAAGTTATAACTCCACATGGGTGAGATAGTTTTTGTGATGCCACATCAGAAGCGCACCATTGATAGCAAAGAGGTCAAGTGTGATGCTAACCACAGAACTAGTATTTGGACTTACTGCAACATAGAAAAGCACCGTCTGCTCAGTAAAAAATGAGCAATGTATTTATATCTATATATTTTACGTACAGCATATTGGTGGGGGAAAATTTCTGATTCCTATCGATGCATTGTGATTTGAATGTGGACTACTACAATGTTGACAACAGTAAAGAAAGTGTTATGAAAAAGTGCATCATACATTACTGAAAGAAGCATCAATAATCATTTTGAATAGAATTCTGAGGTGCCCAAAGAGTCCCACTCTAATACACTAATTACATTTACCACATAAATACAATACTTAAAACAAAACGTAATACCTGACACATGTATGAACTCCAGCAATATCTTAAGGCCACCACTAGATGACAGTATTGCCCTGCCTGCACCATCTTCCTACCTCCTCCATTATGTAATCCATACATGTAATAAACGTTTTAGGATAGCGACAATTTGATCAACCATGAGTAATATTGTTTTGGAACTAGCACAACTCAAAAGTCAACAAGCAACAAGTTTGTGTTCAACATGACAGGTTGCATTGTAATTTGGCACAAATTTGCATACTTTTAATTTACATTACATTTTCATTTATTATTTCACTCATGATGCCTTGTCTCAGTATGATGGCTGTTCGGCTACTTTATTTCTTATTGATAACCTAATTATTCACTATGAGCTCATGCACAAATTGGTCGCTTTCCCTAAATGAAACATAGTATCATGAAGAAATAACCATTTTTGTGTCCTTCTGATTTCCAGATCTTACGAGTTGACCCGCAAAGATCGCCTTTATAAGAACATTCAGCGAATGCAGGAAGTTCATGGCTTCAAAAACTTCCATATTGTTCCACAGACCTTTGTGCTTCCTTCGGAATACCAAGATTTCTGCTGTAAGTACCCGCTTGCATGTCTTAACTATATGTAGTTTATAATATCCACTCTTCAATACAAACACCGTAGCGATAGGCACAATTATTAATTCATTCACTTGATTGTGTCATGATTCTGGAGGGATGAGCCCACAAAAAGTCTTACATGACACAGGGAACAAGACTGATTGTTAAGAATTCTGTTGATTGTTTGGAATTGAAGTAACATTAAGACTGAAACATAGCATGATAACTGCTATGCTATTCATTTCATTTAAGCATAGAGAGCCTGATCTTCAAAGAACAAGTGCTAAATAGCATGTGCAAACTATAAAATATTGTGTACTATTGGTGGTCTACTCAGGCTGCATGCGCAACTGATAGTAAGTAAAAAAGTGGTGTGGGTCGTCTTATTCAAATGAGGATTGTGCGTATACAACTGGCTGTCACCATGCAGATACTCATTTCACTGCACATCCATGGCAACATGCTCTAACTTGTGGTGTTTTGCTTTGTTGTTGAACATGTAGCACACAACTATATAAACTGCAACATTTTCTGGACAATATAGAAACATGATCTAGACAACAGAACCTATTTTTATCACACCAAAAGTGCCCTCTTGGAGATGCCGGTTGTGTCAAAAACACTTAGCACTGGCAGTAAAGAAAAGTATGTTGCGAGAGGCTTCAAAGATTGAATTGCTGGACAGATATTATAATATGTTTTTTTCTTGCAAAAAATGTCGATTGTCGACTCGCGCGATGAAGATTTTCTCTGTCCGTTGTTTTTCATGTTACACTGATCGCCTCCTTATCACTGCGACACTGTGCGTAACTGTGCCAGTTTGCACGTACATTCTAAACATGCTAAATACAGTGGCTGCAAAACAGTTTTAGCCTTGATAACACTCATTGCGAGTGCTAAATAATTATATTTGCATCTCCTCCTACTATTGAACAATTTCCCTTGTGGATCATTAAAGTCTGTTGAAGTCTAAGTCTAAGTCCATTGTGGGCGTCCTTATAGTCTGCATATACTGGCTATCCCTCTGGAGACAGTCATTTCCTGGCATCACATGTTTGGTGTTTTGCTATTTTGTGGGACATGTAGAACACAACTATAATCTGTCCCATCGTTTCTGGGCAATATAAAAGGGCGATCTAAAAAAAAAAAACATTTTTATCATGCACAAGGTGCCATCTGGGAGGTACCGATGTTGTGCCAAGAACACTGGTCGTCAATAACTGCGATTTTCTGTACAGTGTAGGAGATATATTGATAATGTGTATGAAAAAAAAACACAGCAGTCTGGTGGCACTGATCAGCCCTTTATGTCGTCAAGTAGCTATAAAGTTATAAAATGGCATTGCTGAAATGACAATATGTCTACTGTTTTTAATTTCTGACAGTCAACATATGTTGACATTCACACGGAACAAGGATTTTCTGTCCATTGTCCTTTCAGTGTGATTGCTTCCTTCTCACATTCTCACCCTACCAGTATTGTGAGCGTACTAATAGTCATCATTCATTCTACATAAACAGGAAGACAGAAACGCTAAATAGATTGCGCTTACTATTTTGACTTGCGCGCTATAAAGTTTGCACATGTTTCAGTACACAAACTTTTAATGGATTAGGCCCCTAGTCTTTAATTGTGAGAATGCATAACATTAGGTACATTTGCTTGATCTAGAGAGAGTAGCATCAGAAATGTTGCTTTTTCAGATGCTATGTTTTGAGTCGGGCTTCACGGTGGCAGAGGGGTTAGTGCGTCTGCCTCACAATACGAAGTTCCTGCAGTCTTGGGTTCAAATCCAGGCTCGGGATCTTTCTGTGTGGAGTTTGCATGTTCTCCCCGTGAATGCGCGGGTTCCGTCCGGGTACTCCGGCTTCCTCCCACTTCCAAAGACATGCACTTGGGGATAGGTTAATTGGCAACACTAAATTGGCCCTAGTGTGTGAATGTTGTCTGTCTATCTGTGTTGGCCCTGCGATGAGGTGGCGACTTGTCCAGGGTGTACCCCGCCTTACGCCCGATTGTAGCTGAGATAGGCGCCAGCGCCCCCCGCGACCCCAAAAGGGAATAAGCGGTAGAAAATGGATGGATGGATGTTTTGAGTCTAACAATGTGCAAGTATTATTGTAGCTACAGCTTGTAGTATAACTGCTTTTTTGGGTATCTTATTTAGCTTGAGGAAGGGTTAAGAACATTACTATGTGTAAATATAATTCAGTGGATTTCCACTTCTCCGCAAAAACACAATTATAAAACTATACAGTTGAAATGTTAACATTGCTGTGTAGAATGTACTTTAAATGATTTGTTTATTTTCTGCTCACCCATGCTAGGTTCTTACACTAAGGACAAGGGCCCATGGATTATTAAACCAGTAGCATCGTCAAGAGGACGAGGCATCTACTTAGTCAGCAGTGTGAGTAATTTCTCCATTGATTGTTACTCTTGTGGTGGCGCTGATTTTAAAGGGGCTGTTTGATAGATAGATAGATAGATAGATAGATAGTACTTTACTGATTCCTTCAGGAGAGTTCCCTCAGAAAAATAAAAATGTAAAATTTAAATTTACGTGACTTCCTAGAGGGCACTAACTTATTGTGTGGAGATGGCGACTTGTCAATGGGGGTATCCTGCCTTCCGCCCGAATGCAGCTGGGGAGTTAGACTCAAGCACCACGTGTGACCCCGAGAGGGGCAAGTAGTTGAAAACGGATTAATTGATGGATGGATGGATGGATAGATAATTAGTAATTGTGACACTTTTAAGTGTTAAATGTTCTGTAAAGCACTAATGGTAACATAACTAACAAACAGCTTTTTTAACTGAGTCCTACAAAAAAACACCATTTTGAATTCAACATTTAGAAAGCAGTGACTAGAAAACCAATCTCCTTTGCCTGTCCTTCTTTAGCTGATTCATAAGCATGCACAACAGGAGATTTCGAAGATCATGGCTCAGAACTAAAAGTTCTTCACAACATGTACACGCTTTTCTTTTAAATATTGTCAAAAAATAACATACATACGTACAGTATTTTCCACATGTGAGTACACCACTCAGCTTTTAGCTTCCATTTTATTATATACCGTATTTTTCGGACTATAAGTCGCAGTGTTTTCCACAGTCCAGTGGGGGGTGAGACCCGGCCAAACCAAAAAAAAAAAAATATATATATTCACATTTTTATTTTTTTATTTTTTTATAGTTTGGCCAAGTCTCACCCCCGGCCAAACTACAAAGAAAAACGCGACTTACAGTCCGAAAAATACGGTATTCTCAGGGGACGATACTGCATTATAAAACTTAGAGCAGCTGGAGATACCGTATTTGCAGACACATGGGAGTTAATTCTCATCCTTGTGAAATATTGCATGATTTGTACAGTTGGTTAAGCAGATGTTACATGTGTAAGTGTGTTATCGACTAGTAAAAACATTAATGAGCACAATGACGTTAATCACACTTCCAAGGCTATTTGCTCTTTGGAGGAGCTCCACCAGTTCTGTGAAAACATTTGCACAATTCATCTTGTTCTGAGGCATTTTAATGAAAAGAGTGTCAGAGGGATGTTTGGAGAAAAAGGAAGAAATACAGTCTGTTTATTTTTGGGGATTGTGTTTTCTCTGAACTGCAGCCAGATTTGAGGTTAAACACGCTCCACCCCAGTCTTTTAAAACGTCTTAAATCGATTACCTGCAACATATTTTAACTCCATGGAAGAAGTGTGTGACCTGCTCTTAGATGGCTAGGACGATGCAACTTGTTTTTGTTGTTTGGGGATCTTTTTCAGAGCAGTCATTTTGACAGAATAAAATAGTATATGTAGTTGGATATCTGCACTCAATGTTAAGTAACAATTTAATCATACTGTATGGTAGCGACGCGCCACCGAAATATTTGACATCCATTTTTTTGTCCTTTTTTCAATATAGATTAATTTGCCGTGTTTGCCCTTGCTTGCAAATACATTTTAATAGGAGTCTGTGTATCTTATTATTCCAAATCCAACATTGTAACTGTTCTTCTTAACACACTTCATATGCACATACTGCAACAGACTTTATCATGCATTTTATCAATTTAGTGATGTATCAGATGTAAAATGATGTATACCGGTACATTATTTTATAAATGAGCTTCCACACTTACACGTAGCCCATTAACATAATACTTTTTAATTGCCCCTGTTATAAGACCAAAGGACGAGTGTCTACCGCTCCACAAAATTAAATCCACACCAATAAATCAATAACTTAATTTTCTTTTTATAGATAAGTATTAATAACATAATGATGCATCTTGTCTTGATACAAACAAAAAAAGTCAACTTTTTTTTACATCCACAGACAATGCGACTTCGATGGTCCAACGCCACAGGCACAGAAAATATTATAATTGTATTTAGGGACAATACAGTTCCACACTTCAAAACATTTAATACAACTGTTGTGCTGTACAGAGAGTTTGTAGCTAATGATAATTTCCAACTCTTTTCCCTCGCTGGGCTTTTCAATTAATTAGACACTCTGACACACTATATAATCAATTAATATACTAAAATAACACACAGTGAAATTAATGACAAAATACATGGTTAAAAAATTAAATACAACTAGGGACAAGTTAGTGTTTAGAGCATTTTTTTTCATTTAGCCAACACTTGATCATTTTTGTGAATAGATTAATGGCTGAGATTAATTACATTTTTGTTGGTAATGTGTTCCATGGTTGACAGCCTGTGCTGGAAAAGGCAGATTGTCTAAACAATGTTCTTTGATGTGATATTCTACACTTCCCAACCTTCATGCTCCGAGTTACCCTATTAATGTTACGTATTTTATAGTTCCTAGAGCAGGGGTCACCAACGCAATGCCCGCGGGCACCAGGTAGCCCGTAAGGACCAGACGAGTCGCCCGCAGGCCTGTTCTAAAAATAGCTCAAATAGCAGCACTTACCAGTGAGCTGCTTCTATTTTTTAAATTGTATTTATTTACTAGCAAGCTGGTCTCACTTTGCTCGACATTTTTAATTTTAAGAGAGACAAAAATCAAATAGAATTTGAAAATCCAAGAAAATATTTTAAAGACTTGGTCTTCACTTGTTTAAATAAATTCATTTATTTTTTTACTTTGCTTCTTATAATTTTTAGAAAGACAATTTTAGAGAAAAAATACAATCTTAAAAATTATTTTAAGATTTTTAAAAACAATAAACCTTTTTACCTTTTAAATTCCTTCCTCTTCTTTCCTGACGATTTACATTAATTTTCAAGTGAATTTATTTTTTTTATTGTAAAGAATAATACATTTTATTTAAATCCTTCATTATAGCTTCTGTTTTTTCGACGAAGAATATTTGTGAAATATTTCTTGAAACTTATTATGATTAAAATTCAAAATAATTATTCTGGCAAATCTAGAAATTTTGTGGAATCAAATTTAAATCTTATTTCAAAGTCTTTTGAATTTCTTTTAAAATGTTTGTTCTGGAAAATCTAGAAGAAATAATGATTTGTCTTTGTTAGAAATATAGCTTGGTTCAATTTGTTATATATTCTACCAAAGTGCAGATTGGATTTTAACCTCTGCGATGAGGTGGCGACTTGTCCATGGTGTACCCCGCCTTCCGCTTGATTGTGGCTGAGATAGGCACCAGCGCCCCCGCAATCCAAAGGGAATAAGCAGTAGAAAATGGATGGATGGATGGATTTTAACCTATTTAAAACATGTCATCAAAATTCTAAAATTAATCTTAATCAGGAAAAATTACTAATGATGTTCCATAAATTATTTTTTTTATTTTTTCCAAAAGATTCAAATTAATTAGTTTTTCTCCTCTTATTTTTCGGTTGAATTTTGAATTTTAAAGAATCGAAATTGAAGATAAACTGTTTCAAAATTCAATTTTTATTTTTTTGTGTGTTTTCTACTCTTTTAAACCGTTCAATTAGTTTTTTTTTTTCATCATTTATTCTCTACAAAAAACCTTCCGTAAAGGAAAATAATGTACGACGGAATGACAGACAGAAATACCCATTTTTTATATATATAGATTTATTTATTAAAGGTAAATTGAGCACATTTCTGGCAATTTATTTAAGTGCGTATGAAGCTGGTTGGTAGCCCTTCGCATTAATCAGTACCCAAGAAGTATCTCTTGGTTTCAAAAAGGTTGGTGACCCCTGTCCTAGAGAGAGGCTCTGGGGCTACAATGTGTAAAGATAAAAAATAAGCTTCAAAAAACAACAATGAAAAAAATTGACAGTAATTCCAGTGGTTGGATTTTTTTGTACAGGGTGATGACACCATAGCCCAAGTTGTTACACAATACAAAAGATGTGACAAAATCATAGCGTGCACGAAAATGTTAAGTTGCCTGGATGGGTATGACATTTCTCATGAGCTTTAAAAAATCAAAATTAATTTTTGCTAATTTTAAGTCTCTTATTTATGTGTTTTCAAACTAATGAAGTGGGTCCTAGAAAATCCCAAGACATTTAAATTCATTAGCGTCTTGCATTCTGTTTGTTTTTTGCAAATTGATTTTGAATTCAATACTGTATCTCCCAACACACACAATACACATTTGCACTACAAGCACCCACCCAAACCTTGTAACTAATTGTATACATGCAAAGTCAACATGTCCACATTCAGTCCAGTGACCAGACAGCACTGTTATTAGTCTGACTGATTTTATCCATTCATTTATCCATTTTCTACCGATTCTGTCTTTATGAATTGCAGGGAGGCTATCACAGCTGCATTTTGGGCTGAAGGCCAACATAGACAGACATCATTCACACTCACACATTATGGATCATTTAGTGTTGCCAAACAAAAGTCCAAAGTTGAAGTTTGGGTATTGCAAAGTTCTTAAGACTTTCTGAGTCACAATTCCAACTTCAGGGGGGTTGTTTGTCATTTTCAGGTTAGAATTCCCAAATTCCGAGTACAACTGAAACATTGCGTTTTAAGTAGGGTGACTTGGGGACACCGCAGTCATAGACGAAGTGCTAGCTAGTAGAGGTTACCAACAAATTGAAGCTTTATATATAGGTTTAAAATTATAAAGCACTGTGTAATCATGTTTTATTATCTTCTACAGCCAAGTCAGATTTCACTGGATGAGAACATCTTGGTGTCCCGCTATATTAATAACCCTCTACTGATAGATGGTGAATAGCTTTTTCTTGCACACTTTTGGAAGATTTACAGAGAATCATTATTTACCTCAATGTTGTGTTTTGTTCACAGAGTTCAAGTTTGACATGCGTTTATACGTGTTGGTCACATCATACGATCCACTCCTTGTCTATGTGTATGAGGAGGGTCTCGCTAGGTGAGTGTACCTTTGCTATTGTCATCATAGTTAGTGTACTGTATGGGGTCTGATTGATTGGCGATCGATTAATTCAGCTTGAAGTCGGCTGGGATAGACTCCAGCTTCTTTCCTCTCTGGACGGGGTGTGGGGTGGATGTATGGAAACAGACATTGGAAACTCTGCATCTTACACTTTGTAAAGCTCCAATATTTTTATGGAAATAAAATATTGTGGCACCTGATTCTCACCAAGGGATTTAGTTTGCAAAAAGTCAAAAAGGGCATTTATTGCACAAGTCTTTGTAGGAAGGGCAGGGTGTGGAAGTATCAAACTTAAAGTGTCCATTAACAAACATAATAATCCGTCATCCGAGGCTCTCAATCCTTCACACAGTACACTTCTTTACATGTCGTAGGTAATTACCTTTCAAACAAGAGAAAACATAATATCAGAAAACATTTCCCTAATAATGTCATTAATGGGGAAATATTGGATGTCTCACTTAACGCCTGATGCACCTGCCTTGACACAGAGGAGAGCCAGACCTGAATGAGGCAGAGTTAAGAACAGTTTGTAGCTTTTCCCCACCTGGCCGCACAGCTTGTGGCACTTCAGGCTGATTGAGCAGGTACAGGGGAATGTACCACCCCTCAATGTTGTGGCCAAGGCTGGAGCGTTGTCCTCTGTGTTCCACTCTGCCTCCATGCCCTGGCTCCTCCCCTGTGATGTGCCTACCTGTCAGGCGGTGCTTGAGGGAGACTCTACAATATGTAAAACCTATTTTTACAAATGCATAAATTAAAGTGAGTCAGTCAGTAAGTCATTTATCCAAGTGTTAATGTGTAATTACCATTGAAGTCATCCCTCGCCACATGGCGCTTCAAATATTGTGCCTTTACCACATTGCAGATTTTTTTAGGGATTTTTTTCCAAAGCATATTCTACAGTTATTTGGTCCTCAATTGAGTAATTTCAGGCAACAGCATGACTCAATAAACTACATTTACAGTATCAATACTACAGTAATATTGGCCACTAAAGGAGACTAAACCTAACTGTCTTAACCTGGGGCCCTACTTTATTGGATCGTGTAATAGTGTAAAGTTGACCACAAGGCAATATTTAATGCCTAAATGGCTCTAATAATGTTGAAAAACCCATTTAGAAGATTGTAAACATTCTTTTATGATCTATGTATGAAAATATTTGATATATAATTTATGATTCTCAATTTGCTGAAATGTGTTGTTTGAAAACCATTAACAGCAATAAACGAGGGACGACTGTAATAATCATGACGTAATGTAAAATGCACCCTGACTGCTATATCTTTGTTGACCTGCAGAGAGCAGTCTAAACTTGCCAGTAAATCTAAAAGTTTTGTACATTGAAACAATGTTCTCTCTTGCGCCAACATTATGTGGAAATATAATATATGTGTGTAATTGTTTCATATTCGTTAAATGTGGATATTAAGGGCAATGATCATCTGCTTGTCCAGTCAGAGGCAATCACCAGGTATGTATTGGTAGGTAGGGAAAAGTATAAATATAGGTCAAAATAATTACACATATAAAGTACAAACTTGATAGAACCACCGGTGTCTCTTTTTTCTTGTGTACGTGCAACAAGATTCAATTAAAAACCACTAGTGATAAATAAGGCTTAAATTCCTAGCCACACTTTTATCTCTTGACATTCCTTTGGGTTGTGTTGGAATTCAGGTACGGAGTGTGTGCCAAGGAATTCTCATTGTTGCACATGTGGCATCCGCTGCTCTGAAACACTACCAGAAACTAATCTCGACACAAAGTGTCAAGTGTCCGTCTATAATTCCCCTAAGAAATGTTTAGCTTTTTTTTAATCTTCCTTTGGTTGACAGATTTTTTACTGGCACTCACATTTTCTATTTGTACTCAGGTTTGCCACCGTCAGGTATGACAAAACCACAAAGAATATTAAGAACATCTTCATGCATCTCACCAACTACAGCGTGAACAAGAAGAACAGCGATTATGTCAGGTAATCTTCATCTAAACCACTGAAGTATTTAGACTCACCTCTTAATCAACTATTATTGATCAATAGTTGTTCCCTAGATGCTTCAGTTGTCCCTGAATATTAATTATTTGCTTCCACTTTTGTGGGAACACCCAAGTGCACAAAGTGAGATCCATAAAGGTACGCTCAGAAGAGCTTTGTGTGGAAGAACTTGGGAGTTTATCAAGCACATTTGGGATGAACTAAATTAGAGATGACGAGGCATACAGCAGAAACCTTTACCATCAAAAGTGCCATTTTGCCTTCCCGTCGATAAAATCACAACTAATGTATGCTAACCTGTGCAGTAATACCTGCACACACAAACATTTGTGTGTGCAGAATAAGTGCAATAGGGCAATGTGCAAATTACACCAGCACTTCACAAACTTGTGTATTACAAAATGCAACTCTCATCCTTCTTGTATATCTTAACACCCAAGCACTTGAGCATTTCAGTTACATGTACTGTAATATTGTACATACTAATTGTTTTTTATTGTATATGAATAAGCGGTAGAAAATGGATGGATGGATGGATATGATATAAACATATACAAACCCCGTTTCCATATGAGTTGGGAAATTGTGTTAGATGTAAATATAAACAGAATACAATCATTTGCAAATCCTTTTCAACCCATATTCAATTGAATGCACTACAAAGACATTTGATGTTCAAACTCATAAACTTTTTTTTTTTCCACATAATAATTAACTTAGATGTTCATGGCTGCAACACGTGCCAAAGTAGTTCGGAAAGGGCTTGTTCACCTTTTCTTTTAACAACACTCAATAAATGTTTGGGAACTGAGGAAACTAATTGTTGAAGCTTTAACAGTGGAATTATTTCGCATTCTTGTTGTATGTAGAGCTTCAGTCGTTCAACAGTCCGGGGTCTCCGCTTTCATATTTTACGCTTCATAATCCGCCACACATTTTCGATGGGAGACAGGTCTGGACTGCAGGCGGTATATATATTTAGTATATATCCTATACTAAATTGGCCCTAGTGTGTGAATGTGAGTGTGAATGTTGTCTGTCTCTCTGTGTTGGCCCTGCGATGAGGTGGCGACTTGTCCAGGGTGTACCCCGCCTTCCGCCCGATTGTAGCTGAGATAGGCGCCAGCGCCCCCCGCGACCCCAAAAGGGAATAAGCGGTAGGAAAATGGATGGATGGATATATCGTATACTGTACATATATTATGTAAATATTATGCGTACATGTTATATTTTGTATTGCTTTTAGTCTATTTTATACCTGCATTTTCCTTTCCATCTTTTCAATCATTTATAACTGAGATACTGTGTGAAACAATTTCCCTTGTGGATTATTAAAGTTTGTCTAAGTCTAAGTTGTCTAAGTTTAGAGCTTTAGCGCAAGCACGCTTACACACTTAAATCCATTGTTCAATCGTCATTTAAATGCTGGTCTGGCATTAGTAGTTTGGTTTATTGTTTCATTTTTTTTTCCCGGTCCTACAGTATTTTCTATTATTATTGTTTTATTGTTGTATATGGCCTTGTTGTCCTGTTGTTTGGTGCTCTCCTGTTCTTATGTGTTTGGCCTTAGTTGCCACATGCACAAAAGATGGAGATTAGTCACTGGCTACCACCATGCATATTTACACTTGTCAGTTCATCAATTTCTACTGTCCCTGTTTTAAAATAAAGTCAAAAGAAAAAGAAAGCAAAATGAGTTCTGTAAAATGTAACACGGTTTATAAACTTTTAACATTTTTAATATTCTATTAAATTTTAGAGTGTGCACATCTACTTTGAAATAATGTACAGTATTATGTTTCAGAAAGTGCTTGTTTTAAAAATGTTTTATCATTGCATTTTTTGTTATTTTCCAATTTCTCACCACATATCAATCACACAGGTAAGCCAGTGTGGTTGACAGTGAAAGCAAAGGAGTCCTTCCATGCAGAACTACACATTTTCTTTTGAGTTTTTTCTTTTTTTAAGACATCCCTTTTCTTTGCCTTCCTTGTGCTCACCCATTTAGCAGTCAGGACTTGGGACGGGTACCTTTTACATTTGAAATGTAAGATATCGGTACTTAATGGTACAAATTTGAGGTACTTTTGCGTGTGTTGATAAATGTTAATTGTTTGATAGTTAAATCCTTTTATTCTAACATTTGAAAATTAACAGATTACGATAACTGTGCATTCCAGTTGTTATATCTTGTTTTCTGAGTGTCATTTGCAGGTATTCTATAGTATATTGCAATAGCAATTCCAAAACGTTAGTGGGCAGCAGTGTTTAGACTACGGTGTGTTGCCTAGTCAGAAAGTACACTTTGCCATTAAGCTGAATTTGAAATGTGTTGCTTCCCTTTCAGTTGTGATGACCCTGAGGTTGAAGACTATGGGAACAAGTGGAGTATGAGCGCAGTGTTGCGCTATTTGAGGCAGGAAGGGAAGGACACCACATGTGAGTCTGACTGTTTAGCCTCTCCAAGTTATTAATGAAAGGAACAATTCTATTGAAAATGCTGTGTATGTACAGTATATGGTCTAACATGCACGTCAATGTATTTTCTTCTAGTGTTAATGAGGCAGGTAGAGGACCTCATCATCAAAGCTGTGCTGAGTGCCGAGATGCACATCGCACATGCCTGCAAGACATTTGTCCCTCACCTGACCAACTGCTTTGGTACTTACTTCATTAATTTACTCTTTTCATTCATTTGTTTATTATTTATCTTATACTGTTTATACTGTTTAGAATAAGGTAGTAGCGGTACGGCATTCTTACGGTCCGATATAGCAAAACTAAGATATTGTTTGGTAAATTTTGGGTACTGTAAGTCTGGTGGCTGAGAAAGATTACAACAATTGCAAACGCTACAACAAACACATACGCCACAACACAACACATGTCAGCCTTAGCCCGATTACAAAAGCTCTAACAAATGAAATCACCACAATTCAACAACATAAAGCCACAACACATCAACTTTAAGCCTTAGCATGTTTGCAAAAGCCACAACAAATGAAAATATCACAACCTAACAACATAAAACCACAATACAACAACTTGATGCCACAACACAACATAAAACTGCCATTAATAGCAAAAGCCACAACAAGTACAAATGCCAGAACATAACAATACAATAACACAACAACATGAAGTCACAACACAACAGAAAGTGACAACACTCGATCACAACAGCTTACTTTCACTTTCTTTTCCAACTGCGTTCATTAAAACCGCTTCAACCTTCCCCCTCAGCCATTTGTTTTGTTGGCAAATCTGGTTTGTCCGCTGTCACTCCTGTTGTGTTTGTCACTTTCGTTGTGGCTAAATGTTGTTTTATTGTGGTGTAAAATTGTTGTAGTGTGGCTTTATGTTGTTGTGTTGTGGTTTCATGTTGTGTTGAGGCGTTTGCATTTGAAGTGGCTTTTGCAATTGTGTTGTGGCTTAAACTTGCGGCACAATAAAAAAATATATACAGACAAAGGCCATGCAAACTGAAAATGTCTACCAAAATTCGATAATACAGAAAAATATACGAAGAAAAATTAATTGTATCCCAGCTGAAATACGTTTTACCATGCAGGCGCTGATATATCCTTTGTGGTGCAGTAGTAAAAATGGCGCACACATGTACTGTAGGCAGCATTGGCTACTGGGCATCGTTTCTAATTCGTCACTCAAAAACCGTACAAAACACTCGACTTGTTTGGCATGTCACATCGTTAGTAGACACTTTATTGTGTATTGCACCGAAGGTTCCAATATGAATACATTATGGTAAGGTAAGGTTTCTTTAATGGTACCCGGAGGTAAAATAGTTGTGCAGACAGTAATAATTCAGCATGAAGGCAGAATGAAACAAGCATATATCATATAAAACATACAAATATTAAAAAACACACACAATCTTTAGCTTACAAGCTCACTGTGGAACAGTCAAACATTTCACCTAATGAACTTATACAATCATTGTGATAAAAATGATAAATGATAAATGGGTTGTTCTCAAGGTACTCAAAGCGCTTTGACAATACTTCCACATTTACCCATTCACACACACATTCACACACTGATGGAGGGAGCTGCCATGCAAGGCACTAACCAGCACCCGTCAGGAGCAAGGGTGAAGTGTCTTGCTCAGGACACAACGGACGTGACGAGGTTGGTACTAGGTGGGGATTGAACCAGGGACCCTCGGAGTGCGCACGGCCACTCTCCCACGGCACCACGCCATCATAAAAGCGTTATGATAAATACAATTAAATCACCATGCTAGCCTTATTTAGAATGCGATGGCAGAAGGTACATGTACCGTTATACTCCTAAATCAGGTTATGTACTGTTTGAGAAGGAGCCTATTCCAGCTAACTTTGGGTGAGAGACTGGGTATTACAAGGACTGGGTTACAAGTGATAGGGCACATACAGAAAAACAATAAGTCACAGTCATTGACATTTTTGAGTCTACAAATAACCTCGCATGCAGTTTTTTGGACTTTGGGAGCAAGCCCGAGAACATGCAAACGTACAAAGACGTCTGAGTCCGATACAAAGCCAGGGCCACATGACTGTAAAGGAGAAGTTGGCTACTTCTTTTTGTGTACCACGGGATTTGGGCCGCCGGTCCCAAAGACCTTTCAGAATGTGTTGCTGCTGACCCTTCTAAAATACTCTTTTTACACATGATTATTGCTTCAACATTGTTATAGAAGCTGACTATTCTTTGCCCTGCAAGTATTATGTGTTTGTTCTTTGTGTGGTTATCCAAGATTATGGTGGGCGTTGAGAGAGGGCATGTTGACTGATCCCTTCTTTTATCGGTATGTTTATAATGGCACTTTGTCTTCCACAATAGCTGTTAAAAAAATAAGGCACTCTTCTGTAGACACAATAACCATCCCCAACTTCAGCCTTGTTGTAAGCTGCAGTGCCAGCATGCTTTTTGAACGTGGACAAAACGTGACCTGCATAGAGATATCATCGTCACGCTGCTATACATTGAGGGTGTGAATAATGACCGCATGCATGGAAATGGGGTTTACTGAGCCATAACCTGGCCCTCATGCACGATAGGTACGAGCCCATACTAACCTCTGAAACATTTATCAATACAATACAATGCAAAATTTGCATTGAGACAATAAATTGAAAGTAGATGACATATCATTTAAAATGTGATTTATAATAAAATAATTTATGCAACACCTTGAAGAATCAAGTCAATGCTAAGAATTGTCAAAGGAAATGAAGTGACTTCTGGGCAGGCAGTAGAGTTACAGTGGAAATCTGAGTGTGACTGTGCTCAGGGATTTGTTTGCGACCAGTTCAGAATGTAATCTGCCTTTTGCCTGAAGTCTTCCGGAATAGGCTTCATTGGCCCTGAATAAAATAGGCGGAAACAAATGGAAATGAAGTTACATGCAAATTAATAGAAGTGACTAGTTAGTGCAGTGCATGTTGTGGAAGATCATAATAGTCCTCCAGATACCATGCAGATATGCCACCAAAGACTATGGACAGCTTAAACAGAGCATAAGAGAAATATGAGAAATATCTTTATTTAGAAATCTGCAATATTAAAGTGTTCGGATTAAGACTGAGTAATACAGTTTGTTCTTTGACTCAAACAAGAGGTAGAAGAATACTTTTTTTAACGTGCAGTCACATTCTCAGCATTCACACAACACAATAATAGCTCTGCCCCAAGGTGCACATTTCAGAAATGTGCGTGCTGCACAGACATGCATGGACACAGATGTTGAAGCAACATCATTGTGTGCCAAAAACAATTAGGTCCTACTGTACACCTTTTGCTGTAGATAAAGAGTCAACTGGCGTTATCTGGTATTAAGAGCAAGGGTGCGGGCCAGATACCCCCAAATTGATGGAGAATTCTGTCATTTAGTTTGACTCGTATGAACCAGAGAAAGTCAGTTATAGCATATGCAGTCTTTCATACAGGATTAAGTCTCCAATGAAGAGACACTGATGGTTCCACAGGTCCTCTCTGACGTTCTTTTTTGTTGTTCTCACTCTCTTAGTGTGATCATATTGCATGTTATGTGCTGTTAGAATACACACAGACAAGAAGGAACTGGTGTGACGATGGAACTCGTCTTCGGCGCAAAATTGATATTGGTGCCCAAACTTGCACTAAATCTTTGCCTTTTGATAAACAACTGCAAACAGAGCACAGATTTACTGCCACACACTGATTAAATGTGTGTCTCCAATAGTTTATTGGACCGGACTGACAAAAAGTGGTTTAGTCTTGTGCTATGTTTCAATTCTGAAGAGAATGTTTAAATAATAAAACACTCTTGCAGTCTCTTACCATCTTGCGGCCCTCTTAGCATCAATCAATGGATTGACATATGCAGGGTGCTTTAAACAGGTGGAGTTGTGTTGCCAGATGGGAAATGAGACATTATATTATCAGAAGCTTAAAATGATGGTATTTTGAGTAAAACACCCAATTTGACTTTTCTCAGTATCATCTGCTACAGTAAAATATTTCTACAGACCATGTATAGTATTGCTTGTAAATTATAACACAGTTTTACCTTTAAATAAACTAAAAGCACTGGAAAGAGGCTGTAAAGCGTCATCTAAGAAAATGCACATCAGGCGCATTTAGAAGCATGGCCTTAATTTCAGAAGTGATGGGGACAAATGGTTATGAAACAAAATGCTTTTCGTACCGCATTTACGTACATGTATGGCAGTACAAATGATTTTTGTGCTAAATGACAAAACTAACAATATAATAAACTATTGCGTGTTTTTTTCCAACTTGCATTCCATCTGACATGAGCCTGGCTGATGATCGAACCCGCATCGTTTGCTCTTATGGCAAAATCACAAACCACTACTGAAAAATGGTGATATATCTTGTTATATCAGGGTTGACAGGATATGAGGGTAGGTAATACATTTGCTGTTGAATTTTGCATACAGCGCACTGTCATTTGTTTATTGACATCTTCTAAACTTTTGTTTTTGGCTTCTCAAGCTTGTCTTGTCTGCAGAAGCATGTCCCTGAGGTAGCGTATGTGAGTTAAGAAAAACAGTCAGTCCACCCCTTCACACAGTAACACTGTGAAGCCGAAACTCGTCAGAAAAGCGGTCTCATTGTGCTCACTGCGTGCTCACAGAAAGACATGCAGCGCTGTAAACCTATACGCCACGGTGCGTTCGGTGGCTACTCAGAAATATGTGAACTAAAGTGTTCAAATGAATTATCCAACTCTATTTTACAACTCAGAATTACAGGCCTGAAAAGTGTGTTGGACATAACGAGCAGGTACAGAAATTACCGTGTGCATGATCTGTGTTTGTTATATAGGAAGGCTAAATTGTGGACCCAAGCAGAATTTCATTTGGAGGCCCTCCCCATATCAATTTAATTCACACTTTAAATCTAATCTACCCGGTATGTGAAAATATTTTTATACTTAAAAAAAAAATCAAACTTGAATTTAGTTTGATGCATGTTTTGTCTGAAAAAAGTAATTAATCAACCTTGGTTTAACTAGGAAACAAATCCCTTTGAGATTGGGAACCTCTTTTTAATGGAATTCCTGGCCAGGAGGCTGGAGCAGGTAAAACACAAAGTTACATCATACACAATAATAACAAACACTGATCAATAGATCAGCATTAAAAGGTATCAACTCTTGTACGTGCATAAAGAGCAGAAAGCTACATATGTTCATTTGAGAGAAGAAAATAAGAATTCACATCTCTTGTGCTATTAGGTTGCAAATAAATTTATAAAACTTCCTACCTTAGCTCTGACAAAAATTTGAATCAGGTATCACTGCTTTGCAAAATTGCAATTATATTCATTTATTAATTAACTTTTTATATGCGCTTCTTCACGCTAAAAGGGGTCCCTCATGGATCATTGGGCCCTACACACAGCGTGTGAGCTGCGTATAGTGAGGGGCGGCCCTGCTAATAGGCATTTATTGAAGGACTACATTAGGATTTTTGGACTTATTGATTATACCTCATACAGCCGGCTGAATTACCATAGGTCTACCAATACGGCAATTATCGGGATGGTGTGGCTCTGATGGTAGAGAATGCCGTGCCAGCAACGTGAGGGTTCCAGATTAAATTTCGTCTTCTGCCATTTTAGTCACGGTTGTTGTGTGCCTGGGCAAGACACTTCACCCACCTTGCTCCCAGTGCCGCTTACACCTGTGTATGAGTGTGAATGAATCTTTGGCGGTGGTCAAAGGGGCCGTAGTCGCAAATTGCCAGCCACGCTTCTGTCAGTCTATGGCAGGGCAATTGTCGATTACCACCATCGAGTGTGCATGTGTAGTGAATGGATGATGGGTTCTCATTTCTCTGTGAAGCGCTTTGAGTGTCACGAAAGGCACTAAATAAATCTGATCTCTTAATAGTATTATTATCGTAAATTCGAAGTATCAGAACGCATGGCAGCAAATACAGTCCCGATCAAAAGTTTACATACACTTGTAAAGAACATACTGTCATGGCTGTCTTGAGTTTCCAATAATTTCTACAACTCTTATTTTTTTGTAATAGAGTGTTTGGAGCACATAAACATTCAGGAAGTTTGGTCCTTTTATGAGTTTATTTTGGGTTCACTGAAAATGTGACCAAATCTGCTGGGTCAAAAGTATTCATACAGCAATTTTAATATTTGGTTACATGTCCCTTGGTTTTCTGACACGGACTTGTTTCTTCAGCATTGTCCACAACCTAAAATTATCGGGCCGGAGGTTGGGTGTTGGGCGCAGTTGGGTGTTCCAACAGAACAATGACACCAAACACATGTCAAAAGTTGTAAAGGAATGGCTAAATCAGGCAAAAATTAAGGTGTGGAGTGTGAATGTGAGTGTGAATGTTGTCTGTCTATCTGTATTGGCCCTGCGATGAGGTGGCGACTTGTCCAGGGTGTACCCCGCCTTCTGCCCGATTGTAGCTGAGATAGGCGCCAGCGCCCCCCGCGACCCCGAAAGGGAATAAGCGGTAGAAAATGGATGAAGGTCTTTTGATCCTCCGGGTTTTTCAGACCGGTGGTTCTCAAATGGGAGTACGCGTACCCCTGGGGGTGCTTGAAGGTATGCCAAGGGGTATGTGAGATTTTTTTTTAATATTCTAAAAGTAGCAACAATTCAAAAAATCAATTATAAATATATTTATTGAATAATACTTCAACAAAATATGAATGTAAGTTCATAACTGTGAAAAGAAATGTAACAATGCAATATTCAGTGTTGACAGCTATATTTTTTGTGGACATGTTCCATAAATATTGATGTTAAATATTTATTTTTTTGTGAAGAAATGTTTGGAATTAAGTTCATGAATCAAGATGGATCTCTATTACAATCCCCAAAGAGGGCACTTTAAGTTGATGATTAATTCTATGTGTACAAATCTTTATTTATAATTGAATCACTTGTTTATTTTTCAATACGTTTTTAGTTATTTTGATTTTTTTTCCAAATAGTTCAAGAAAGATCACTACAAATGAGCAATATTTTCCACCGTCATATAATTTAATAAATCAGAAACTGATGACATAGTGCTGTATTTTACTTGTTTATCTCATTTTTTCAACCAAAAATGCTTTGTTCTGAATAGGTGGTACTTCAATTAAAAAACATGTTCACAGGGGGTACATCACTGAAAAAAGGTTGAGAACCACTGCTTCAGACCACCAAAGACGGACATGACAGCCTCGTTCATCGTTGTGAACAATGATTTATTTCTCAATAAATGTTCTTTTGGTGGCTTTTCAGCCATGAGTTCTTGTCTCCGTCTCGCTCTCGCTTGTGCTCGTGCTCATGTTTACTTTCCACAATCAACAACTTTCTCTCTCCTTCCCGGCTGCTGCCTTTATCAGAGTGAAATGGTGATCAGATAAACACTCCCAGGTGTTTCATCCATGCACCTGTTGCTGATCTCGAAGCCGGTCCTGGCACCCCCCGCATCGCTGCAGGTCCGCAGGCCCCCCTACCCCTACATAATAATAATACCATGAATTGATTAACGTGGACCCCGACTTAAACAAATTGAAAAACTTATTCGGGTGTTACCATTTAGTGGTCAATTGTACGGAATATGTACTTTACTGTGCAATGTACTAATAAAATAATCAATCAATCAATGTCTTAGAATGGCCTTCCCAAAGTCCTGACTTAAACGTGTGGACAATGCTGAAGAAACAAGTCCATGTCAGAAAACCAAAAAATGTAACTGAACTGCACCAATGTTGTCAAGAGGAGTGGTCAAAAGTTCAACCAGAAACTTGTGGCTGGCTACCAAAAGCACCTTATCGCAGTGAAACTTGCCAAGGGACATCTAACCAAATATTAACATTGCTGTATGTATACTTTTGACCCAGCAGATTTGGTCACATTTTCAGTAGACCCATAATAAATTCATAAAAGAATCAAACTTCATGAATGTTTTTTGTGACCAACAGGTATGTGCTCCAATCACTCTATGACAAAAAAGAAGAGTTGTAGAAAGCATTGAACACTTAAGACAGCCATGACATTATGTTCTTTACAAGTGTATGTAAACTTTTGACCACGACTGTACATACATGTGCGGTCAGTTATAAAAGCACCTACTGTTTATTTTAACATTGTCTCTGACTTGTCTGTAATAGAGCCATGCAAAACCTTACAGAACGTTATTTAATTCATTTAAATTACTACATTGTAGTTGCTATTTATAGCTTGAATAGAGGGAATTCGTCCCCTTGTTTAAATGACTATGTAAAAGGGAATTCTGTAACACAATCTTTTTATAGCTCTGTGTTTCATGTGGGCTGAAACAAAAACAACAGGTTTTTCGTTAGACATCGCTAGGAATTATAAGCGTGTGTCAGTGGTTCGTGGAAAATGCCACCCATGCCGCTCCTCACCGCTGCTCTGTGATTAATGGACAGACGTTTTGCTGAGGGATGCTGATTACGAGATGTTTTGACTAAGATCTGATTAGCCAAGCCAAAGGCCTATTTTGTTACACACAAAACATTCCACTCACTGGCCCTGTGTTCCACTGAGCGTCCCTCATTAAGTGCCGAGTGTGGTCGGCTCGCCTGTCTCCTGCTTTTACATTAGTCAGACACTCCCACGTTTTCGCTGCATGTTCGTACTGCTGTGATGACACTGCTGCCGCGAAACTCCTTACTGATCCAGATTGGAGCCAGCTATCATAATAAAGCTGAAGGGTGTTAATTTGGACTTTTACGATGATTTCATGAGAAACAGCTCAGCGGCCCTGTCGTTTATCACACTGATGCAATGAAGAAGATGCTGTGTTGTTGTTGTTCTTTTTGGGGCTTCACGTCCTTTTTTGTTTTTGTTTTTGGGTGTTTTGTCTCATGTGGTAAAGTTTCCAGCAGTGCTTATCCAATACCTATAAAAAAAAGCTCTTCATCATCCTTTTTTCTCCTCCCTCTTTAATGGGCCTGTTGTGGATGTTCACCGCCTCTGCTCTCTTTGTCCGTGGCGCTTGTCGCAGGCCGTTTAACCGAGCTGCAGAATTGACGTGTCTGGCTGTGAGTGGCTCGCGGGGCAGGCAAGCATGGCGTCTGCTCCTAATTGGGGGGAAAAAGCGTGGCGCATGAACTCAGCTTGTCGGGGGCTATGAGGTGGAGTAACACCTCCTCATTTTCCCTTTGTTGTTGTGGTGCCACCAATGAGGCTCTCCAGACTCTCAAACCCAGTTAACCAATGCTCTGCTCCCCAAAACTAATATACGTGCCCACTCTTTTCTTTGTGTGTTTTGACTAAAAAAATGGGATAAGCCTGCAAAGTGCAAAAGAAAATCCTACTGTGTGCTTAGCTTTGGGGTCCAGTCCATCCACAGATGTTACAAAAGGCAACTTGTTTGAGATGTTGAGATTTTTGGCAATATGTGTTATGTTCTAGTATGAATAGAACATTTGCAGTTCCAACAATTTTAACCTTGAGAATCTGCTATGTTTGAAACAACGCAGCAGTTTGCTACAGGGATGTTTTTAAATCAGGTTTTTGATCAGGCCGATACGATCATTCATGAGTGAAATTGACAAATACCAATACTGATACTGATCACATGTATCATCCATCCATCTATCCATTCATCCATTTTCTACCGGTTGTCCCTTCCAGGGTTGCGGGTGTGCTAGAGCCTATCTTAGCTGCATTCGGGCGGTCGGCGGGTTACACCCTGGAAAAGTCGCCACCTCATCACAGGGCCAACACAGATAGACAACATTCACACTCACATTCACACACTTAGGCCGATTTAGAGTTGCCAATCAACTTATCCCCAGGTGCATGTTTTTCGAGGTGAGAGAACCTACGCAGTCACGGGGAGAACATGCAAACTCCACACAGAAAGATTCCTAGCCCGGGGATCGAACCCAGGACCTTTGTATTGTGAGTCACATGCACTCACACCTGAACCACCATGCTGCCCACAATTATGAACGGTACATTTGTCAATTTACAGTACTTATCGTGCTAGTGACTGTTAATCAATATCACCACAACATTTACACCAGTTATTGTATTTATTATATATGACTGTTTGAGGGAAACAAATTAAATAATACACAATAACTAAAAAAAAACACACTTCACTCTACTACTCAGTTAAATAATTTGCCCTCAAAATCCTCCTGTGTCCAACAAATTATTCCCTGAGTTTGTTAACGTTAATAAAAACAACAACAAAAAATATTTGGAGAAATTTAAAACTATTGATCTAATGGTTATGGTTTTGGTATTAGTTTTTTTCAAACAGAAATCCAGTTACAATATGGTACATAATACATATTTTCAGTTTGTAATCCCTCTAGTATTGACTATATACCATTAATACCATCGGCATTGACTTTACAAAATTATGGATCGATGCGCCCTCTTACTGCACTGACTGTGATAATGCTGACACACCAACATTTCTTGTTATTTTGTTCTTTTTCTTGACTCTTATTAACCTACTTGTTAATTTCCTTTCAATAGTTAGCACTTACTTGCTGCTTTTATCTATACTTTTTAAACTTTACGAAACATACATTTCTGGGTTTATTTAATGCTAGCTTAGTGGTTAACTTAGCTGTTAACATCCCTGCTCCTATCTTGCTCTCAGTATGTAACATGTTTAGCCTTGTCCTCCAGTGATAATGTTACATAAGATACCATGGGGCACAGTGCAGCTTTAACAATGCCACCCTGTGCGCTCGTACATAATGGACATTCAAGAAAACCGCTACTGGTTGTATTGCAAAAGCTAGTAAGTAGCATTATTCTATAATGAAATGTTTATATTGTTTAATTTGTTCTTAAACTTTACTAAACACACATTTCTGGGTGTTATTTAATGCTAGCTTAGTGGTTAACTTAGCTGGTAACATCCCTGCTCCTATCTTACTCTCAGTATGTAACATGTTTAGCCTTGTCCTCCAGTGATAATGTTACCTAAGATACTATGGGGCACCGTGCAGCTTTAACAATGCCACCCTGTGCGCTTGTACATAATGGACATGCCAGAAACCGCTACTGGTTGTATTGCAAAAGCTAGTAAGTAGCATTATTCTATAATGAAATGTTTATATTGTTAAAATTTGTTTATACCTGTAAATATCCTGCAATATGTCTCAACGCTGCGAGTAATCTAATTTAAGTGGAGCTCTGATCCAAGTTTCATTGACAATAAAGACACCCTTTTTACAATATTGTATCCACAAAGTAATGACATAGCATATCTTAGGCCTGTTTTTCCCATTCTTTTTTCCTCATTGTCTAAATTGACAACCAAATGGCTTGTGCATATTTTTCCAGAAATGTTAGTTGAACTCAAAATGTATTACTTTTGGGTGTGGAGCTCTCTTTTGCTGTTTGGCTGTGAGAAATAACAGTGAAGAATTTGGCATCTATTTAATCTCTTGATTTATTTACTAATTATATATTTCCTATTTTTGTATAATGCATTTAGAAAAAAGTGAATATTTAGTGCTGGAATAATGCTTTACACTTTGACACCTTATGAACAAACAGCGGAAAAAGTAAAACGTTATAGTCTCTCTCTGTTGCACATTTGTGTAGATTGGGCTTTAAGGGACATAAATTATCTGTAATGTACCTCTGTTGTTGACTGTGTACCTGTCTGCTATTGTTCTACATCATATTGGCTATTTTAGCCTTTTCCAAACAGGATAATTCTCAACAATGGGTCTTTGGTAAGTTTTTATTTTGTTGTTAATTATTAGAGTACAGTTTTTAAACTATTTTAATTGATTTAAAAGGCAAACGTTTTCTTGGGAAGCCTTTTTTTAAATTCATATTTGTAGTTGGTTCAGTTGCACTTAGACATAAAACTGGAGCAAAAAAAATTAGCTATCTCAACACAACACCACAAGTACTATTTATTGAAATTTTACATATATTGAAAGATTCAATAATTGATGAAGTTGCAATGCAATGCTGACTTAATGAGGCTGTTTGCAACCTTTACGCTGCATTCCAAAGTATTACAAGCAGTATATCCTACTCTCTTCTTGTGAAGTACACCCTACAATGTAACACACATGCATGCTCTTTATTTTTGTGTGTTGTTAGCTAACAATAGTGATTTGTTAAAGTTTAGTTCCTAATGTTGGCAATCATTGAATGTACAGTTTATTCTATTATGACAACAAAATGAATGCAAATTGTTAGTCGCTTCTCTGGGACTACTTTTGTGTGAACAAGACAGCAGTGATTTTTATTCAATATCATTATTAATTGAGACGATATAAATATTTAAAATATACGGAGATGATCTAAAGAGAAATTATATTTTGTATGATGTATCATACTGTAAATGTGTTCATTTTCGAAATAAACTAAACTCTTAGTAGTGTATGATTGATTAATACTGTATGTTCTGTTAAACCACTAATGGTAACCGTAAGCTAGTCTGTTGGGTTCTTGTTATATATTTTGGAGCAAGTTGCAAACATCCCCTTTAAGGGAATTTATTTTTGTCAAAAAATGACTTAGGCCAGTGATGTCTAAAGTGCAGCCCGGGGGTAATTTATGGCCAGATGCTAATTTCTAGTTGGCCCCACGACATATTCAACGAACAAAGTTAAACACAAAACGCATTGGAGCATGACATAAAAAAACAAAAACAAAAATGCCGAAATCCCCTTAAAATTGCACCTGCAAACAAAGCAAAAGGCAAGGCAAGATACAATTTAAAGTGCTTTACAGACAATTACAGGAAGGCAAAACTAAAAGTTAAATAATCATAAAAATATGCATATTTATCAAATTAAAAATAAAATAAAATCATCATTAAAATAATTGTAATTAAAATCAAATAAAAAAATAGTGTGGATAAAATACGTTTAGTTGTCATATGCACAAGTAAATGTAAGTATTTTCAGGCTGGATTTGACCATTGTCAACATCAAGGCCTGTCTTTAGGAATACTACACTGAACAAAAATATAAACACGAAACTTTTTTTTGCTCCCATTTTTCATTAGTTGAACTCAAAGATCTAAAACTTTTACAACATACACAAAATACCTATTCCTCTCAAATATTGTATGTATGGTGTATAATGTAGCTCGGAATAGTTAGGGATGCATGGGATTCTGGGTATTTCCTCTGTTGTGTTTATGTTGTGTTATGGTGCGGATGTTCTCTCGAAATGTGTTTCTCAATCGTGTTTGGTGTGGGTTCACAGTGTGGCGCATATTAGTAACAGTGTTGAAGTTGTTTATATCACAACTCTCAGTGTAACCTATAAGGCTGTTGAAAAAGTATGCATTGCAGTTACTTCCATTTGAGTACAGAAACCACATTCAATATGTGACTGGGGTGGCAAGCCGTAAGTTCAGGTTGTAGAGGGCGCTAAAGACGGTGTCACCATAACATGCCCTTGTTGTTGTTGTTGGTTGGGTGAAAATCAGCAGATACTTGAGAGAACATTTGCTCCCTATTTCGGAAGTATCCCGGAAAAATTGCATTGACAAATGTGCTGCTGTCAAGCGTCACTCATGTAAAACTCGCGGGCCGAACTAATATTTAATTTTTATATTAAGGTGTGACCCCTGCTTTATACATAACACAAAGCAGAAAAAAAACTCTGAATGCAGTATCATTTTTTCATATTAAATTTCAAAAGTGTTTTGTGGCTCCCATTGTTTTCTTTTTTTTGTGAAACGGGTCAAAATGGCTCTTTGAGTGGTAAATGTTGGCGGCCCCTGGATTAGGACAAGGAAGCCAAGGAAAAGGAAAGGGTTGTGTGTGCTGTGACTAGAGAGATTGTGGGAGAGATGTCCCCTTCTGTGTATGCTCGACCCCAGCGGTAAGTTAACCATGAATACATCCCAAACAAGAAACATCTCAGAAGAAAATAGAGTTTAATTCTGCATCGACAGATTTCTTTGCAACATTACATGATAACAACTTTTAGGTTTATAGGCTGTGTTATATTTGTTTTGTTATATATTTTGTGGATGAGGCGGCCAAATGGCTCTTTTGATAGTAAAGATTACCAAACTATTGTCAAGAGCGGCTATAGCATTGACTGCTTCAAGTTGCTAAATCAGCTGCTGGGCCACAGTGAGCCACCATAGTCTAAAAGTCCTTTGTAGGCAGGATGGCTCATTTGTCCCAACGATTCTCAGACCATGTCTAAGTATCTTTGAGCAAGATACTGAACACCCAGTTGTTTTTGATTCTGCATCATCAGTAAGTGTAATTAATTGACCATTTACATCCTTTTTTGGGGCCTGATTTAATAAAGGTTTGTGTGTGCTAAAACACGTGCAAACCTGATAGCACACACAAAGCAGATCTGCTAAACGTGTGTAAAGTGGACTGCGTCTTTTAAGTGACCAGAATAAGGCATGCAATCCATTTTGCGTCTCTGTCTTATAAATATGCAGAATATATGCTGATGGTCTAAATGCCAACAATACTAGGAGGAGAAGATGCAGATATAATTATTTAGCACGCGCAATGTGATTCATCAACACTTACCGCTTTTTTGCGAGCACTATTTATTGTTTTATTTACCACGTGTCAGAAAAATGTGCAACCTGACAGGTCAACACACGGTATGAGTGCAAAGACAGGTGATGGACAGACGAGAATCCTCCGTCTTATGTGTGTTTGTCAACATTTTGGATGGTCAGAAATAAAAAATAATAGACGTATTGTTTGTTCAGCAAAATCCTTTTATAATTGTGTAGCTGCTAGAGGACTTAAGGGGCTGATTAATACACACTCAATTTATGTGTTTTGGTGTCCTTGAGTATTTATTTGATGATGTTTGTTTTTGTCACATAGAATATATATTATTAGGATATTTCTTTTATGAAAAAAAACGTCTTTAAGTTTGCATTTTTTGCGTCGTCACTCACAAATGAGCACATCTTCAGCGGTTAAAAAAATAAAAAGTGGTTTCAATGGAGATGCACTGTACTGTAGGACTGATTTTAAAGACCATAAAAAGTGGTAGACGTCTCCTGCATGTTTGAAAACAACGTCATTTTGGACCTAAAAGACAGTGATAATTTTTGTAGTCAAAAAGCCAATCAGTGACCCTACAGATGTTTTTCATCTGGATAATGTTTAGATTTTAAATCTTACATACGTTATTAAAAGCAACTAATCCTGCCCAGACGGCTATTATTAAGTGCAAGTCATCACTTGCTGTCACCCGGCCTTTTGTGTGTTTAACAGTGGCATTGACCTGAGATGCTTGAACAAACAGTGCGGCAGCTTTGAAACATCCATCCTCCTCTCCCGTCTGTTCTCAACACTGTCTGTTCTTTTGAAGTGCCATTAAAGGCTTGTGTTTTTTCTTTCTCTTATATTACATCCCCGCTTTGGCCTGACCCTGTATAAAGTGTGTTTTTTGTGCGTGCACTCTGCTCAGTATGACACTCCCCAGAGCAGTGCACATGTCGAAGGCCCCCATTCAAAGGGTGACACTGCACTGAGTATCAGTGTGGGAACCGCATGTAAATGCTGTAATTTTCAGCGCTGACCCATTTTATGCTTTGGTACCTCGGTGTTTGTTAGTAATACATTCCAAAAGGTTTGGCAAAAACCGAATCAAATAAAAACCAAAGCAAATTTTCCAAAATAAATCATTAAATTCCAATTAATATGTTCCAGACACATACAAATTTCAACACAGGACACATTTATAGAGAACAATTATAGTTATACATGCAGAAAACAATGCGGCATACCCATAAATGACAAATTAAATGGATGCATGAACATTTAACACAACTTTTAACTTTATTGAAAGCTCTGGTTAGAAAGGCAGGGAGAAGGGGATGGATGAGCACACAAACAAAGGGGGAAGGAAGGGCACTCAAAAACCACCTCTATACATTGCTACAAGATATTTCTTCAATGCAGTAGTGTTTTTCACCTTTATTAAAGTGTATTTGCACTTGTGGTATATCCAAGAACGTACGGACAACTACACTGCGCTCACACAATGTTATTTGCATCAACAGTGTATAATGGCAGAACACATCACTCTGTCATGAGTCCATAGCAATATGCTACAACTCATAACTTTGTTAGGCCCCATGGTGTATATTTCAGCTCTACTCAATCCAAAAAAAAAAAACAGACACTGAGTCACCAGCGCATGGGATTCTTTGTTTGGGAACTACAAACAGACTAGTTTAAGTGTGATTTGATCGTACGATAATTCAGAAGGCATACAAAAACTGGGACAAACTTTGGGCAACAATTCTAAAGAAAGTGGGTTGTACAAAAACTGAGACACCACAGTCTTTTAATGTGGAGTTCAAAATAACTCACTCCAAATATCTAATGAAATGATGACGGCGAGAGTGTTGTTCTTCTTGTTGATGTATTCTGACATTATGTAGACGGGCATTATCTTCCCAGCGCTGGTGACATCTTGGACTTGATGTACAAAACTATTTGAAGCCGCGGTTTGTTTTCGAACCCCCGCCTTACATAAGCATTTGCATGACGGATGAAATGTGTATGCACTTAGTTCATGTAATAGAGCCAAGCCCTCAGTAGCAACCTTTAGTGAATGTTCTCTCGTGACTGACTGAGTATACAACATGCATGTAATCCATAGCAGAGAGATGTCTGCCATGTTGCCAAATGCCACATAATAGAGCTCTGATAAAACTCTGGAAAGCCTTGTGACTTTGATACTCCTTAGTTTTTATTTGCAGCCTTTCTATTGCTCACTTTCCAAGTCTGTGGTGAAAAGATTTTGATTGGTTTTTTCTGTGTCTTTTGTAGAACTTTATGGATTTGATGTGCTCATTGACTCCAACCTCAAACCCTGGTTGCTGGAGGTGAACCTTTCGCCGTCCTTGGCCTGGTGAGTGGCATTTTCCAAACTGTTTTAGTCTTTTGTTCTTTTTTTAGGGTCTGTTAACATGACTTCTGTTATTTAGTGAATAAAAAAAGTGTCTAAACGTTTTTCAATCACCTTTGAAATTGAGGCAAACTTTTCTGAAAACTGAGTGCATGGACATTAATTCATGAGTGGTGAAACATATGGCTGTTGTATGTGTTCTGCTCAAGATAACAAGCTTCATAATATTTCATTAGTGAAGTGTACATTTACATATTACTTCTATAACTCAAATTTATGACCCACATATATGCAGAGTACGGTCAGCGCCGCCTTAATGCACAGGGTTACCTAGGCTGAAGCCCAAGGGCCACTGAGTTTAGGGGCCTCGCACACAGACGTGCACATTACTCGCAGTCATTCACAGGAGAAATATTTGAGAAATAAATGATTTAGAAACAGTTGCTTTGTTGGTGAGTGAGATCATAAACGTTTTTAAACACTAATTTTGTAATAATCCATTATCCTTTGGCAGTGTGTGTGTGCTACTCAAGTGTAGCTTACATTATGTCAGACAAGGAAGACATTAGGTTACAGAGGTGGACTCTCTGCGTGGACTGGCCATGGGGAGTTTAATTCACTTTCTCTGTTTTTTCATGTGACATACCATTGCAGAATAAAAAAAAACAGCTGCTAAAAAGTCAATGAATTGGCGGAGTGCTTTATGCTAAATTTTAAAAACAAGATTTAAGCACCGTATCAGAATTGCCTCTTACAGTCTTCCTCATGTATCGCTTTTAATTGGTTGTGGACATTACCACGATAACTTAATTTCTGTAAAATAGGAATCACTAATTAAAAATCCAAGAATTTCATAGCAAGAAAATAAAAAATCCTGTTTATGACCTTCTAAACAAATGTTTTAACATTATGACAGCCACCATGACATGAAATAACACAATTTAGTCATATTTACACTCTTTTAATCTACAAACCCCGTTTCCATATGAGTTGGGAAATTGTGTTAGATGTAAATATAAACGGAATACAATGATTTGCAAATCCTTTTGGACCCATATTCAATTGAATGCACTACAAAGACAAGATATTTGATGTTCAAACTCATAAACTTTATTTATTTTTGCAAATAATATTTAACTTAGAATTTCATGGCTGCAACACGTGCCAAAGTAGTTGGGAAAGGGCATGTTCACCGCGGTGTTACATCACCTTTTCTTTTAACAACACTCAATAAACGTTTGGGAACTGAAGAAACTAATTCTTGAATCTTTGAAAGTGGAATTCTTTCCAATCCATCCATCCATTTTCTACCGCTTATTCCCTTTTGGGGTTGCGGGGGGTGCTGGCGCCTATCTCATCTACAATCGGGTGGAAGGCGGGGTACACCCTGGACAAGTCGCTATCTCATCGCAGGGCCAACACAGATAGACAGACAACCTTCACACTCACATTCACACACTAGGGCCAAATTTAGTGTTGCCAATCAACCTATCCCCAGGTGCATGTCTTTTCCATTCTTGTTTTATATAGAGCTTGAGTGGTTCAACAGTCCGGGCACCCGCTAACGTATTTACGCTTCATAATGCGCCACACATTTTTGATGGGAGACAGGTCTGAACTGCAGGCAGGCAGGGAAAGTACATGCACTCTTTTTTTTTACAAAGCCACGCTGTTGTTACAGGTGCTGGCATTGTCTTGTTGAAATAAGCAGTGGCGTCCATGAAAAAGACGGCGCTTAGATGGCAGCATATGTTGTTCCAAAACCTGTATGTACCTTTCAGCATTAATGGTGACATCACAGATGTGTAAGTTACCCATGCCTTGGGCACTAATGCACCCCCATATCATCACAGATGCTGGCTTTTGAACTTTGCGTCGATAACAGTCTGGATGGTTCGCTTCCCCTTTGGTCCGGATTACACGATGTCGAATATTTCCATAAACAATTTGAAATGTGGACTCGTCAGACCACAAAACACTTTTCCACTTTGCATCAGTCGATCTTAGATTATCTCGGGCCCAGAGAAGCCGGCGGCGTTTCTGGATGTTGTTGATAAATGGCTTTCGCTTTGCATAGTAGAGCTTTAACTTGCACTTACAGATGTAGCGACAAACTGTATTTAGTCACAGTGGTTTTCTGAAGTGTTCCTGAGCCCATGTGGTGATATCCTTTAGAGATTGATGTCGGTTTTTGATACAGTGCCGTCCGAGGGATCGAAGGTCACGGTCATTCAATGTTGGTTTCCGGCCATGCCGCTTACGTGGAGGGATTTCTCCAGATTCTCTAAACCTTTTGATGATATTATGGACCGTAGATGTTGAAATCCCTAAATTTCTTGCAATTGCACTTTGAGAAACGTTGTTCTTAAACTGTTTGACTATCTGGCCATGCAGTTATGGACAAAGGGGTGTACCTTGCCCCATTCTTTATTGTGAAAGACTGAGCATTTTTTGGGAAGCTGTTTTTATACCCAATCATGGCACCCACCTGTTCCCAATTAGCCTGCACACCTGTGGGATGTTCCAAATAAGTGTTTGATGAGCATTCCTCAAGTTTATCAGTATGTGTTGCCACCTTTCCCAACTTCTTTGTCGCGTGTTGCTGGCATCAAATTCTAAAGTTAATGATTATTTGCAAAAAAAAAAATGTTTATCAGTTTCAACATCAAATATGTTGTCTTTGTAGCATATTCAACTGAATATGGGTTGAAAAGGATTTGTAAATCATTGTATTCCATTTATATTTACATCTAACACAATTTTACAACTCATATGGAAACGGGGTTTGAAATATAGTAATGCTGCCTGAGGCTGAGCCAATCAGTGGCCACAATACTGAACGGCGTACTACTGGTTTGGTTTCCTCTAGTGGCCAACACTACTGTAATATTTACATGTTTTTTATTGAACCATTTCATGCTTTAAAATGGCCTAATTAAGGACCATAACATTATGGAAAAATAAGAAAATATCACCACAATATTAGCGACGTGGTGAAGCCAAAATATTTGAAACTCAAAGTGGCAAGTGACGACTGTACCGTTATATTATTGATGACAGTTTTGCAAAGGAATCCTAGACCATTCTCTGCTGGTTTAACAGTTAGAGTGAGACCCAAATGCTGGTTTAAACCCTGTCTATGTCAGAAGTGTTATTGAGCAGTCGGTAGTCCAAAGTTGTTTACTTGAATCTTATTGTTGTTATTTTGCACTAAAAATAAATGATTTATGTATTCTTAATCATGCAAAACATACAACTATATAAATTCAGGTTTGAGATAACTACTATTTAAATTCCATCTAACCATCCATTTTCTAATGCTTGTCCCTCAGCTGCTTTCGGCTGGACAAGTCGCCACGTCATCACAGGGCCAACACGCATAGAAAGACAACATTCACACCCACATTTAGTGGCAATATAGTGTTGCCAATCAACCCTTTCCCAGGTGCATGTCTTTGAAGGTGAGAGAAGGACGCTGTACCCGGAACTCATGCAGTCATGGGGAGAACATGCAAACTCCACACAGAAAGACAGAGACACACAGAGTTAAACCCAGGACTTTTGTATTTTGAGGCGCCAGCACTAACCCCAGATCCACTTGTATTTAAATTGCTTCACACAAATAATAAGAAAAAAAATAATAATTAAGAGAAGGCAATCAGTTGGATGGCTCTACCAACAAGGTTTATCATTATTTATTTTGTAGGAACTGGCAATCCTAGTGACGACTTGCAGGCAAACGAATGCTGGAATTACCCTGTTTGATGCACAAAAAAGGGAACAATATTAATAGTTATACAATATGGCAAAAATCTGGCATTATTGCATGTTTTGTTGATAGTTCATGGTTGGTGATGTTTATGTCCAAGTTCATTCATTCATTAATTGTTTTTAAATAAAATTATATTTCTTGCTCAAAGAAGGAAAAGTCTCTGTAATTTCTAAAAGAAACACTTGTTTTTGTGAAATAGATTACCCCGCGATTAGATTTTTTATGCACTCTGCAATCTCGGCGGTGGGGTTCGGGGTGGAGGGCTTAGGTAAAACATTAGGTTAGAGCGGGCCTGATTTCAATGGTACCTTAGTTTTTCAAACCTAAATCATACAAAAAGTGAAGCTTTTTTTTCTGTAAGAAATAATGTAAAGCCAATAAATATCAACACAAACACATACAGAGAATAATTAAAATTGCACATGCAGAATTTTTTTTTAAGTATATATAAATATGAACTATGTAGTAATTAATAAACAGACATTTACATCACTTTTACCTTTATTGAAAGCTCTTGTTGAGGAAGACAATGATGGGAAGATGAGAGAAGTAGAAGCCACACGGACGGCACCTTTGTATTTAGAAAACAACTCGTAGCAGTGTTTCTCACCTTTTTTTTGTCCATCAAAGTGCTGACACTCACAATTTTCTTTTATTCCATGTTAGCTCATTTTGCTGCTCTACTCAATTTGAAAAAAAAAAAAGTGAATGAGTCTGTAACACGTGAGCTTTTTTGTTTGGGTACTTGATTCTACGGAATCATATGCAGGAAAACTTTGTTATGCATATTATTTGGACATATATAGGATGACCGAGACTGGATACAAAAATCAGAGGCAAAATTTTGGCAAAAATTGTTGTTGGACACCGAGTCATATAGAACGCGGGGTGTACGAAGTACCATTGTATTGTATTTTATTGAAACAGGAAGAGAATGCGATATCTCTGTAATTATTAGTATTTTTACAGCTTTTTAAAAACATTTCGCTCGTGAAAACATGCCCTTGGTTATATCATTTAGATAATATATTTAAATTTTGCAATGAAAACAGTGATTGTGTTTGTTCTAACTGTAATGAAATATCAATGTTTTATTTATTTATTTATTTTTTCATAATGTCTTTTTTTCCCCTCTACTTATTTACAGTGATGCCCCTTTGGATTTGAAGATAAAGGCCAGCATGATAGCGGACATGCTCTCACTTGTGGGTTAGTGTTATTTCATATCCTAAGCTTTTCAATTCAGTTAGCAAGCTAATCGTATCCAACCGGTATATTCTAAGGACTTTAGTGGATTACCTATTCAGTTAGTCATCTAATCATTGTAGAAATTTGTTTGTGCACGAATCAGTTTTATGTGTGTCATGTTAAAATGTTGTGTTTTTCATTAGCAAAATCTCATCTAGCTAAAAAGAAAATGTTTTTTTTATTTTTATTTTTGGTATTACTATTGTTTTTAACATAAAATTGTAGTTTCAAAAGTACAGATTTTTCAGCAGATTTTTGATTATTTTTTCAATTTGCCAATGCACAATTAAGATTTTTATATATGTAAAAATGGACAATACATAATAATGCACATTTGACACATATATACAGGATGTCTCAGCAGGTTGATGAAAACTAAGGACACACAGATTCAAAACATATAGTACACAGAATAGCAATGTTTACAAAATTTACACCAATGTATACCCAATACATATTATCTAGACCAAAAGGGAGTAATTTAGATGTAGATTAAAATCAACATATGCTTCATTTTTAAGTGTTTCCAATTCATTAGATTATATTTGTTTAGTATTCTGTAATGATGACTCAATAATTGACATAGAATACACTATACATCAGTAGAAATAGCTACATGTCAATAGAGAATACAACTAAAATGCATGCAAACATATTTTTTTCAGTTCAATGAGATTTTGTTATACCCAAAGTAGTATATGTATTCCCTACTTGAAATTGGTCAACAATTAATGAACGTGACGGATAGATTGTACTGTTAGTTGTTTTTGCCACAGTTTCTTTTTGGATTGTGTAATGCGGGAGGTATGCATTCACATTGGCTCTTGCAGTTTGAATGTAATAAGTGAGTCACAATATCTTAGTACATTCTGTGGGATCCAAGAAAATATATTATCAAAGTACCTGACAAGTAAAATCATTATGATCGTTTTGTTTGTAGTGATTGTTGACAATCACACTCAACCTGCACAGATTGTAATACCACATTTTCAAGGTCACATTTGGGTTATCATAGTAGTTTGCTAATATTTTCTAAAAAGGACAGTACACAAAGAACAACTGAGGTCACAGAGATTGACGTTCATTTTTAGTATTGGCCTATAAAGAAACATCTTCATAAATTAAAGTCGGGGGAGCTAAGAGATCACAAGTAATGATAATGACTTGATGATAAGTCACTGTCCGTAAGACAAGCAGAGATTTCACGGAAATCAATCTTTCGTTGTCAAGACATTTTGCTTAAAACCACAAATGTTAACTTAGTGGAGGCGCCAGTGTCAGTGGAGACACTTGGATGAGTTGTCTCTGATATGTGCCAGTCCATCAAATTGATGCTGATCCATTGTGAGATGTTGATGAAGTCATGATGTGTTGCTTGTGGTTGACTGTACGCTGTTTATGGTATGCTGTTTTTTTTTTAAAGAAATACTACTGCAATATGTTACATGCCCTGACACGTTTCTGACCATATGATAACACACATCTTTAATTACCTATAATTATGGTGATATTTGTGATAGTGCGCGTTTCTGTATTGTATGTCCTGACAAGCTGGATCAGTCTACAAATATTACTAACTGAATCATAAGCATGCAGACATAACAAATAGCAGCCGGAGGGGGCAAAACTGTGTTCAAGCAAGAGGCATTTTTTTAGTCTCCTCCCCTAAGAAATTATAGTGTGTATGTGTGTTTTTTTCCAAAATACAAAAGCTCATCATCATCTTTTTTTAGATTTGAGAATCTCGTAGAAGATAGCCATAATAGTGATCTCACCTGTTAGTAGGTGTCATCTGTTCTTCTTTCTAATGATATTGAGGAGATGGGGAGTGTGTGTGTCTGTGTGCGTGTGCGTGTGCGTGTGTGTGTGTGTGTGTGTGTGTGTGTGTGTGTGTGTGTGTGTGTGTGTGTGTGTGTGTGTACATTCATATATGCGATTATGAGTGACGTGTGTTGTGCCTTGAAGCAACTCAATCTAATCATTAATGTTTAAGGATAATCAGAAATAGCTATGTTATCTTTAGAGAGCAATGTTACTTCAGTTCAAGCGTGTTTTACCATCTTTAAAATCGTAAAAAAAAAAAAAAGGTGTTTGTTTCTTGTCTCTCATTATGATTGTGAACATAGGCAACATTCTAGAAAAAGTGCTGTTCCCCTTTAAGTCATTCATCAGCTCAAAGATGGAATTACTGGACAGTGGCTCTACCTATTATCATTATATAATAGTAGATGGTATTTTTTTTTAAACAGATCACACTTTTGAATTGTTTAATAATGGTTAATCAAAGCAAAAATATTTGCTTGTATAAATGATCTTAACTTTTAAAAAATACCCCAACATTCTGACACAAATTCAATTTTACTGTCAGAATGTCTTATAGCGACTTTGCTTTTTTAAATGTTACGCTAAATATACATAATATATTTGCCCAATGCATATGCATTGATCCGATCACTGACCGTAGAGTAAACTACGCTACCTTTCAGGTAACCATCCACGGTTAAAGTAAAGGAGTTTGTGCAATCAAACTAAATTGGGTGATTAATCTGCGTTTATACTTTTTTTATTAGTAACTTGTTAACTTGATCTATATTGACAACCCTAATATACTTACAGTATACGACAGAAACATGTCAACCCGAGCAGACAAGACAAGATTCTCTCCATCGTCTGTCATGTTGCAATGATTGCTTCCTAATGGCGGACAGCCATTTTCGTGCCAGTTTGCACCAACATTTCAAGCCTGCTAAATATAGACGCAAAATTGCAGTTGCAAAACAGTTTCATGTTTGATAAATAACATTGCGAGCGCTTAATGGTAATATTTGCATTTTCCCCTCCTACAATTGTCGGCGCTTTATGATGATAATCAGCATATTTTCTGCAGACAAACACGCTTAAATAGAATGCTCTTTCTGTGTTTTTCATTCATGGGACCCAATCTACTGAACATAAAGCTTAGAACAGCAGCTTTGCATGCGCTATTAAATTTGTACATTTTTAATACACGCAAACTTTTAGTAGATCAGGCCCTGTGTCAGGGGTCCCAAACATTTTGACCTGGGGGCAACATCGGGTTACAAATTTTTTGCAGAAGCCGGGCTTTCTATTCGTACAGTGTGTGTGCGTGTGCGTGTGTGTGTGTGTGTGTGTGTGTGTGTTTGTGTGTGTGTGTGTGTACTGTCTATATATATATATATATATAAATATATATATATATATATATATATATATATATATAGTTTCCAATACTTTCTACAACTGTTATTTTTTGTGATAGAGTGATTGGAGCACATGCTGTTTGTCACAAAAAACTTTTATGAAGTTTGGTTCTTTTATGAATTTATTACGAGTCAACTGAAAATGTGATCAAATCTGTGTGGTCAAAAGTATAATTACAGTACTGTTAATATTAAGTTACATGCCCCTTGGCAAGTTTCACTGCAATAAGGCACTTTTGGTAGCCATCCAAAGGAAAGGAATGGCTAAATAAGGCTAGAATTAAGATTTAAGAATGGCCTTCCGCAAAGTCCTGACTTAAACGTGTGGACAATGCTGAAGAAACAAGTCCATGTCAGAAAGCCAACAAATTTAGCTGAACTGCACCAATTATGTCAAGAGGAGTGGTCAAAATTTCAACCAGAAGCTTTCCAGAAGCTTGTGGATGGCTACCAAAAGTGCCTTATTGCAGTGAAACTTGCCAAGGGACATGAAACCAAATATTAACATTGTTGTCACGTTTTCAGTGGACCTATAATAAATACATAAAATAACCAATCTTCATGAAGGTTTTTTTGTGACAAACAAATTTGTGCTCTAATCATTCTATCACAAAAAAATAAGAGTTGTAGAGTACTGGAAACTCAAGACAGACATGAGGTTATGTTCTTTACAAGTGTATATAAACTTTTGATCGCGACTGTATGTATATGTGTATTTATATATATATATATATACACATATACATACAGTCGCGATCAAAAGTTTATATGTGTATTTATATATATATATATATATATATATATATATATAAATACACATATACATACAGTCGCGATCAAAAGTTTATATACACTTGTAAAGAACATTATATATATATATATATATATATATATGTATATATGTGTGTGTGTATATATGTAGATGTGTATATGTATATGGATATGTATGTTTATATATATTTTGTTGCTTTAGCTCATGGTAGCGCAGGATAAAAGAGCAATAAGGTGTAGATATAAATAAATAGATTACTGTACAGATAAATATATTGCGCTTTTGCATATGCAATATGTTATATTGTCTTTATATTCCAGCGAGTTAATCCATTTTTGGGAGGAATTGAGTGGATTATTTTAATGCGTTCAAAAGTCTTACGGCCTGAGGGAAAAAGCTGTTACAGAACTTGGAGGTTCTACTACGGAGGCTGCGGAATCTCTTTTTAGAGTCCAGCAGTGAAAACAGTCCTTTTCTGAGCCCTGGTAAAGCAGCGGCTTTTTGTGATCTCCCGGATAGAAGGAAAAGGAGTCCTCACCACTCTCTGCAGAGACTTCCAGTCTGAGGCACTGCAGGCTCCAGTCCAGACAGAGATGCTGTTGGTCAGTAGGCTCTCTATAGTGCCTCTGTTAAATGTGATGAGAATGGAAGGAAGGAGCTGTGCTCTTTCCATCCCACGCAAAAAGTGCATGTGCTGCTGAGCTCTTTTTACAAGAGCTCTGGTGTGTAGGGACCAGGTCATATTGTCAGTTATCTGCACCCGCAGGAACTTGGTGCTAGATAGATAGATAGATAGATAGAGAGAGAGATAGATAGATAGGTAGGTAGATAGATAGATAGATAGATAGATAGATAGATAGATAGATAGATAGATAGATAGATAGATAGATAGATAGATAGATACATAGATAGATAGATAGATAGATAGATAGTACTTTATTGATTCCTTCAGGAGAGTTCCTTCAGGAAAATTAAAATTCCAGCAGCAGTGTACAGCGTTTAGATCAATTAAAAAAAAGTAAAAAGTAAATAATGGGGGTTTAAATGGAAACAAAATAGAGAAATATTAGAATAAGAATAAAAAATAAAAAGCAACAATGGGAATAAAAATATAACAGTAAAATAAGAATATAACAAGAGAAAGTAGGCAGTAGTGACCATGTTATGAAAACGTATTGCACTGTTATTGTTTTGCATCCCCTGTCATCCTTTTACCCCCCGCCACCTGCCCCAGAGAGTAGTACAGTCTGCTTACCATCTCCACAGCTGTGCCGTTGATGAAGAGTGGAGTGTGGCTGGACTAAAGCTTCCTGAAGTCGACGATGATCTCTTTGGTCTTGTCGACGTTCAGGACCAGGTTGTTGGTTCTGCACCAGTCAATCAGATGTTTCACCTCCTCCCTGTAGTCCATGTCGTTGTTGTCACGGATGTGTCCCAGTACTATTGTGTCATCCGCATACTTCACAATGTGGTTGGTAGTGGACCTGACGAAGCAGTCATGGGTAAACAAACATGAACAGCAGTGGACTCAGGACTCAGCCCTGGGGGGAGCCGGTGCTCAGGGAGATGACACTGGAGGTGTTGTCGCCCACTCTCACAGACTGTGGTCTCTCTGTGAGGAAGTCAAGCAGCCAGTTGCATAGGGGAGTATTGAATCCAAGGGGAGCCAGTTTGCTCACCAGATGCTGCGTTATGATGGTGTTGAAAGCCGAACCTAAGTCCAGAAACAACATCCGTACGTGTGTGTCCTTTCCTTCCAGATGTTCTAAGCTCAGGTGGAGTGCAGAGGAAATGGCGTCCTCTGTGGAGCGGTTAGGGCAATAAGCAAACTGCTATGGGTTGAATGTGGGGGCAAGTCTAGAGACAATATATTCTTTTACCAGCCTCTCGAAGCACTTCATTATGATGGGGGTGAGTGCCACGGGGTGATAATCATTGAGGGAGCAGATTGTGGGTTTTTTAGGCACTGGAATGATTGTGGCTGTCTTAAAATATGATGGTACCACAGCCTGGGTCAGCGAGGTGTGGAAGATGTCTGTGAGAACCCCAGCCAGCTGGTCTGCACATCCCTTAAGCACCCTGCCCGGAATGTCATCAGGTCCTGCTGCTTTCCGGGGGTTCACTCTCCTCAGGGTTTTCTGGACATCTGATGGATTTCCTCAAACCTTGCAAAGTGGTTGTTTAGGTCACTAGGAAGCTGATGCTGTTGTCACAGGGACGGGGGCAGCTTTATAGTCCGTGATGACTTGCATGCCCTGCCACATTCGTCTCGTGTTCGTGGGGTTTCTTGAAGAAGTCCTGCATTTTCTGACTGTGAGCACGCTTTTCAACCCTAATGGGACGGTTCAAGTTAGCTCTGGCTGTTTTAAGTGCTACCATCTCACCAGATTTAAAAGCCTTGTTCCGAGCCTTCAGCATTGCACGTACCTCACTGTTCATTCAGGGTTTCTCGTTGGACCGTGTGGGGATTGTAGAGGGGGGCGTGGTCGACGCTCCTCCTGGGGTGTGTATGGCCCGGCTTCGGAGCCCAGCAGCTGCGGCTGGGAGCAGAAGGCACACGTGCGGAGAGAGAGAGAGAGAGAGACAGAGAGAGAGAGAGAGAAAGAGAGAGAGAGAGAGAGAGAGAGAGAGAGAGAGAGAAGACAAGCAAAGACTGCTGAAAAGCGTGCTATCCCTGAGCGTCTGTGCTTATAATAAAGACTTGTCCAAACCCGGATACTGGGCTCTCCGAAGATCTGTTGGCACAAGGAGAACCCACCATACGGAGACGTTCACATCTGGCACCCAACATACCTGAGTGCCGACGATGGCAGCGTCTGACCCCCTGGCAGCGTTGGGGCGGATTCTCGCGGAGGTGACGGTGGCCAGTCAACAACAGCTGGAGGTGGCGGTCTTACTCCAGGTGGCCCAGCAGAGCCAGATACTGCAGTCGCTGGCGGACCGGGTCGGAGCGGCGCCATCATCAGTGGCGGTCTCCGTGCCCCCAGGCCTTCATAGACATTTTTGGCAGCGATCGGATGGCCGGAAGAGGAATGGGGGGTGCGGCTGCTGCTGCGAGCAGGGGCAACGCAGTGGGCGGAATCCTGCGTGCGCTTCCCGGACCTGAGGCGGGCGATGCTTGACCAGACCTGCAGCACCAGTGATTACCACCGACGTCGGTTCCGGGCTCTGTGCCTAGGACCGGAGGACCGTCCGTCCGTGTTGGGGCAGCAGCTGCGGGATGCGGCGATGCGCTGGCTGCAGCCGGGCGAAGGCGAAGACCAGGTAATGGATCCTATAATGTAATCCTTGAGCAGTTCCTGGAGGCAATCCCGACGCGGGTCGCGGCCTGGTCCGCTACCACCGGCCACGGGACCTGGCAGCAGCAGTGACGCTGACGGAGGACCATAGGGCGGTGCATCGCGAGGCGCGGAGGGAGGAGAGGCCCGCGGAGGCAGCTGAGCGGCCTGTGCCAGCACCACGCAGGCCGCGCATGCCGCAAGAGGAGGCGGCGCCGCGGGTCCCGCAGCGCCGCGGGACTCTTCTGTTTTTTTTTCTGCTTCGCAGGTCCCGACGCGCCTCGCAGGCTGCGCTCGACACTGGCCGCGGCGGGCCCGCCGGTTCCACGGCCCCGGACATTTAATTATCCTTGTGCCTCTTTACAGGTTCCGGCTGCTGTGGATACAGTGCTTCCTGCGCAGATTTCCCCTCAAATGCCTGGGCAGGTATGCTGGAGGCGTGGGCAGCCCGGTCAAGTGCATCAGAGTCCTCCGTGCATGGAGGTGGGGCAGGTGATCCGGGTTGTCGGCTCTCCAGTGCCCACGCCCGGCCCGGGTGAGATGTACTGTATTTCGATAAGGATACAAGGGAGTACACACCGGGCGATGGTGGATTAGGGCTGTGAGCAGTCCATGATTCACCAGAACTTGGTTCGACCCGAGGCTTTGAGGCAGGCAGCATGGGTGAAAATTATATGTGTTCATTGGGATGTGCACAAATACCCCGTGGTGCTAGTAGAAATTTGATGCGACAAACGAAAATATAGTGTCAAGGTTGCTGTAAGTGCGCACCTAACGCACCCCTTAATCCTGGGTACAAATTGGGCGGGCTTTAATGATTTAGTGACGCAGTGTGCAGGGGTGTGTTCATGACCAAAAGGAAAGTGGAATATCAGTGGCGATGCGGGTTCATCTGACACTGCCAAGGGGGAGGGGGAACCGGCGGGGGCTTCGCGGGAAGCCCTCCGCGGACCCCGTCTGGCACCCCACGGAAGACTTCCCACTTGAGCAGTCTCGGGATGAAACAGCGCTCGGCCTGGTACCAAGTGATTTCTATTGATGGCCAGCTGGTCAGCCCGGGAATAACACGGGTATTCTTTCACTTCACTTTAATCAGGGATAGATTATACAGAGTGAGTCTTGACACTCAAACAGGAGAGGAAATCACCCAGTTGTTGGTGCCGAAACGCCGTCGGGAAATGGTTTTCCAGGCGGCGCATTTCAACCCCATGGCCGGACACATGGGTTATGATAAAACACGGGTAATGGTCCGTTTCTATTGGCCGGGAATCCGGGCAGACGCGCGCCACTGGTGTGCGGCCTGCCCGGACTGCCAGCTAGTCAATCCAGCGGCCACCCCCAGGGTGCCTTTGTGCCCATTACCACTCATGGAGGTCCCGTTTGAACGGATTGGCATGGACCTCGTCGGACCATTCCCCCGAGCCCCCAGGGACGACGGTCGAGGAGCATGAGGAACTTGGGCTGGAGGTCATGCGCTCCGCCCAGCCCTCCATTCTCCTCTGGGATAAGCAGCTTACACCATCACAGAAAGCAGATGTTGCCAGGCTGCAGCAGAGCTTTTCTGTACTTCCCCTGGCCCGACCGCACAAACCTCATCCAACATGCATTGAGACCAGCGGTCTCGGCCCTATTGGCTGCCCGGACACACACGCAAAGTGGTTCGGGAAAAATTAAAATCTATGCTGGAGTTAGGGGTAATAGAAGAATCCCACAGTGCGTGGTGCAGCCCCATCGTTCTGGTAGGAAAGAACGATGGGTCTTTGCGGCTCTGTGTGGATTACCGCAAAGTAAACGAAGTGTCACGTATTGACGCCCTACCCAATGCCCGATTTGACGAGCTCCTGGATCGGCTGGGCACTGCTTGTTTTTTTACGACACTGGATTTGACCATGGGCTACTGGCAGAGTCCTTTGTCTCCAGAGTCTAGGGAAAAAAGGGCATTCTTCACTCCAGAAGGATTATATCAATTTGTGACACTTCCGTTCGGCTTGTTCGGTGCGCCCGACACATTCCAGCGCCTCATGGACTGGGGGCTGCGTCCTCACGCTACATATGCTGCCGCCTACCTGGATGATGTCATCATCCAGAGTGGCAGCTGGGGGGGGGGCGATGCTCGAGTCCCTGAGGCGGGCAGGGCTCACCGCCAACCCGGCGAAGTGCGCGGTTGGCCGTAGGGAGGTACAGTATTTGAGGTACCACATAGGAGGAGGGCAGGTGCGCCCGCAAGTAGAGAAAACAGCAGCAATTGCGACCTGCCCGACTCCCAATAAAAAAAAAAAGAGGTGAGGCAGTGTCTTGGGCTGGCAGGTTACTACCGGAGCTTCATCCCCCGGTTTGCGGACCAGACCAGCCCACTAACTGACTTCACCTGAAAGGGTGCTCTAGATCTAGTCCGGTGTACGCAGCAGTGCCAGCATGCGTTTGAGAGGGTGAAGAAGGCCCTCTACGAGGAGCCGGTCCTGCACATTCCTAACTTATCTCTCCCATTCTCTTTGCAGACAGACGCGTCGGGCAGAGGACTCGGAGCTGTTTTGTCCCAGCGGCTGGGGAGCGTCAACCGCCCTGGACTATACATCAGCCGGAAGCTCTCTGAAAGAGAGACGAGGTACAGCACAGTAGAGAGGGAGTGTCTCGCCATCCGGTGGGCGGTCGGGGCTCTCCGGTATTACCTGCTGGGGCGCTCTTTCAGCCTCTGCTCAGACCACAAACCCCTCCAGTGGCTCAACCGCACGAAGGATGCCAACGTGCGGATCACCCGTTGGTATCTAGCATTGCAGCCCTAAAACCTCAGAGTAGTCCACAGGCCGGGTCACAGATGGCCGTGGCTGACTTCCTCTCGCGCTCCCATACGGAGGGGGTGGGGGGAGTAGGCCCGGCCGGACGGCTTCCCGGCCGGATGGCTTCCCGGCCGGACGGCTTCCCGGCCGGAGTCTAGCGGTGGAGGTATGTGGAGGGGGGCTTGGTCGGCGCGCCTCCTGCGGGAATGGGGTGTGTATGGTCCGGCTTCGGAGCCCAGTGGCAGGTGAGTAGATTTCCCCAGCTGGGGATGATTATCTAATCACCTGTTGCTTTTATCAGCAGCGGCCGTCGACATGACAGCAGTTGCGGATGAGAGCAGGAGGCACATGCGCGAAGACCGAGAGATGGCGTAGACGAGCGAGACTAGAAAGTCACCTGAGCAAAGACTGCTGAAAAGCGTGCTACCCCTGAGTGTCTGCTTATAATAAAGACTTGTCCAAATACGAATACTGGGCTTCCCCGAAGATCTGTCGGCACCAGCAGAACCCACCATACGGAGAGACCTTCACAGGGATTTTCTTGATCACACTAACATCCTCCATGCACTTCTGAATGTATGCGGACACAGACTCTGCATACTCCTGCACATATGTGATGATTGTCAGTGGCGGCTGCCTTGAACATGTCCCAGTCTATGCCTTTGAAGCAATCTTGTAATGCTTCCATTGCTCCCTCTGGCCAGGTCCTCACTTTGCTTTAGCGTTTTTCATTATCAGCAGGGGCTTGTATGCAGGAATTAGCATCACAGATATAGATGGTCTGAGGAGCCGAGGTGGGGGCGGGGTGCAGCTTTGAATGTTTACTTAATATTGCTGGGCACCATGTCCAGTGTGCTTCCACCCATATATATATATATATATATATATATATATATATATATATATATATATATATATATATATATATATATATATATATATCTACATGTATATATATATATATATATGTATATATATATATATACATATATGTATATATATACACATATATATATACATATATGTGTGTATATATGTGGTATATAATACAAACCCCGTTTCCATATGCGTTGGGAAATTGTCTTAGATGTAAATATAAATGAAATACAACGATTTGCAAATTTTTTTCAACCCATATTCAGTTGAATATGCTACAAAGACAACATATTTGATGTTCAAACTGATAAACATTTTTTTTTGCAAATAATCATTAACTTTAGAATTTGATGCCAGAAAAACGTGACAAAGAATTTGGGAAGGTGGCAATAAATACTGATAGAGTTGAGGAATGTTCATCAAACACTTATATGGAACATCCCACAGGTGTGCAGGCTAATTGGGAACAGGTGGGTGCCATGATTGGGTATAAAAGAAGCTTCCATGAAATGCTAGGTAATTCACAAACAAGGATGGGGTCACCACTTTGTAAGCAAAATGTCGAACAGTTTTAGAACAACATTTCTCAATAAGTTATTGCAAGGAATTTAGGGATTTTACCATCTACGGTCCGTAAAATCATCAAAAAGTTCAGAGAATCTGGAGAAATCACTGCACGTAAGCGATGGTATTACGGACTTTTGATCCCTCAGGCGGGACTGCATCAAAAACAGACATCAGTGTGTAAAGTATATCACCACATGGGCTCAGGAACACTTCATAAAACCACTGTCAGTAACTACAGTTGGTCGCTACATCTGTAAGTGCAAGTTAAAACTCTACTATGCAAAACCAAACCATTTATCAACAATATCCTGAAACGCCGCCGGCTTGGCTGGGCCCGAGCTTATCTAAGATGGACTGATGCAAAGTGAAAAGTGTTCTGTGGTCTGACAAGTCCACATTTCAAATTATATTTGGAAACAGAGGACGTGGTGTCCTCCAGAACAAAGAGGAAAATAACCATCCAGATTGTTATAGGCGCAAAGTTCAAAAGCCAGCATCTGTGATGGTATGGGGGTGTATTACTGCTCAAGGCATGGGTACCTTACACATCAGAGGAGGCCCCAATAATACTGAAAGGTCCATACAGGTTTTGGAGCAACATATGTTGTCATCCAAGCAACGTTATCATGGACGCCCCTGCTTATTTCAGCAAGACAAGTGTTACAACAGCGTGGTTTCGTGAAAAAAAGAGTGCGGGTACTTTCCTGGCCCACCTGCAGTCCAGACCTGTCTCCCATCGAAAATGTGTGGCGCATTATGAAGCGTAAAATACGACAGCGGAGACCCCGGACTGTTGAACGACTGAAGCTCTACATAAAACAAGAATGGGAAAGAATTCCACTTTCAAAGCTTCAACAATTAGTTTCCTCAGTTCCCAAACGTTTATTGAGTGTTGTTAAAAGAAAAGGTGATGTAACACAGTGGTGAACATGCCATTTTCCCAACTACTTTGGCACGTGTTGCAGCCATGAAATTCAAAGGTAATTATTATTTGCATAAAAAAAATAAAGTTTATGAGTTTGAACATCAACTATGTTGTCTTTGTAACATATTCAACGAATATGGGTGGAAAAGGATTTGCATATCATTGTATTCCGTTTATATTTACATCTAACACAATTTCCTACCTCATATGGAAACGGGGTTTCCATATCAAACACTATCAAACACTACAGTAAATACATACAAACATTTAATTTGTAAAGTACACATCTGTACAGCAGATATGGGCATCCACATCAACAATATGATGGGCTAAGCAGCTGGACAGGACATATAAAACGTCACGCGGGCCAGGTAGTGGACACTGCCGGAGCGAATCCGTACTGCGGGGACCCTTACGCTACGTGTTTGAATAGTCATTGTTTTAATGGAGTCCTTTGGATGAGATGATACAACACTCAAAGCGAGATTGTAGAAATACTAACTGCATGCTCCACGGTGGTGCCAGGAAAATAGTTTGCTTCAAAAACTTTTCAGCCTGGGGTATTACCTTTGTTCTCAGAATTGCTACTGCAGTTCCGAATTGTATTGCGTGAATCTCCCAGATGATCTCATACACACTGCTCATCGATTGAGGCTCACTTTGGATTGTACAGGGAGATTCCGTTTCATGAGAAACTGTACATATATATATGCCATATTGTATTATCAATAATACATTCAACAACAAGGTAACCTTTTCTTTTCCTCCCATTTTTTATGAGCTAAACTCCTCGTTCAAAAGCATTTTTTATCTACCCAAAAGGCCTATTCCTCTCAAGTATGGTTGACAAATCTGTCTAAATTTGTGTGGACTTATACTTTGCTCATCCACTTCACAGGTGGTGGAAATCAAGTTTTTAAAACATGTTGGTGATTCAGTATTATCCTGCTATTAATAGACTATGCGAGTCCAACTGTGTTCATAATGTGTCTTTGTTACAAAATGTGCTTGTGTTAGCATGATATCAACACCCCACCTCGAAGTCATTCTCTTCCCGCTATGATGTCATTACTACAGTAGTTGACTCTGTAGTTCTTTGCAGACTAACAATTACACCACAAGTCTTTGGATTTGTTTATATAGTATGACTGCAAAACAAGCCACCATGGGGACAAAGAAAGTTGATAAAAAGGTGAGAAAAACATTTGCACTTCAACAAATAACTTGCAGCAAAGTACAAAAATGCCTTCCGTTTGGCTTTATCCTCCCCACTTTGCACAGGTGTGCTTTAGGCCGGTGAACATTAAAGGCCACCACAGTTTTGTCAGACAACACGAATGCCACACATTGCAAGTGTTGAGGGAGTGTACAATTGACATGCTTGCTGCAGGAATGTACACCAAAGCTGTTGTCTGTAAACTAAAAATGTTGTTTTTTTACCATCAGTAATCTCCAAAGGTGTTTCAGAGAATTTAGCAGTACAGTACATCTAACCGGCCTAACAACCACGACCATTTTTAGCCCAGCCCAGGACATCCACATCGTGCAACTTCACCATCAAACATTTCCAAGATGTTTTGCACAAACTGTCAGAAACCCTCTCATTGAGGCTCATTTGCATGCCCGTCATGCTCATTTGGGTCTCGGCCTGTCTTCAGTTTGTCGTCGTAACTGACTTGAGTGAAAAAATGCTCACAATCATGGCGTGTAATGATTTGGTTAGGTGTTCTGTACACTGACGAGTACCGGTTTTCACTGTTCAGGGAAGATGGTAAACCATGTGTATGACGTTGTGTGGGTGAGCAGTTTGCTGATGCCAACGTTGTAGATGGTGTGGCCCATAGTGCTGGTGGGTTTAAGTTATGTGCAGGTGTATGTAATGGACAACGAACACAGGTGCATTTTATTGATGGCATTTTGAATGCACAGACTTTGTGCGGACATCGTTGCGCCATTTTTCTGTCTCCTCAGGCTGGAGCCTTTCCATTTAAACTCAAAAGCCCTTGGAAATCGGATTTGCCACTCGTAAAGTCAAAGCATTCTCACCACACCCGTGTTCATTTCAAAGATGGCTGACCTGGATGTAAACAATAATATCTGCTTCTATAATACCTGTTATTATCACTTCTGATTAATTTTTGTCGCACTAAGTCAGCCACATACTGTTGTATGTATATGTGTATATGAAATCATCCAACAATACTACATATTGTTGGATGATTTCATATAGTAACGTCAATGTAGTGTAAACTACATTTATTTCATGTGGTGTACACGTTCTACATTGCTGCAATAGCATTTGTGTTTTCCCTTTATCCACTGTGTTTAAAGGTTGTAGAAACAGTCAATATTTTCCCATAAGTTGTTTATATTTGGATAAGGCAAGCGCATCTTGATTTCCAACCTCATAACTGGAACGCTCTCAATTTGGTTGTGACGTCATTCTTAGCTCTGAACTCCAACTTCCAAGGTAAATGGAACGCACTATATGCACACAAACATACATTCAGACAGGGACGGCGTGGCGCAGTGGAAGAGTGGCCGTGCGCAACCCGAGGGTCACTGGTTCAAATCCCACCTAGAACCAACCTCGTCACGTCCGTTGTGTCCTGAGCAAGACACTTTACCCTTGCTCCTGATGGGTGCTGGTTGGCGCCTTGCATGGCAGCTCCCTCCATCAGTGTGTGAATGTGTGTGTGAATGGGTAAATGTGGAAGTAGTGTCAAAGCGCTTTGAGTACCTTGAAGGTAGAAAAGCGCTATACAAGTACAACCCATTTATTTGTCAAAAATATTTGAGAAGAACAGGCATTTTCGTGTACAGTTTTAGCTCATTAAAATTGGGAACAAAAAGTTAAGTTTTGTGTTTCTATTTTTTCATTGAGTGCAAAAATGATAAGTCTCTGCCGAACTGCTTTTTATAATCAGTTTTAACTCCATCCAACCAATCGTCTATCCATTGTCTATACTGCTTGTCTCATTCAGCGTCGCAATGAGCCCAGGCTAATCTCAGCAGACTTTAGACCAGGGATCACCAACCTTTTTGAAAGCAAGAGCTACTTTTTGGATACTGATTAATGTGAAGGGCTACCAGTTTGATACACACCTGAATAAATTGCCAGAAGTAGCCAATTTGTTCAATTTACCTTTAATAAATAAATCTACTGTATATATATATATGTATATGTATAAAAATGGGTATTTCTGTCCGTCATTCCGTTGTACATTTTTTTTCCTTTTATGGAAGGTTTTTTGTAAAGAATAAATTATGAAAAAAACCCACTTAATTGAACGGTTTAAAAGAGGAGAAAACAGGGAAAAAAAATAAAAATTTAATTTTGAAACATATTTTATCTTCAATTTTGACTCTTTAAAATTCAAAATTCAACCGAAAAAAAACAAGAGAAAAACTAGCTAATTCGAATCTTTTTGAAAAAATTAAAAAAAAGAATTTATGGAACATCATTAGTAATTTTTCCTGATGAAGATTCATTTTAGAATGTTGATGACATGTTTTAAATAGATTAAAATCCAATCTGCACTTTGTTAGAATATATAACAAATTGGACCAAGCTATATTTCTAACAGACAAATCATTATTTCTTCCATATTTTCCAGAAATTTTATTTTAAAAGAAATTCAAAAGACTTTGAAATTATATTTAAATTAGATTCTACAGATTTTATAGATTTGTCAATTTTTTTTTATTTTATTTTAATCATAATAAGTTTGAAGACATTTTTCACAAATATTCTTCGTCGAAAAAACCGAAGCTAAAATTAAGAATTAAATTAAAATGTACTTATTATTCTTTACAATAAAAAAAATACATTTACTTGAACATTGATTTAAATTGTCAGGAAAGAAGAGGAAGGAATCTAAAAGGTAAAAAGGTATATGTGTTTAAAAATCCTAAAATCATTTTTAAGGTTGTATTTTTTCTCTAAAATTGTCTTTCTGAAAGTTATAAGAAGCAATAAATGAATTTATTTAAATAAGTGAAGACCAAGTCTTTAAAATATTTTCTTGGATTTTCAAATTCTATTTGAGTTTTGTCTCTCTTAGAATTAAAAATGTCCAGCAAAGCGAGACCAGCATGCTAGTAAATAAATACAATTAAAAAAATAGAGGCAGCTCACTGGTAAGTGCTGCTATTGCTCTGGTCATCAGTCAATCAAAGAACACATTATGACAAACTAAGTTCCATTCACGCTCACATTCACTGAATAATAACTGGCTGCACAAGTGAAGTACTACACTGTGGGACTTTTTTTTTTTAACATAAACTTATTGATGGTTCATGTACTGAAGTTTTAATGTACATTGAGAAATGTATTAGGCATGAGTGACATATTTGAAATACGATATCATTGTTATGTAACACGTATTTTGTTCCTCCAGGCTTAGTGTGTCAGGACCCCGTGTTAAGGAAGCCACGATTTGAGCGACTCACCCTGGAGCCCAACCTCAAACAGGCAGCTCATAGAACACAGGTACCACTCACACACAAGCCACATTTCAACTAGAGAGTCAGTCAGGGTCATGTGTAACATTGCTCACAGTTCATTCCTAAAAGTGTGAGGACACGCAGACTCAGTAATGTTGAAATATGACCGTCACATAAGTGCCCATGTTCTTTTATGACTGACTTAGTCCACCTGTTGCCTCACACTGTAGAAACCATTCACTGCTTTTACAGCCATTTCACACTACTCAATGGTATATTGTTTTGTATTCTTTCCCTTCCACTTTAAATCTATTTTTTCTTATGTCTCATTGTAATTCCATGATGCTTCCTACATGACCGGTAAAAATTGCCCTCTCCTTCCTAATTTAATTATGTTCCTTTTACTTTTATTCATGGTGGCAGGCAAATGGCCTGCATGGCTTTCTAATGCAACATTTTAGGAGATTTCTCATTACATTAGCAGAGGGCCTGCATAAGTACTTGTTTGAAATACTGCATTGCACCACTTGGCTAAAAAGCTCTGAACTTTACTTTATAGATGCACTGTGACAAACCCAAAAGCCTAACTGTAAATCAGACTTGTCATAAAGCCTCCTGTAGAACTCGGACCGCCTTGAGAGAACCTGTCGTCTTCCTTTATTTTGACTGGGGCAATAGTTGAGCCTTTTATTACAGGCTTAGGCCTTTCACTTTTTGGCTGCCTTTGTATCCCCCTAGCCACGTCAGATGAATTAAACATAATCCCGGTGCTATTTAGATGACATTCTCTGAATGCGATTCAGTGAGGCGCTGTTCCGCTGTCTGATCTCCACTACAACCTGCATGCCAAAGCTGTCAATCACAACCTGGTGGTGTATGCAGGGGAGTAGAAACAGCCAAGAACAAAATACATTATTCAGATGACTTATTTAACAATATTTCAATATAGTATGTTTGTATTTGGTAACTGACAGTACATTGCTCAGTATTTTCATTGGAGATGTGACCTCAACTCTTGACCTTTGCAGTGGCAGAGGCCCTTATCAGCTACTCACTGTGAGACAGTGCCGTTTAAAGACAAGCCAGGAGTAGACAGCACTCTGGGCTTGACTGCAGAGCAGGTACAATCCTGACATGTTATGTGCCGTGTGTTGCTCTTTTTGTTGGGAAAACCAGCTTGTCTTTAAACATGTGTTTTGTTTTGTTTTGCTGTGGTAGATCAAAGTCTTGAGGAGGACAAATGAAGAGTATGAGAGAAGAGGAGGCTTCATCAGAATATTCCCTACTGAAGACACATGGGATCTCTATGGGTAAGTTGAGTCAAAGTGGAACAAAAAACTGATCAGTTAGAATTTTCAGATCCCCGTCTGTCTAAAATGTTATTCATTACAATACTGTCCTCAGATGAGTATACTCAAATTACTCCTAAAATCACATACTTGCAAAGCTATTTTCCCTAGTCAGTATTTTATTGAAATTTCTTTAAAGTCCTTAAGAAAGGAAATCAGTTTTTAGGCTTTCAATTCATATTGCCATATGAGGATGTGTTGCTTGATTAGATACATGGCTCTTTAGCAACATGGATTTTGTGGAATCTTATAAAGCAGCTACAGCCATACAAGTTCCACCCTTTTATGATCTGTGCCCAAAATAACAAGGTTGAAACCGATTTGGTTGTCTTCCTTTTAGGACAAAAACTGTTTTGCTTATTATCTCTCCTTTCTTAGTGGCTATCTGGAATCCAAGACATCAATGAACTTCATGTTGGCAAACAGACTTTTCCATGGAAGGTAAGTGTTTCCACTGTGGTCAGGATCAGGGGACTGGATCCCTCCTTCAGTTTATGGAAGCAGTTGGATTCCAGCATAGAGTTTGTTTGGTCTTTGACTTGGGTAGGTGAGGGGAACAGCTGAGAAGAGGATGTGCGCTCATCTTTTCCAGTGTGCCCAGTGTGTATGTGGCATCAGTTTGTAAGAGGAAGGGAAATACTTCTTTACTTCATTATTACAATATGCACATACAGGATCCCTCACATCCCTTATGTCTCAGAAACCATTTTGTTATACAGTGAAACCTCGATTTACAAACTTATTGGTTATTTACAGGGTTTGTAAATAGAAAAGTTAGCATAATGAAACAATTTGAACATGAATAATGGGTTACAGCCTTGAGCCTTTAGTAAAAGTTAACACAATGTACATAAAGCGCTGTACAGTACTATATTTCAAATAAACATTATACCCGGGTGACATTCTGTGTAATAACAAAACCAAAACAACAACAACAAGCTGAACTGGCCTCATTTGGAGCTGAACTGGCCTCATTTGCAGCTGCCCTGTCAACACACCCCCACATTGTCACTAGGCCTGTGGTGCACTCACTTGAACAGCCAGTTCATCACAATCATTAAGAATAAGAAATAAAATCTATTTTACCTGGTTGTTGAATCTTTTTGGCATGCAGTGAAAGGTAGGAGTGGTGGGGGTCTGAGGAAGTGTCGGTAATGCTGTGGATACTTCCTGAATGTTTCAATTATTGACTTGTGTTGCCAGTTATTTAGAAAATAATGAGTAATTTTCAGGGGATAGGAAATCTAAAGTTTATTAAAGTTTCGATATAATTTTATTATCCCTCAAGAAATGATAAAATATTTGCTGAGAAATGAGGTGAGTACTCCATTTTGCTTGATACTGTACGTATTCTAAGGACGACCTTATTTTCAGTGTCTTGAGATGGGAACCCACATCATCACATTGAAGACTCCCCCTGCAGCTGCATCAGGGAGATGGTCGTTATTTTAATGATCCAGTGGCTGTTATTATTTAACATTTATTCTTTCTCCTTTGGACCATCACTCTCAGTCATGTCAACATCTGGAAAAAGTACTCAAACACACTAATCTTTCTTAAAGTTTGCTCTGCAATGTAATTTTGGAAATGCTAATTTACAGATAAATCACTGGTATTGTTGTTGTCAACACGGTTGTGTTGACATGTCTTCTGCTTTCTCTAAGGAATGCGGGCAGGAATGCGCAGCTGCAAATGGACACAGTCGATGGCCACCACGCCGTCCAGTACGAGAGGAAGCTGCCGTCTCTGGGGGCCCGTAAGAAGAGACGGCACCACCTGAGTCATCGCTCTGCTGCTGGAAAGATGAAATCGGGTAGGTCTGATAAATATTACTTCAGCTCAGCAAACTTCACTCTACAGCTTCTACAGTTTTTTTTTGGTTCCAATAAAAAAACAACTCCCATGTGTCACGCTAAGGTTAGCCAAATTTGGCTCTGAATGAGTTGATGTCACTGCAGCAAAAACAAAAAGCCTATTTTGAGTCTACTTGTGTATTTTTGCCAACGGTTTGGTGATGCAACTGACATATGTCTTCCCCTTGCAATGCTGCATACCTCAGGGATGCAATCCAAGGCCTCCCTGACGGAGAGCAGTGGCCTGGAGGGAGACGATTGCATACGGGAGGAAAGAGAGGAGATGAAACGTGTTCTCAAGCCAATCTCACACAAGGTTTTGTTAGAAGAGCAAAGAAAACAAGACTCTTCACTAGCGCAGCGCTTTCACAGCAAGGCTGCATCCAGCTCAGAGGCAACAACACATGACAGCAGTCCTCATGTCAACCTACTACACATTCTCCAGCAGGGGTGGGACATCAGGTCAGTGTGTGTTCCAGAAGGCTGGTCATGATCCTTCATCATCCTACCTCACTTTATTTTCTCCCTCTAACCTCTTTGCGCCTTCAAGAGGGAGATCTGAAGGGCACATTTGCTCACAACAAAGCAGATGAGAAGACATTTGGGCTATATTTAGCTGGGTTATGTTTTGATGGGACTATTTTAACTTTGGCAATGTGTCATCACATAGAAAAGCAGACTTTGTGACACCAGTAATGTGTAATCCACTTTCACGAAGGAGTTTATGTCTCCCACTTATTCCATCCATTCATCCATTTTCTACCGCTTATTCCCTTTGGGGTTGCGGGGTGCGCTGGTGCCTATCTCAGCAACAATCGGGCGGAAGGCGGGGCACACCCTGGACAAGTCGCAATCTCATCGCAGGTCCAACACAGATAGACAGACAACATTCACACTCACATTCACATACTAGGGCCAAATTAGTGTTGCCAATCAACCTATCCGCAGGTGCATGTCTTTGGAGGTGGGAGGAAGCCGGAGTACCCGGAGGGAACCTACGCAGTCACAGGGAGGACATACAAACTCCACACAGAAAGATCCCGAGTCCGGGATTGAACCCAGCCCTACTCAGGACCTTCATATTGTGAGGCAGACGCACTAACCCCTTTCCAACCGTGCTGCCTCCCACTGATTCATGGTGGCTCATTGCTTAAATTTGTATAATGTTGGATTGTTATCAGATTTTTTTTTTTTTTACATTTGATTAACTCTTATATTTATTTTAGATTGTTTTTCTTTATTTATGTATTAATCGAAAATATTGAATTTAAACACTTTAGTGAATTTCCAAACTGTTACATTCATGCAAAAAGCAAAAAATAATCTGATACCTAATAACGTACAACCATTTTTCTCAACAAAAAGGAGAACGATACTATTGTACGGTACAGTGCATCCGGAAAGTATACTCAGCGCTTCACATTTTCCCCTTTTTTTTATGTTACAGCCTTATTCCAAGATGGAATACATTTATTTTTTCCTCAAAATTTAACACACGGTACCTCATAATGATAATGTGAAAAGTTTTTTAGAGCTCTTTGCAAATGTATAGAAAATAAAAAACTAAGAAATCACATGTACATAAGTTTTCACAGCCTTTGCTCAATACTTTGTTGATGCACCTTTTCTTGACTTCAGCACAACTCTGTAAATGTCCTTGAGTGGCCCAGCCAGAGCCCAGACTTGAACCCGAACATCTCTGGAGAAATCTGAAAATAACTGTGCACCGATGCATCCCATTCAACCTGCTGGAGCTTGAGAGATGCTGAATGGGTAAACCTGCCCAAAGATAGGTGTGCATTGTATTCAAATAAACTTGAGGCTGTTATGGTATTCATAGAGACTTGAAGCTGTAAATGCTCCCAAAGGCGCTGATCAGTATTGAGCAAAGGTTGTGAATACCCCGTTTTCCATATGAGTTGGGAAATTGTATTAGATGTAAATATAAACGGAATAAAATAATTTGCAAATCTTTTTCAACCCATATTCAATTGAATGCACTACAAAGACAACATATTTGATGTTCAGACTCATAAACTTTATTTTTTATTGCAAATAATAATTAACTTAGAATTTCATGGTTGCAACACGTGCCAAAGTGGTTGGGAAAGGGCATGTTCACCACAGTGTTACATCACCTTTTCTTTTAAAAACACTCAATAAATGTTTGGGAACTGAGGAAACTAATTGTTGAAGCTTTGAAAGTGGAATTTTTTCCCATTCTTGTTTTATGTCGAGCTTCAGTTGTTCAACAGTCCGGGCTCTCCGCTGTCGTATTTTACGCTTCATAATGCGGCACACATTTTCGATTGGAGACAGGTCTGGACTGCAGGCGGGCCAGGAAAGTACCCGCACTCTTCTTTTACGAAGCCACATTGCCGTAACACTTGTCTTGCTGAAATAAGCAGGGGCGTCCATGATAATGTTGCTTGAATGACAACATATGTTGCTCCAAAACCTGTATGGACCTTTCAGCATTAATGGTGCCTTCACAGATGTGTAAGTTACCCATGCCTTGGGCACTAATACACCCCCATACCATCACAGATGCTGGCTTTTGAACTTTGCGCCTATAACAATCCGAATGGTTATTTTTCTCTTTGTTCTGGAGGACACCACATCTTCTGTTACCAAATATAATTTGAAGTGTGGAATCGTCAGACCAAAGAACACCTTTCCACTTTGCATCAGTCCATCTTAGGTGAGCTCGGGCCCAACCGAGCCGGCGGCGTTTCAGGATATTGTTGATAAATGGGTTTGGCTTTGCATAGTACAGTTTTAATTTGCACTTACAGATGTAGCGACCAACTGTAGTTTCTGACAGGGGTTTTATAAAGTGTTCCTGAGCCCATGTGGTGATATCCTTTACACACTGATGTTGGTTTTTGATGCAGCACCGCCTGATGGATCAAAAGTCTGTAATATCATCGCTTACGTGCAGGGATTTCTCCAGATTCTCTGAACCTTTTGATGATTTTACGGACCGTAGATGGTAAAATCCCTAAACTCCTTGCAATAGCTCATAGAGAAATGTTGTTCTAAAACTGTTCGACAATTTGCTTACAAAGTGGTGACCCTCACCCCATCCTTGTTTGTGAATTACTTAGTATTTCATGGGAGCTGCTTTTATTTCCAATCATGGCACCCAACTGTTCCCAATTAGCCTGCACACCTGTGGGATGTTCTATATAAGTGTTTGATGAGCATTCCTCAACTTTATCAGTATTTATTGCCATCTTTCCCAAATTCTTTGTCACGTGTTTCTGGCATCAAATTCTAAAGCTAATGATTATTTGCAAAAAAAATAAAAAAATGTTTAGCAGTTTGAACATCAAATATGTTGTCTTTGTAGCATATTCAGCTGAATATGGGTTGAAAATGATTTGCAAATCATTGCATTCCATTTATATTTACATCTAACACAATTTCCCAACTCGTATGGAAACGGAGTTTGTTCATGTGATTTTTTTTAGATTTTTACTTTTAATAAAGTTGCAAAATTCCATCCATCCATTTTCTCCCATTTTATCTTCAGGGTCGCGGAAGGCAAGGTACACCCTCGACAAGCTCATCGCAGGGCCAACACAGATAGACCGACAACATTCACACTCAGATTCACATATGAGGGCCAATTGAGTGTTGCAAATGAACCCAGTAGCAAAATAACAACCTTTTCACATTGTCATTGGTTGTAGAATTTTTAAGACAAAAATTAACTTATTCCATTTTAAAATAAGGCTGTAACATGACAGAATAGGCAAAAACTGAAGTGTGGTAAATAATTTCCGGATGCACTGTATTTTAACAATAAATATTTTTTTCATAATTCTTTTAACAACTGAACTGCCTGGTGGATGGATGCTCTAACATTGCCAACCTGGGCCTCCTCTTTCCATTTACTTTATGTTAATAATACAATATTGCAACAAAACAAACCAAATGAACACTATGTAAATTAAGCAAATTGAAATCCAAGGACACAATGTTACTTAAATTAAAGCAATCAAATTCATGTTGACATCATGACTAATCAATGTTTTAATGCTATTAACGTACCTATTTTATCTCCTTTCAGTAAAGTGCAGGCACGGATGACCTTTTCTTCATACCTTCAGCGAGTTCAACAAAGACTGTTGGCAGAGAGCAGAGTCAATGGCATTTCCGCTTGGCCAGATAAGGACAATTACCAAATGGTACAACTATTTAAAAAATCTCACTAATGAAGTCTCTTTTCATAAATGAAAAAGAATGATATGCAGTACCCTAGATGGAACATTGTTTCCTGTGAATATATCTATACTTTTGCCAAATTTCCCCTTGTTATTACTCATCTGTGCCCCTGGCTGGGTGGAATTGAATACAAGGAGGAAAACAGGGCCTCTTAAGAAATTATACTTATCGGAAAGTTGTGTTGGTGGACTGGAATCATGGCATGTATCATCATTATCTTCATCAGCAGCAATTTTAGACCTTTTAGGAACATCTTTGTGCGCTTTGGCCCAATAGCAATGAATAAACAATACAGAATAATTTTGTGTTCACAATTATAATAACAATTTGCATTTTGTGTCTGCCTCAAAGGAGCTGATTATACGCTTCTTAAAAAGAGCTGCCAGTAACCTCGACCAAGACATCAAGGTGGTTCTGCCTTGTCAACAGCTACCAGTCCAAGACCGCAGACGTATCCTGTCCCACCAACTAGGGGAGTTTATCCAGTGTTACGACAAGGTACCTATTCCCAGAGTGCGGTTTTGCTTAAACACAGAAGACTTTGTGAGATTTAGTTTTTTTTATGTTTCCTTATCTTCTCAGGAAACTGAGCATATAGTGAGAAAACAGCAGAATAGTGCAGAGGAGACGTGTGTTGACGCCAGTGTTTTTCATGAGTACATCACGGCTGCGAGGTTAGTGAGTTGGCTAGCCTTCTTCCAGTGTTCAATGGAGAGATTGCAATCTGCAAAACACATCTCTTTCCCGTGTTTTTTTTGTATCAGTGAAAGTGATCTGGAGAAAGTACTGACGTTCTACACACAGAAAAATAAATCAGCCACTGTCTTCCTCGGAACAAAAGTCAGGCGTGTTAAAAAAGACTTTCATGAAACAGAAGAGCCAAGAGACTGTGAGACTTCCAAATGTGAGTCCAATCCATGTTTTTTCATGCTTTTTTACTGTTGGTCTGGTTTATGTTTAATATTCTATCATTCAAGCACAGTAAACAGGAATTTTGCTGTTTAGATTTGTAAAGCCCAAAAAAAATAAAGGGAAAAGATTGAGTCATCCAGGGTGAAGCAAGGGTCACTTTCAAAGGAGTAGATCTAATTTGGAGAAAACAAATGTGTGTCAGAGCAATGGAATGGCTTACTGGTGATAAAGGAGCTCTGGCTTCTTTCTTCTTTTGAACAGCTCTGCCTGTGGCCAAAGACGATTCCAGATTTTTTGAATCAACGCCCTGCACAGGAAAAGTCAGCAGTGACACAGACAACAAAGCCACCGAAGATCAACAATCTGCTTGTTTGCCTGGGGGCCAACTGACCGGATTTGGACATGCAAAAATTGATCCCCAACTCCGGACTTCCCAACACTGTTTGAGTTTTCCCATGGCACATAAAACCTCTTCATCACGGTCTCTTCATCGCCCTCCACCTTTGCCACCTCAGCCTCCATCCTATGCTCAGTCCTTGGCAAAGTCTCAACTCTTCCATGGTGAGATGCTTGCTGAGTCCCCTGTTTACACATCTCTTCCTGGGTCTACGGGGCAACCAAACCAGGTTCTCTGGAGGATCCCTTCTTCCAGCGCGTCCACTTTAAGCTCGAAAGGCGCGTCTTCCCTCACCAGTGCCATGCACATTTATAGCCAGAAGCTTGCTCGACCAACATCTGCAGGCCATGGTGAGTCTGATTTTGTTAGCTGCCATGCAAGATAAAAATGTTTTTTTCCATTGCTGTTTTTGTTTACTTGTTAGTTATTATTATAATTATCATTATGTAAAAACTACACATAATCTCTGTGGAACGGTGGTGCTTGAGTGAAGCAAGTAAATAACAACCTGCTAAATTTTGGTATTTTCACATTTTGCTGTTACAGTCTGCTAGCATTGGGGGCAACACATTTAAATCTGTCAGAAGGACTTGTCTAATTTTTCAGCCTTGGCAGAAGTGGGTACTTTTCTAAGTAGAATTCTGCATTCCATCCATCCATTTTCTATGGATGTAGACTGAAATCTATCTGTAGCAAAGGTGTTAAATGACCCCCAAAGTATAATTTGCTTTGTCCATGACCTATGTAATCAAATAACATTAAAATACAAATAAACATGTTTAGGAATTATGTTCTGTACAAACATACCACAGTCTCTGCTTGTGTAGATAGTTTTAGGGCCATGTGCATAAAGTTACTCTTAAAAGTTTCCTTTACTCTTAATAGTTTTGTTTTGTTGCGATTCCATATAAATAAAACACACAATGACTCCATAATAAACAAGAATAATTACAATAATCCTAACATTTTCAGAGTTATTGTTAGCATAGGGGTAAATGTAACTTCACCTTTAAATTAAACCGTTTTTCTATAAATTATTTCTATCAAAATTTAAATTGTTGCATGAGTTACAGTAAATACAGATCTTAAAAACACGCTTGTTAAAAACGAAAATGTGTATCTTGATTTCAGACAGCTTTTTTAAGTTTTACCACTGTGGGCCTGGTGCACGAACACTGCAAACACATAGTACTGCTGCTCTGTTTTCAAAATGTGCTTTCTCTGCCTGCGTCTTTGTCAAATGCCAATTTTTTTTTTTTTTTTTTGTCTTTTCACCAACCACGAGCGCAATTAAATGTTTTTTAAGTAGTGTCACACTGCATTGCCCTTACATAAGGGGTGTCCAAAGTGTGGCTCGCAGCACATTTAAAAAATTAAAAATTACTAAGAAAATGGGTTTTGAAAGCACAAATATTTGAATGAAAGAGCAAAAAAGGGGTAATGTGGTTGTAAAGCTGACATTCATCCTGTTTTTTTTAAAAATATCTATATATTGTATCATTTTGAAATTAAAAATATCAAAATGGCCCCCGCATGCTTTGATTTTTCGGTTTGCGGCCCTCAGTGAAAAAAAAGTTTGGACACCCCTGCCTAATATGGGAAGTTGAGGCATGAAGAGGGTGTGGTGTGAGGTGGAGTAGGCTGTACACACTTCTACTCGAACTAAGATCTATGAAACACCAATTATGTAAAGGTGTGCATGTGGTCTGATTATTATAGTGCATTGCAAATTTTTTTTAACTTTTAGTCAGAATTCCACAGAAAGTTTTATGGTGGTTACGAGGTGTTTTTAGAAGTAGAGTTATGATGCCATCTCTTGTATGAAGTTGTATCAACAATCTGCAATCATAGAGAGTCCTGTTATAATGTGTTTATATGAGAACAGATGTAATTGTGCTTACACAATCTAGTTACAGCATCAACTCTAATCCATTAAGTTTATGTTTTTCAGTCCTAATAGAGGTGTGCCCTTTACTGAGTAGTCTAGTTGTTTCCATTTATTTGTTTGTTTAAAAATGCCGTAAATAACCCACAACGATTTAGTGCATATACAGATAAAAATGTGCACAGAGGATTTTTTTCCTTTTCCTTGTGATTGGAGTCTCGTTCATACATTTCAAACATTTGATGTCATTTTTAATGTAAGGGAAAGTCTTAGTAACAAATGGACGGATTCTCAAAAATTTTGCACCCCACGTTTCTTTCACTTTTACTTGAGGCGTTGTTTTTGTATTGGATAAATAAGGGCACTCCGGCTTCCTCCCACCTCCAAAGACATGCACCTGGGGATAGGTTGATTGGCAACACTAAATTGGCCCTAGTGTGTGAATGTGAGTGTGAATGTTGTCTGTCTATCTGTGTTGGCCCTGCGATGAAATGGCGACTTGTCCAGGGTGTACCCTGCCTTCCGCCCGACAGTAGCTGAGATAGGCGCCAGCGCCCCACGCGACCCTAAAAGGGAATAAGCGGTAGAAAATGAATGGATGGAAGTTTTACCCAGCCCAAAATAAAAAAAAAACTTCATCTTACATCATCCTCTGTGAAACAAGAACATCTGTACAGAAAAACAAACACAGGCTGTTTTTGTTTAGCCATTGTGAAGTACTACTCTGCACGGTCGTTTTTTGTTTGTTTGTTTGTTTTTTCAGTATTACCGTCACAGATTTCTCCTATGTCTTTATGGTAGCATCCAGGATTTACAGTTCCAGTAAGCTGAAGTCCAAATCTAACGGGGCCTTCAGGGAATTCAACTCTCTTACAGTCCAAGCCCAGTCTAACCAGCAGGCCTTTATCTCGGCTCTGCAGAAGCTGGTCGACAAGCAGGTTGCCCGCAACAGTGCTGGATCGAGTCACATCAACCTGCTCACGCAACATGTGAGTTGGCTATGTTTCGAACCCCTCTGAAGCAAATAGTTCCACCAGGAGTAAGGCTGTGTTCAAATAACAATGTACAGTATGCTGGGTTCATTAACAGTGTTCATGGAAGGTTGACAAATGTGCCCCTTCTGCAGGAAACCCTCGCTGTGAGGTCTCTAATATTTCTTTTTGACGATATTTTTGCCTTTCCTGGCCCCCTGCTGATTGGCGTCAACGAGTTGCTCACTCTTCCAGCAGACCTCTTGGAGACGCAGGGTCTGCCGCCTGTGTAGTGCACCTTCCTCCCTCTGCATGTCTTTCTTTCCATGTGGCTTTTTGCGGGGGTGGCTTCTGGTTCTGGGTTTGTAGCTGGCTGAGAAGAGCATCACGCCTCCACTGTGTGAGGTCTCATTATCAGATGCTCCATGGGGGAGTGATTTCTGTTGATACTCAACTAGCAGCCTCTATTTTGTAGTAATTGATGCTTATAAATACAGGAATGTGGCAAACCGGCGCTTCGCATCAGCTTCCTCAACAACTTCTCCTGCATTCCCCTGGTAGTTTGGTCCATAGAGTCTCTCTGCCTTGGCTCCCTCTTCCTCCTGATCCTCCTCCTTGTCTGCTTCACTGAGTGTTTTCTCTCAAAGGTTCTAAGGATGACACAAGACCACACAGACTGTAGTTTTACTGCTTATTCATTATTGTGAAAGGTGTTTACTGTATTTCCTTTGAGAATTTAATCCTGGACATGGCAGCAATTTGTTTTTCAGCGCAAAGCAGACCTGTGTGACTTTTTTAAAAGCTGAGATTACAAGTCATTAAATCACCAGCTGAAGCAAAAGGAGAACTCTGTAAACATGAACAACTCCCTCTTGTACTGCACGACCTCTCGGGTTTCAGTAATTACTCGCTCTCATGCAAGGGTTCTCACACAAAATAGGATAGCGAGATGATGAAAAAAATCAGACAGCACCTGCTATCCAATGCCTCATCATCAACAAAATACCAAATACACTATTGCACTGCAGTGCATGAATATAATGAGATTCCTGTGAAGTTGTCTTTGGCAAATACTTTATGCTCTGTTATGCATTTGCAGATAGTCTATTCCTGCAGCAATAGACCTGTAAAGATCAATTTATCACAGGAGGAGCATAATTTATCATTTGTGCCATGTCTCCTAACAGTAAGATGTCAGTAAATTACTCATGTAAGTACATTGACAATCCATCATGTGAGTGCACAGGGGCAGAGGAAAAACTACCCCCAAGAATAAGACCAGTCCACTTAAATCTGAAGTACCTGCACAGCGGTGTGACATGCTGCTTGTTGTAGTGGAAAAGCTGACACGGTTCTAACATCCTGTAAGGCTTGGCATCGCCACAATGTTTCACCTTATAGTGCTAAAGGAGGGAAATAAAGCAAATAACTACACAGTAGCGCATGTTGCTGTTTCAGCTTTTCTAAGGAGAGAGCAGTGCCACGGGGCCAGTATAGTTGTAAACAGATTTGGCCTTGTAAGTCATAATAACTGATTCCTTTATGGAGAATGTGGGAGACTTGGATGGCTGGATGTAGTGGAACAGATTGAACCGCTCTGTCATGTGTTGTTTGTGAATAATACAATTTCATATAGGCAGCCAGCTTGAGTGCTTGATTATCAAATAATATTATTAATTTGACAATTTGAAAGACCAATGGAAAGAAGACGGGTTTAATAGTTCCCATATTTTGTGAATACACACAAAAAAGTTTAGATGATGCATTTTTTTCATATCATTGAATGAGCAAGTGTTTCTAAACTTTTGGCGGCCATACACAGTTTTGAATTCAATGTTTGCCGTTGTTCTCTACCCTCCACAGTTGACAAGGTTAAACCTGGCGAGCAGGATCTTGAGTGGAGAAAGCCCACGGATGTCTCACCAGGCCGCCGTTACCCAAGGACCCTCAAAGGTGGAACCCTCTGGCAATGGTCCTCTTAGAAACAACACCTTGTAAGTCCAAGTAATGTTGAACATTAAGCACAAACATTTTACTTGTTATGCCCTGGTGTTGGTCTGGACCCCTGGATGCAGAGACTGGAAACAGAGCGTGCAGGTAGGAAACCTCTTCATCAGGGACAGTGCAGGAAGTACAAAAACAAAGATGTACAGAAAACAGGCTTAGGAAGCATAGGGAAAGCTAAGCATCATGTCAAAGTACAAAGTAAAATGATCCAGCACCACTCACGAGACAGAGCTGACATTAAAAGCAGGAGGTGAAAACAAAAATAAGAGCACTGGACAGGGAATAATACAAACACTAAAAAAACTCCCAAGTCCAAACTGCCATGTGAGATCATGGCATTAATATTGAGACAAAATGTAATTTCCATTTGTGGATTTTATTTTCTCTAAAATATTTAAATTGTTTAAATTTTACTGATCAGTTTATATTTCCCCGTGTGGCAAATATGCAGCTTATTAATATACTTATAAATGGTGCATGTCACATGCTCATTAACTGCAAAGGTAAACAGTAAATCCGTTCTTTGTGTTTCAGTGCCCCCACCCCCCATATATGTCTACCAGGCCCAAAGAGTTACAGTCTTGCATCTGAATGGTTTGCTTTAAATGTCTTGTATTTTTACTGTACAGCGCCCATAAATGATAAATATTTCAGAGGAGCAGCTCAGGTATCAAGCATTGTTTCTCTCTGTCCAAATTCCTGTCTTGAGGATGTCATTGTGTGATTTATGATAGAAACTTGGAGCCTCTCTGAGCCCAGGAGTGTATTTGGTCACACTCAATAGCATCTAAAGTCGCTCTCAGTGGTCTCACATGGACGTGCAGATTGAAGAGTGTTAGTGTAATGATAGTGGAGAGGAAAACTCCCTCCGGGAAAACTAGTTACAGTTGACACTTAATAATTTTGTGGTTTTGATTCACTTTATTGCTGTGTAAAGATTAATGAGTTTGCTTCTCGAAGTGGCGTTTGACCTCCACTACTTAGACTTAGACTTCGACAAACTTTATTGATGGGAAAGGGAAAGGGAATTTTTTTTTTTTTTTAGTTTTGCCAACTTGGGCTTACCTCTTCACATAGATCTCACTTCATGTTCTATATGATAAACATGCAATATTTAAGTATTCTTTCATTATATTTACAACCTAATTGTGTTTGGCCTGTAAATGTAGGTGACCATTTATCGCTGAGTTTGGACCTCATGTTGTTGGATACTGACTGTTTTTGGAGTCCAGCACATCCCCAGTTTTAGAGCTGTGAGGGAATTCTAAGAATGTTTGCCTTTTACCTTTTAAAATGTTTTTTTCAAACAAATAATGAATGAGTTTTTTTTCTACGGCAGATAGTTTGCAGTCGCCTTTATAAACGGTATTGATATCCCAAATTACAAATGTTTTTTTAGTTAGTTAGCAATATAACTCAAACAGCTCAGGGCTGATTTTCATTAATTTTTTGGGAATGTCTAAAATGAGATAAAAAAAAAAAAGTATTTTGTGGGTGATCCTGACCATTTGTACTAGGGCTGCGAATCTTTGGGTGTCCCACCATTCAATTCAATATCGATTTTTGGGGTCACGATTCTATTATAAATCGATTTTTTTTTTATTCAATGCGATTCTCGATTCAAAAACGATATTTTTCCGACTCAAAACGATTCTGTATTCATTCAATAAATAGGATTTCAGCAGGATCTACCTCAGTCTGCTGACATGCTAGCAGAGTAGTATATATATTTTTTAAAAGCTTTAATAGTTGTAAAGGACAATGTTTTATCGACTGATTGCAATAATATAAATTTGTTTCAACTATTAAACGAACCAAAAATATGACTAATTTTATCTTTGTGAAAACATTGGACACAGTGTGTTGTCAAGCTTGTGAGATGCGATGCAAGTGTAAGCCACTGTGACACTATTCTACTTTTATTTTTTATTTTTATAAATGTCCAATGATAATGTCAATGATGGATTTTTAATCACTGCTATGCTGAAATTATAACTAATATTGATACTGTTGTTTATAATATTCATTTTTGTTTCACTACTTTTGGTTTGTTCTGTGTCGTGTTTGTGTCTTTTCTCAATTGCTCTGTTTATTGCAGTTCTGAGTGTTGCTGGGTTTGGTTTGGTTTTGGAATTGGATTGCATTGTTATGGTATTGCTGTGTATTGTTCTGTTGGATTGATTAAAAGAAAAACAATTTGATAAAAAAAAAATCGATTTTTTAAAAATGAGAATCGATTCTGAGTTGCACAACGTGAAAATCGCGATTCAATTTCGAATTGATTTTTTCCCACACCCCTAATTTGTACTGTGTTACAAAAGCGGCAACCTGCTGACACCATCGCAAAGAGTGAACCCTCTTGCAGCCTGTTTGGAAACGTCGAACGAGCAAAACAAACACGTACGCACATGGTAATTTAATTTTAACTTTTGATTAATTATCTTTGCCAGAAGGTTATATATTCGCTGGGGTTTGTTTGTTTGCTAGCTAGCAGCATAACTCAAAAGGTTATGGAGAGCTTTTTAAAAACTTTCAGAAAATGGCAGAAATAGAATAAGGAACAAGTGATTACATTTTGGGGGTTGTTCGGGATCACCATCTGGATTCAGCAACGTTTTCAAGAATGCTTTGTATTGTGAGATAGGGCCTGGTGGAGGTCTGCGCACAGTGCTTTTTTAGTTGTTGCACTCCTCACACCGGACAGGACTGATTATGCAGACAACCTGAAGTCTTTTGTGGGCTTTGGGCAATAATCTTTGTTAGGAATAATACTGTTACATAAAAACGTACTAATGCTGTTATTTTTCTAGTAATGAGTAATATAATGAATTATTTTTACGTACGTTACAACACCGTTACAATACGTCTGATGTAACATGGCACGTCACTTTTGAGGTGGTTGTGTTGATGCCAACAAGACAGTGTCAGAATCTCAGCATGTTTAATTCAGGAAGTAGCTCTTTACTAGTGCAAGCAACAACCACCACCCACCCACACACACACACATGCACACACACACACACACACACACACACACGCACACACACACACACACACACACACACATGCACACACATTTACTACTACTACTACAAGGGAAAAACGAACAACAACAACTTAAAGTGATACATTATGTATGCTTGGGGACATTTCTTAACTGTAGATACCAGATGTTTGAAAGCAATAATAACTTTTCCTGATAATGATAATTAAAAAGTAATCATGTTGGTAATTAAATTACTTTTTTTGGAAAGTAACTGTAATTAATTACTTTTTCAAATGATCCCGTCCATACTTGCCAACCTTGAGACCTCCAAATTTGGGAGATTGGGAAGCGGGGGGTTGAGGTGGGCGGGGTTTGGTGGTAGCGGGGGTGTATATTGTAGCGTCCCGGAAGAGTTAGTTGCAAGGGGTCCTGGGTATTTGTTCTGTTGTGTTTATGTTGTGTTGCGGTGCAGATGTTTTCCCGAAATGTGTTTGTCATTCTTGTGGGTTCACAGTGTGGCGCATATTTGTAACAGTGTTAAAGTTGTTTATACGGCCACCCTCAGTGTGACGTGTGACCTGTATGGCTGTTGATCAAGTATGCCTTGCTTTTACTTTTAAGTTTCTGTAAAAGCCACATGTTTTTGTGGCTGGGCTGACATACTGTTTGGACGGAGGAAAAGCAGACGTGATGACAGGTGAGAGAGGACGCTAAAGGCAGTGCCTTTAAGGCACGCCCCTAATATTGATGTCCGGGTGGAATTCGGGAGAAATTCAGGAGAATGGTTGACCCGGGAGACTTTCGGGAGGGGCACTGAAATCCGGGAGACTCCTGGAAAAATCGGGATGGTTGGCAAGTATGATCCCGTCTGCTTTACACACAGATGTTTATGGTTGAGTCCTTAGTAGTACAGGGGCCTTCAACTGGTAGCTCGAGAGCTACCAATAATTTACCACCTGAGTTTCAGTAGATCACCAAAGGGTCAAATAATATTTGTTCAACTCTTTGTATTTTAATAACTTCGATGATAGGCCTCTATTTAATGACAAGTTTCCACAAAATAGTATAAAGAGAATCACTAAACTGTTTGAATGGAGATTTGTATTGTAAATTAAGTACAATATAAATGTTGACTGTTAAGTTAGGGATCTCTGCCCCAGTGGAACCAACCTTTACTAATTAGGATGTTATTATTTTGGTTTCTAGTTTCCCCCTTTAAACTGTCTAAAATACCTTACGGGAATATACCTGTCACGTTTGCGCATCATGTTGCTGGTGGCGTTACCCCAGGATGCAAAGATGAACATTGACGTGCAGGTAAAACATTTTTTAATTAAGAAGAGCTGGAACAAAAATAGTAGCAAAAATAACTTTTCTACCAGCACAAAGCCACATACTCAATGAAACAGTGCCTGAGGTCAGGGAACGGAATACAACTAATTACCAATGAGGAACAGGTGCACTGGTAGGTCAAGGAACAGAAAGTACAAGTTCTGCAAAACCAAACAGGAAATGGAGACAAAATAAGAGCACCATCACAGAAAGTCAGTGAAACAAAGGAAAACAATAAGCAGAACACGTGTACCATGACAAGACCACCCCATTGTATCTCCATTATGGGATTGTAAAGACTCATTATCAATTTCTAATCCTAAAATGCACTGGTGACAAAATCCATGGTATCCAGCTGGGATAAGGTCCAGCGTATGTGGAACCTTGAACAAGATTTCCGTTCAATTTCACTGCATTTGAATCATAATAAATATGTATAAGCTTAATCAAACGACAACATTTGAGTTAATTCGTTTGAACGGTTAAATGTCCAAAAGGAGTAGAAAGAAGCAGTGGCGTGCTCAGACTTTTTTCAGGGAAGGCACAGTGGTGACACCCATAAAAGTCAGTCTACCCCAGGAACAGCTGTAGCTACTATAGTAAGTTAACACAGTTACCTCCACCAAGTATGAAGTATTTACACAACAATTAAATGACCCGGACTGAGGAAAACTAGAATCACTGTGGAATAACAAAAGATGGCGGGACTGAAAAATGTTTAAAACTGATGACTGCGCCTGTTCTTGTCTTGGCAGGGAAACACTTTAAATACGCTTTTGTAAAAAAATATATTTGAACTAAAATGACTTATGTTTAGTGAAAGACCACGGACATCTGGAACTTGGGTGCTCATCATCGGCCATCAATGAAAAAAAATTCCCACCACCCAGACAGGTGTGGGCCGATTAAGATTGTCCGCCACCCGAATATGTGTGCACCGAATCTACCGACTAAGGTTGCCCGCCAATGTGTGCGCGACGGATTATATTGCCCACCACTACAATATGAACTATAAATGATAAAACATTGAATATTAGAAATATGTGAACCATTCCTAACTTGTTTACTTCCCTGACAACCTCCTTAAATGTTTGAAATCAATCAGAAATATCTAACTATCCATCCAATTTTAAAAAAGTGTGGAGAGTGTTTTGCATAAGACCCACAAGGCCTAGTAAATGGGTTAAACAAGTATATATTTTAATTGTGTATGGTACTATTTGACATTTTTTTATGATGTCCACATCGTTCAGTGGGCACGTTCTGTGTTTTTGTATCACATATTTCAACGTTCTGTTTTGGATTTTGATTAATTGGACCATGGATTGGAAAGGTTATCCAAATTACAAATCCTGTTTCCATATGAGTTAGGAAATTGTGTTAGATGTAAATATAAACGGAATACAATGATTTGCAAATCATTTTCAACCCATATTCAGTTGAATATGCTACAAAGACAACATATTTGATGTTCAAACTGATAAACACTTTTTTTTTTTTTGCAAATAATCATTCAGTTTGGAATTTGATGCCAGCAACACGTGACAAAGAAGTTGGGAAAGGTGGCAATAAATTCTGATAAAGTTGAGGAATTCTCATCAAACACTTATTTGGAACATCCCACAGGTGTGCAGGTTAATTGGGAACAGGTAGGTGCCATGATTGGGTATAAAAGCAGCTTCCGTGAAATGCTCAGTCATTCACAAACAAGGATTGGGAAACGGTCACCACTTTATGAACAAATGCGTGAGCAAATTGTCAAACAGTTTAAGAACAACATTTCTCAACGGGCTATTGCAAGAAATTTAGGAATTTCACCATCTACTGTCCGTAATACCATCAAAAGGTTCAGAGAATCTGGAGAAATCACTGCACATAAGCGATGATATAACGGACCTTCGTTCCCTCAGGCGGTACTGCATCAAAAAGCGTCATCAGTGTGTATAGGATATCACCACATGGGCTCAGGAACACTTCAGAAAACCACTGTCAGTAACTACAATTTGTCACTACATCTGTAAGTGCAAGTTAAAATTTCTATGCAAAGCCAAAGCCATTTATTGTATCAACGACACCCAGAAACGCCGCCGGCTTCTCAGGGCCCGAACTCAGCTAAGATGGACTGATGCAAAGCGGAAAAGGGTTCTGTGGTCTGACGAGTCCACATTTCAAATTGTTTTTTGGAAACGGTGAACGTCGTGTCTTCCGGACCAAAGAGGAAAAGAACCATCAGGACTGTTCTAGTTGCAAAGTTCAAAAGCCAGCATCTGTGATGTTATGGGGGTGCATTGGTGCCCAAGGCATGGGTAACTTACACATCTGTGAAGGCACCATTAATGCTGAAAGGTCCATACAGGTTTTGGAGCTACATATGTTGCCATCCAAGCAACGTCATGGACGCTCTTGCTTATTTCAGCTAGACAATGCCAAGTCACTTGTTACAACAACGTAGCTTCATAGTAAAAGAGTGCGAGTACTAGACTGGCTTGCCTGTAGTCCAGACCTGTCTCCCATTTAAAATGTGTGGCGCATTATGAAGCCTAAAATACCACAACGGAGACCCCGGACGGTTGAACAACATAAGCTGTACACAACACGAGAATTGGAAAGAATTCCACCGGAAAAGCTTCAAAAATGTGTCTCCTTAGTTCCCAAAGGTTTATTGAGTGTTGTTAAAAGAAAAGGTGATGAAACACAGGGTTGAATATGCCCTTTCCCAACTACTCTGGCACGTGTTGCAGCCATGAAATTCAAAGTTAAATATTATTTGCAAAAAAAAAATTAACTTTATGAGTTTGAACATCAAATCTCTTGTCTTTGTAGGGCATTCAACTGAGTATGGGTTGAAAAGTATTTGCAAATCATTGTATTCCGTTTATATTTACATCTAACACAATTTCCCAACTCATATGGAAACGGGGTTTGTACAACCTATGTAATGGGATTGTGCAACTTGTGTTAGAGTCATTTACATGGTCAGTAATATTTTCTGTGGACCTTTCTCATCGGGTGGCATACCAAATCACAATATCCCTTATATAATGTTTTACGAATACATTTGGAACAATACGCCGGTTGTAGTTTAGGGACCCCTGAATCAAGCAATTCTTTTGCGTACCACTAGCTAGAGCCTGAGTGGTACGTGTACCACAGTTTGAAAACACTGCTTAAAATCGTTCAACCTCCGAGTGGGGTGGCACCTAAGGTGGCCTACCAGATTCTAGGGGGCTACCCCCTCGACACGCCATCGGATAAAACAGAGCTTTTCGATTCCCACCTGTCCTATAATAAATGTTTGATCGTGATATGAGTCACTGTACTTAAACAGATATTCTTGATCCGTTGTGAGCAGCATATGCCTATAATTTTGCCTCACATTAGTAGTTTTTTATTTAAAGATCTTTACTTAATGTGTTGCAAATTTTAATTCTACAAACAAAATTATTCTAAATGCTTTCCGTGTTGCACATGCAATTCTGTTTATGCCAAAGATTATATTTTCCCCTCTTCCCTAAGATAACTGTTGCATGTTTCTGGCCAGCCTGTCGCTGTTTGCTTTGTGAATCATATTAGCGGGTTGAAAGTGTAAAAGATCTGTGAATTTGATTGTTTTAGATTAAATAAACAGATAATGTGTGTGTATCCGTATCCAGCGTTATGGATTATAATTTTCTGGAGTATTGTTAGTGATTACGTTTGTAATTATTTCCCCATATCTGAACATCTTAGCACAGTTAGTCAAGACAAGAGAACAGTACATAGTAGGGAGTGGCTTTTGATTCAGAATTGATTTAGGTGATTCAATATTGAAATTTTTTATTGCCACTTTATGTTATATGTACTTTATATATGGTTTCCAGCTCACTTTGATATCTGTTATAACACCTAGAAATGTGTTTTCTTTGACCATTTCAGTGTCTACACCAGTGGTTCCGAAACTTTGACAGGTACCACTTCAAAAATCACTTGGCCCTCCAAGTGCCATCATAATGGCATAAAATACTGTAGCGGAGTAGGCCTAAGTATTCCTTAAAAAAAGGCAGATGTTTTTTTTTAACCCATATATTCAATATTTTTGGCCACTGTAACATTACACACAATTTGAAGAGTAACACTGTGTTTGAATATTTGAATTACTCTTTGGCGTACCACTAGATAGAGCCTGCATACCACTAGTGGTCTGCATACCACAGTTTTGAGAATAACTGGTCTATACCATGAATTTGTTTTTGGGTTTGAGTATCTAGTTTTGTTTTTCCAAATAACATTGTATGGTTTGCATTTCAATTCAAGGATACACACTGTTTTTATCAAATCATTTTTTTGGTTTCCCTATTTTCTTCAGTTTTCATTACTTCCTGTGTATTTTCCCCTGAGAAGAATGAAGTAGTGTCATATGCAAATAATATTAGCTTTAGGTATTTTGATTAGGGATGTCCGATAATATCGGCCTGTCGATATTATCGGCCGATAAATTATTTAAAATGTAATATCGGAAATTATCGTTTTCAAAAGTATCGGCCTCGGTTTCATAAAGTAAAATGTATGACTTTTTTAAACGCCGCTGTGTACACAGACGTAGGGAGAAGTACAGAGCGCCAATACACCTTAAAGGCACTGCCTTTGCGTGCCGGCTCAGTCACATAATATCAACAGCTTTTCACCCACACAAGTGAATGCAACGCATACTTGATCAACAGCCATACAGGTCACACTGTTACAAATATGCGCCACACTGTGAACCCACACCAAAGAAGAATGACAAACACATTTCGGACACAATATAAACACAACAAATACCCAGAACCCCTTGCAGCACTAACTCTTCCAGGAGGCTACAATATACACCCCCGCTACCCCCTAGCTCCCTCCCACCTCGACCCCCCCCCCCAACCCCGCCCACCTCAACCTCCTCATGCTCTCTCAGGGAGAGAATGTCCCAAATTCCAAGCTGCTGTTTTGAGGCATGTTAAAAAAATAATGCACTTTGTGACTTCAATGATAAAATATGGCAGTGGCATGTTGGCATTTTTTTTCCAATAACATGAGTCGATTTATTTTGGAAAACCTTGTTACATTGTTTAATGCATCCAGCAGGGCATCACAACAAAATTAAACATAATAATGTGTTAATTCCACGACTGTATTTATCGGTATCAGTTGATATCGGAATCGGTAATTAAGAGTTGGACAATATAGGAATATCTGATATCGGCAAAAAAGCCATTATCGGACATCTCTAATTTTGATTGTACGGGTGTTGTTGACATGAACATTGTGTGTAAATTGTTATATTTGTAGAGGAACACCAGCATTTCCCAATGGCATTTTATATTGCAATTAAATTTTTTATGTGCAATTCTAAAGCAAACACTATGACTTTTTGAATCCATAAACTCTCTATATGTTTGGTTTTATCATCCAATTACTGGTAAAACAAAATAATGTGTTAATCAAAGCCACACTTCAAGTTAGTCTTCCACACAATTATACTGTTTTTGTGAGAGGTGGCATTAAATGTCTCCCAGGTGACAAATAGCTTCTTTTATGTTCCCTGTCTACATTGGCCTGCCACACAAAAAGCTCCCTTGTTGCCTAATCCTCCCACTCTTGGTTTGGCTTTAGCCTCCCCCTGCTCTGAATACTCTTTAATAAGATATTAGTGCAGATATCAGGATGACTTTGCCTCAGCGCCGCTCAGAATTTCCCAAGGACCTCCCCCTACACTTCGGCTGAAGGTTTGGGCCAAGCATACTGAAACTGTTAGGCGCACTGGCTCTTAAGGCAACCACAGGGGTGAATTATGATCTGCTCCAAAGAGCAGTGTGGGTCTTTGAAGTGCTGTTGCCAGGATATAGCAGGTATGCTGCATCAGCACTTTGAACAGCGGCTGCTTCTTTAGTACCGAACGTCAGCTGGTTGGGAAACAACACCGCTTGTCCTGATACAACCACAGTAAACTTTAGGATTATTTCCGGCAAGTGGGTCATCTGGCAGATATGTGTTCAGTGCACTTATGAACTGATCTACAGTACAGCGCACATCTGAAAACATTCATCGGAGTTTGTGATTTTATCTTGAAAATATTTGTATTTTTCCCATGTAACAATTGTGGTTTGTTGTATTAAATCACCAGCAGCTCATGTTGTGATGTTAACACATTTATGCGTCTCTAGTTGTGTTAGCACCCTCGCCACAGAAACAGACATCTAAACTATTGTCTGTGCATGCATGTGGTATTTTTATTTGGACTGAATACTTTGTCACATTGTTGTTGGACTAGGTTAAATATTGTCAGGACCTTCCAGAATTTTTTTTTATCCGCCAGTTTGCTGAACGAACAACCCAGCTAATAAAAAGAAGTTCAACATTTTCACCAAAAGTTCCACAAAATTGGCTTGATGTCTATCCACCTTTGAATTTAAAATATGTTTTTATTCGCAACTGATTAGAGCCAGATGTTTTAATAGGAGGGAGGGTGGTTTTATGCTATCCAGGTCGCTGTGTTACTACATGCGTGTAGGGCCATACTTGTTGGTAGTAATAGCTTATCTTTTAAATGAGCAAACTATGCAGTTTCTCAAGCAATCAGCCCCTTTTAGGGGGCTATGACTTTAAGATGTTGTCTGTCTATTCTCCCACATTTACACTGAGTTAGATTAATGTCGCATATGTGCTCAACTTACACTGCTGCATTGTTTGACCAGAAGTCATATCAGCGTACTAAAGCATAGAGAGCACAGCGGGGAGTCAGGCAGGAAGTCTCGGATATTCCAAGAGCTGTTCCTTTCACTCATTTTTTTTCCCTTTTCCCCTGCATCTCAATAGTAAAGCTAAAATTAACAGTCAACGTGACAAATTGTCAGACCATATGCTTATACAATACAGTTTTGGCACTGCAGTTCCCTGAGGTCCATTGTAAAAAGAAATGCTGCCAAGTTAAAGAAATGTCTGGCGTAAACAAAGAAAGGGGTTCTTGTTTTGTCTGCTGGCCTCTGACCTTGTAAGGTTCACAAACAAGCGTGTGTTCCAAATTGAAAAAAAATAATTGGTCACACCACTTGTAAAATATGCAATACATTTCACTTAAGCAACATAAGATAATTATCGCACGTTGTCTTTCAGAATTCATTGACATAGTAAACATGTTTTTATATATTGTAGTTGTTATGATTTTTAAGTTAGTAGACCAATGGAAAAATTATATGTGGGGAATTCCCCAAAACCATTTTGTCAATAAGACCCTTTGGGATCTAATTTCCTCAACTGTGCTGGTTACGCTCTCTATTTTAGTCCAATCTCTCATCACTGCTTGTAATAACGCTCTTTAGGGCATTATTTTTAGCTGCAAGAAGCCAAAAATAATGCAGCACACCAGACACAAATACCGTACATTAGATGTGACCTATCAGGGGAACGCAGAACATTTAGGGGATTTTAGGGACTGTTGCTTGTGGTTCCATACTGTAGTGGTTATAGTGTCTGCTGTACACCCACAAGGTCCTGGGTTCAATCCCCCGTAAAACCAGTGATAATGGCTATCATGTGGTGAATAAGTTATTTTCTTGAATTTAGCAGATAGGTCATTTTACCCAGTGAAACAGACTCAATGGACTGCTTCTTCTTTGTGGTAGTTCATAATGTAGTGGTCATCACATCTGATTTATACGCCATGGGTCCCTGTTCTAGTTCCTCCAGGATTTCTTCTTAGGTCTCAGTACAACCGTCAATTTATATTGGCTGCTTCTTTATTTAAATCAGCAGATTAAACTTTGTATTTCCTCCTCCCCAAGAAAGTGGAATACTTCAGTGTCTCTCTTTATGGTAAATTTATTTTGGTTCTATTTATTTATTACATATTTACTGTACGTATGTGTTAATCTTCATGCTATTTTTACTCATATTTTATATTAGTCATAGTTATTGGTATTTGCACACATTTTATTATCTTTACTTTCCAGCGTTCCTGAGACGGAGCATTCAGCATCAGGGACGTTATCTGCCATGGCTAGGGGGGTGCTCTTGTCAGCATCCTGGTGGCCGTGGTCTGGTGAGGTTTTGGTGCAGACGGCTCTTGTGATAGTGTTTCTTCACCTGGCTCCTATGTACTTAGCCATGCAGTTATCTGTGCGTGCATGTGTGCGTGCGTGTGTTGGTTTGTCTGTCTGTGTATGTTACTGATGTTGGAGGAGGTCAGTCATCGGGGCATTGTTTTTAAGTCTGGAAAGCACATTGTGTTGCATTTGTTTTTTAAGTGAAATGCGCTTTATAAATAAAGTTTGATTGATTGTAAACGTAAAAACTTTTTATGTATTTTAAGGAGTCCACTGTTGTGGTTTCATAGTGTAGTGGTCATCACGTTTGCTGTTCATGCAGGAGGTCCTAGGTTGAAGACCCAGTGGAACCGAAAGTAATAGCTGACTTCACATGTGGTGATCTAGTTTCTTTCTGATATCAGGAGATCTGGCATTTTACCTAGTGGAACAGAATTGTCTAAATTGTCTTGGTAAGATGAAGAATAGATAGATAGATAGATAGATAGATAGATAGATAGATAGATAGATAGATAGATAGATAGATAGATAGATAGATAGATAGATAGATAGATGGATAGATGGATGGATGGATGGATGGATGGATGGATGGATGGATAGATAGATAGATAGATAGATGGATAGATAGATAGATGGATAGATAGATGGATAGATAGATGGATAGATAGATAGATAGATAGATAGATGGTTTTTGATTCTTTCAGGAGAGTTCCTTCAGGAAAATTTAAATTCCAGAGATCAATTAAAAAAGTAAATAATAAAGGGGTTAAAATGGAAACAAAATGGGAAAAAATTACAATAAGAATAAAAATAAAAAGCAACAATGGGAATTAAAATATAACAGTAAAATAAGAATATAACAAGAGAAACTAGGCAGTAGTGACTATGCTATGAAAAAGTATTGCACTGTTATTGTTTTGCATTACCCGTCATCCAAGTACCCCCCAGCCCCCCTCCCCAGAGAGGACTTGTACAGTCTAATGGCGTGTGGGACAAAGAAGTTTTTGAGTCTATTGGTCCTGCACTTGGAATGAAGCAGTCTAGCACTGAACAGGCTCTTCTGGCTACTGATAACGGTATGCAGTATGTGACTGGCATCATCCAGGATGCTCACTAGCTTGTCCAAAGTCCTCTTCTCTCCCACCGTCACCAGTGAGTCCAGTTTCATTCCGATTGTAGAACCAGCCCGCCTGATCAGTTTCTCAAGTCTGGAGCTGTCCTTCTTAGATGTACTGCCCCCCAGCAAACTACCATGTAGAACAGAACACTGGCAACCACAGACTGGTAGTACATCCACAGGAGTTTTCTACAAATGTTGGAGCGTAGCCTCCTGAGGAAGTACAGCTTGCTCTGTCATTTCGGTATGGACTGCTTTTTTGTGGTAGTTCATAGTGTAGTGGTAATCACGTCTTATTTACAAGTTCAAGGTCCTTGATCCAGTCTCTCCAAGATTTGTTAAGATTTCTTTGTGATTGTTTGAGTGCTGCTCAGGGACAAATCGATTCGCGCAAATGACAATTATTGGCCAACATGCGCTGGAAAGTTGCAACAATTGGACAAAGTTGGAAGGTAGCGCAAAATTTGCTGCTATTGGCGCAATCGCAACATTGCAAATTCCTAAAGGAACTGTTGATTCAATCGCCAGCGCAGCCATTATGTTATTATTATGGTTAGGCTGCTTTCTTGAAATCAGCAGCAATGTATTTTCATTATCTGTTTTCCCCCAGAAAGTGGAATTTTCCAGTTGCTCCTGATGTTGCATCATCCTTTTATATGTCCCTTCTTTGTTCTAGTCACCCACATTATATTGGCAAAGCTATTGGGACTGATGGACATTTCACCTAGCCATACTGTGACTGTCTTACGGTTCTTCTCAGGACCGACAAACGGTGACCAGGCGTGTTGCCAAGTATACAATGTTTTTAATGTTCAAAGTCCAAAAGTCTTTCTCCTTCTCTTCTCTCCCGCTTTCCGTCTTTCCTCTGACTTTTCATCCCCTTCCTGTGGTCACCAACGCTTTTAATAAAGAGACAGGTGATTAGATAACTCGTTCCAGCTGAGATAGCCACTCACCTGGCATCTGCTTCGCAGCCGGCTCCTGCACATGCTCTGCCCGCAAGTGACGGGTGACCACGCCCCCTCCACACATACATTTTGTTTTAACTAGTGAAACAAAATTGCTCAGGGATAAATTAAATTTAAGAACATGATGATTTAACGTGCATTGATGCATTAGAAAAAGCGCTATGGATATCGAATCCATTTGTATTATTATTGGGCAAAGTTGTGCATTTGTGCATCCTTTGCAGCGATGAATTTGCGTAAATTCATGAATAAAAATTTCTTAAGGATCAGTTTATTCAATCGTTAGTACAACTATGAATTCATAATGGTCAAGCGTATGTCTTAAAATTTGCATACGGATCTTCTTTTTTTTCTTTCCCTGAGAAAGTGGAGTACTTCAGTATCTCTTGATGTTGCAACATCAATGTGAATTTATTTTCTTTCCTAGTTACTGCGAGGCAGTGGCCACATAATGAAGGCAAAAGTAGGACCTTGGTCTTGTGTTTCTATAGTGTAGTGGTCATCACATCTGTTTTACATGCAGAAAGTCATGGGTTCAATCTCCAGGGGAACCAATAATTGCTAACATGTGGTGATCAAGTTTGTTTCTTGAGATCAGCAGATAGTCTTTTACCTTGTGGAACGGAATTGCACAAAATGTCTTGGTATGATGAAGAACAAGCATTGGCCGCTTCTGTGTAGTGTCTCAGTAGTGTAGTAGTCATCGAGTCTGCTTTACACACAGAAAGCTCTGGTTTGGTCTTTAGTAAAACACGATCTTACAATGGTTACGCTGCTTTCTTGAAAACTGCAGATTGGTATTTTAAATGCCTCTTCTCCCAGAAAGTGGAATACTGTTGCTCCTAATGTTGCACCTTCTTTGTAACTGTCCAGAAGCAAGAGTACTTGTTGTCAAAGAAATCAAGGATTTCGACAAATATTGATGCTTACAAAGCTACAACAACTACAATGAAGCCGGACGGAAAACAATTATCATCTACAAAGTTCCAAGTGATTACTGAACAAAAGTATCTGCATTCAGGAGCAGATTCATCCACACCTATGGACATTCATGGAGCAACACAAAAGATTGCTGAATAGGAAAATTTGTGACTGAAAACCTTCTGCAATATAGATCATAATAGTCTGGAATTAGAGAAGGATATAGATCCAGACAGACAATTTTTCTCCCACATCATACAGATGAACAATATAATAACATTATGACCGACAACAAACTGTTGATTATTATCTCAGAAATATTAATAGATGTTAAAAAATGGATATATTTTAATCTGGAATTAAATAAACTGAGTTACATCAACAACTCTAACAAGAACAGAGAAAGAGTTGCTGTGTACGTGATTAAGAACATGTCATTTGCTATCGATAATATTTTAGAATGTTTAACCATTGAAATATGTCATGAAAAAAATTAAAAATGTGCTGATCAGCTGTATGAATAGAAAAATTAAGTCGAACATTGAAACGTTGGAGAACTGGATTAAGGCAACTTTTGTTGAAATTAGTCAAGAAGTATTTGTCTTATATGGTGACTTCAACATTGACCTCTTGAACCCTAACAAACAAAAGTCCACTAATTACTTCATAGATACAATATATAGTATGAGTTAATATATTTTAAAATCGCAAGCTCAAGCAGAATAACAGCACGCAGTGTCACACTTATTGATAATATTTTTTACCAATTATTTTGATAGTACTGCAAGCGGTCTGCTAATATCTGACATCAGTGATCTATTACGGAAACTACAAGAAGAGGAACATCAGTCAATCAGCTTCAGTTTATTTTGATCATGCATACAATAAAATGACAATGAAATATGTCACATATTTCCAGTTGGTTCATTACAGCATGTCCGAAAATTAGTAGAACCCAATTAATATTAAACAGTGTGCAGCTGCAGTGTGTTGGGATCTCAAAACACGTAAGCAATACTAGGTGAACACATGTCTACAGCGCTAAATATATTTTGTGGCGTACCCCAGGGATCAATACTGGAACCACAATATTTCAATCTGTTTATAAACGATATTTGTAAAGTTAGCACTATTTTCAGACAACACGACTGCGTTTTGGACAGAAGAGAAAACACAGAAGTTAATACCATTTATAACAGAATAAATGAACCAATTAAAGAGATGGTTTGACCAACAACGACTACCTTTGAATCTCAGTAAAACTATAAAAAATGTTATTCAGTAACAGTATAAGAGAAAGTCAGACACGAATGCAATTAAACAGAGAAGACATTAAAAGAGTAACATTTTTGGGTGTAATCATAGACGAAAAAATGAACTGGAAATCTAATGTAAAGAATATACAACGTAAAGTAGCAAGAAACATATCAATAATGAATAATGCAAAATATTTTCTGGACCAAAAATCACTCCATTTAATGCTTGCTAGCGAGTGTTATCATATACGAGTTATTGTGTAGGAATGTGGGGAAATAATTACAAATGTACACTTCATTCACGAACGGTGTTAAAATATCAGTTGGATTAATACGTAATGTTGAATATTGAGAAAATTCAAAACTTTTATTTTATGAATGAAAAATATTGAAATTTGATGACTTGGTGCATTTGCAAACAGCTACAATTATGTACAAAGTAAATTATAACCTGCTACCCAAGAATGTACAACAAATATTTTCAACATAAGAAGTGTCATGGTCATCACCTGTGTTTTACATGGAGAAGGTCTTGGGTTCATTCCCCAGTGGAACCAGAAATAATCACATGCAATGATCAAGTTTGTTTGGTGAAATCAGCAGTTAAGTCATTTTACCAATTGGAACAGAATCTTCCAAAATGTGTTGGACAGACAAAGAATAAATAGTACTGCTTATTTGTGGTAGTTCTGTTTGTAGTAACTCTTCATCCAGAAAGTATATAATTTATTTAGTTTTTGCTGTGAGCAAGTACGCACACAATGCAGGCGCGAGTAGTGGGACAACTGAACATTGTACTGTCACGATGCAATCTTCAGCTCAGCTCAGTTTTTTATTATTCTGGACGTTCAAACCAGGTTTTATTGGAGCACAGACTCAAGTTGACAATTAAACTCCTCAATCAGCAATCTCAGTAATCTGAAAGTAAACACAAATATGGAACCAACCACAGATAAATAAATACTGTATGCCGAAACATATACTGTAAAACTTTGACTTGTTAAATGTATTTCATGGAGAAATGTTTTGTGGTTTCATAGTGTAGTCGTCGTCACATCTGCTTTATCCATAGAAGATCCTGGGTTCAATCCTCAGTGTAGCCAATTTATAACGGCTGCCCATAATTTGCAGGGATATTTTAAATATGTGTGAATTGGGTTGATTACAATGTCACACATTCTTGAAGGGTCTGTTGATTCATTCAAATGAACAATTAACATGTACAACTTCTCTGTGGTGGTTCTGTAGTGTAGCGGCCACCCAGTTGCCTTTACATTCTGAAAGTCTTTGGGTTCAAACCTGAGTGGAACCAAAACAATGTAATAATCAAGCCACTTTCTTGAAATCAGCAGATTGGTATTTTGATAGAAAGTTGAATACTCCGGTCTATTCTTATACTGTGATGATGTTGCCAAATGATGGTGTTCTCATTGCCTCTTTCCAGAGGTGGGACCAAGTCATTGTTTTGCAAGTCACAAGTAAGTCTCAAATCTTTGCCCTCGAGTCTCGAGTCAAGTCCCAAGTCAAGACAGACAAGTCCCGAGTCAAGTCCAAAGTCAAAACTGGAAAGTCTCAAGTCAAGTCCCAAGTCCTGCATTTTGAGTTTCGAGTCATTTCAAGTCCTTTTAACCACAGACTAATATATTTACACAGATTGTGTATGCTTTTAAAACGCTGGATGTATTTATTATTTAAAAAAAATTGTGCTGACATTGCACTTCATAATAGCACTATTAACCAGTTATTTTAAACATTTAACTCATTCCTCTACAGAATGAACACATTAAAAAAAAAAAAAGTGCAACTGTACTTATTTGCACAAAGGTGTTAAAATTGTATTTCCATGGCATATAGCATTGTAACTAGTTCCAAAGCAGTTTCTATCCTGTTCTTACCTTATCTCATTGATCTCATCTCATACTGTATGTGTGTTTATGTGTGCGTACACATGAAAAACATAACTACATGAAAATAACAAGGAACAGAGTTGTACTTTTTAGATTTCACGGCCCTATAGAACTTGTACACATATTCTTAATATAGTATACATTTTAACTGACCTTTATTTGACCATGTCTATCTTTTTGTAGGTGGCTAAAATATGCGGTGCTGCTGACCACCGTATAAAGTTACGTTACCGTGTGTGATACATTAACTAACGTAACGTTATGTGTAGGTACCTTGGCAACCCTGCTTGAAAAAAATCACTTGACAAAAAGTATGAATAAGGTAACGAACTGCAGTCGACGCAACATATTGTCGTGTTTGCAATGACGTTATAACCATAGACATCTTATAAGTAGACGCAGCATTGGCTGCTGTGACGTGAGCAATTTGGCCGCCATCTTGAAGTGGTGATGAGGAGCCGGCAAGCAGCCGAAACTGACAGTTGAGAGGTAGAAAACAAAGATGCTGGGCTGGTGTTCAGCGTTTTCCTGCTCAAATGAGCAGACTGTTGAAAATAGGAATCGTGGGATTACTTTTCACAAGTAAGATTGAACATTAACATGGTTGTATTTTGTGAAAAGAATATTACCACAGAGTTGAGAAGGAGCAAAGATCTTCAATTTGTATGTGAAAATCTCAAAGAAATAATCTGGGGGAGGATGACGCCCCTACAGGTATTTGGTTTACCAACTTTCAGGCCCACCTAAAACAAAATTCACGAGCCGCCACTGATTATGATGCATTCTCATTTTAGGCAAAGTATAAGACAATACTTTCTTAAAGGGGAACATTATCACCAGACCTATGTAAGCGTCAATATATACCTTGATGGTGCAGAAAAAAGACCATATATTTTTTTAACCGATTTCCGAACTCTAAATGGGTGAATTTTGGCAAATTAAACGCCTTTCTGTTTATCGCGCTGGAGGCGATGACATCAGAATGTGACGTCGCCGAGGTAACACACCCACCATTTTCATTTTCAACACATTGCAAACACCGGGTCTCAGCTCTGTTATTTTCCGTTTTTTTGATTATTTTTTGGAACCTTGGAGACATCATGCCTCGACGGTGTGTTGTCGGAGGGTGTAACAACACTAACCGGGAGGGATTCAAGTTGCACCACTGGCCCGAAGATGCGAAAGTGTCTGCCGCCAGACCCCCATTTAATGTGCCAGAGTGTCTCCACATTTGACCGGCGATGCTAAGGCAGACATGGCACAGAGATGTATGGATAACCTGCAAATGCATTTGCAACGATAGTCAACGAAATCACAAAGGTGAGTTTTGTTGATGTTGACTGCCAGCTAATCGATGCTAACATGCTACGCTAATCGATACTAACATGCTATTTACCGGCGGTGCTAAAGCAGACATGGAACAGAGATGTATGGATAACCTGTAGATGCATTTGCAACTATATTACGTTTCCTTCCACCCACATTTAATGCGAAAAAAACACTTACCAATCGATGGATTTAAGTTGCTCCAGTGTCACAAGATGCGAAAGTCCTGATCATTTGGTCCGCATATTTTACCGGCGATGCTAATGCAGCTATTCGGCCATGCTATGGCTACGAATAACGGCAATAGTTATTCGCTCAATAGCTTCAGTTTCTTCTTCAATATTTTCATACTCCAACCATCTGTTTCAATACATGCGTAATCTGTTTAATTGCTTATGTCGCTGAAATCCGAGTTTGAATCCGAGCTAATGTCACTATATCTTGCTGTGGTATTCCCATTGTTTGTTTACATTGGCAGCACTGTGTGACGTCACAGGGAAATGGCCAGTGTCTTCGCAGAGAGCAGAAAATAAGGCACTTTAAAGCTTTATTCAGGGATATTCCGAGACCGGTAAAATTTTGAAAAAAACTTCAAAAAATACAACAAGCCACTGGGAACTGATTTTTATTGTTTTTAACCCTTTTGAAATTGTGATAATGTTCCCCTTTAACAGTATAATTGTAACCAGGAATAAGTCTTCAAGTAACAATATTCAAATACTAACATTGTTGGGTAAGACATAATTTGCTTTTATTCTGAATCCAGTGAAACAGATTTGTGGTTTTAGCTGATATAAAGACTTTCAGGTCTTTATATATGTTTATGTTTAAGTATTTGGCAGACGCTTTTATCCGAAGCAACACACATGAAAAATACATATAAAACAATCACTGTAAACATGATCATTTAAGGGAAGAATGTAATACCAAATATTAATACAAAGTGTCAAGACAGAATAAACTCTGTGCTGTTAGAGCAACAGAGATACAGTCTATAATATATATAGATATGTAATGTAGTCATACATTGTTTATGTAGGATATATGCATGTATATATAACCTAATCATATTGTTTCTTCACCTTAAAAATAGCTGACTGTTTTTTTCCCCCTTCTTGGGATTATTATTCCCAGTTTTGATCTCAGACGTCTGCTCACTTATAGCATATAAAAATATTCCACTACTGTTAAGCAAACAATGAACACGCCAAAAAATGTGTCTTTTATCATAGTTACACGTATGAAGAAAAAAGCGTGTGAATATCCGTGGTATTCAGTGAGGTAAAATGAATGAAATGCGCTGACAGTTCATTGCTCCTGCCAAATGAATTGCACTGAGTGGAGGGGATCACCACTCAAAGATGGCGGCCCTGCGTCACGTCAGCGGCAATAGCGCTCGATGCTGCGTACCCTTATGAGATGTCTTTCATAAAGTCAGCAGTGAGTTTACAGCCTCACCGATTTAACTAAACAGCAAATAAAAGTTACGTTACTCAGCCAATAAATGTTAACTTACATTCAAAACTTACCCTTTGTGCATCTTCAAATGTCGAACGAAGTTTGAAGTTGTTGCGTCTCTGTCTGTAATCTTCGAACGAACCGCATGCTTTGCATACTGGAATTCGTTTTTTGTTGACCAAGTCGTAGTTTTAACACCCGAACGAAACTATTTTTGGCATAATTTTTCCTCATTGGTGTGTTGTATGAGAACTCTTCTTCGTTGGTTTTCATGCAATTTGATAGGCTGAATGCTGTGTGACGAAAATAACGTGGATTTAATTTGATTGGCTGTTAAAATGACAGGTAGCGCGCACACTGTCATCGCACACACGGACAGATCGGAGCGCTCCTGAATAACTTTTTAATCGTTGGGTTTTGGGGAAGGTAGCAAGTCATGTCAAGTCAAAAGGCTCAAGTCCAAGTCAAGTCACAAGTCATTGATGTTAAAGTCTAAGTCGAGTTGCAAGTCTTTTTACATTTTGTCAAGTCGAGTCTAAAGTCATCAAATTCATGACTCGAGTCTGACTCAAGTCCAAGTCATGTGACTCGAGTCCACACCTCTGCCTCTTTCCCAAGACTGTGGAATAAAGTGTTCCCTCAAAATTCCTGCGAAATAGGAACGCTACGGCGCAGATGGTAGGTCAGCCTTGCCAGCAATTTAAGGGGTTCCAGGTTTGATTCCAGCGTCCGCCATCCTAGTCATGGTTGTTGAGTACTTGGTCAAGACACTTCACCCTTGCTCCTGATGGGTCGTGGTTAGCGCCTTGCGTGGCAGCTTCCGCCATCAGTGTGTGAATGTGTGTGTGAATGGGTGAATGTGATGTTTAATGTAAAGCCCTTTGGGTATTGTTCCAGGTACAGTAAAGGGTTCTCTAAATATACACAAGTTACCATTTTATGATTTATATGAGTATTATATGCATGTCTTTATAAACCCTCCACAAACTCTACACAGCTTTCATATACACCTTTATCAGTGACGTGCAGTCAGGGGAGGCAAGTGAGGCGGGGCCTCATGTGCCATCATGGAAAGAAAAAAAATGTAAAAAGAAAAATAAATAATTAAATTGTTACATGTATCCAGTGATTATACTATAAAGTTATTTTCCATTTAACTTCACCAGTTTTAGATAATTTTTATTCAAAATCGCTGAATTTTCACATTTGCCGTTCAAATACTGAGAGGAGACTTGCGGTGAGTCAGCAGCCAGTTGAGCCTCACCATGGATTGCGCAATGACTCGGCTAACTGCTGTCTGCTGTACAGTGAGACCGTATTGCTATATGAATTATATTATACACTTCCATAGTTTAGTTAGTTGAAGTATATAATGTACAGTGTATTTTGTCAACAACTGTATGTGTGTAACGTATTTCTTGTGCTGAGCGATCATAAAACGGCTGCGAAGACGCACTGTGTGAGGCTCCCAGTTCTCCCGTCTCATGGTGGTAGAGGGCGCTAGTGATCCCAGAGATCATTCTTGCGACTACTCGGCTGCAGAAGAAGTGACAACAAGCAGCAACAGAAGCAGCGATCGTTAATTTTTTCCTCTCGCCTGGCCTTTTTACATGTAGAATTACATATATAAAATAAAACAGTTTTCTAAACTGGACTTTCAATCGAAGCAGGAGGTAATAAATAAAAGAAGATCTCCATCGAGACAGAGAGACTTTTAAAACTGAAGAAAGATAAGGAAGACTTATATAAACAAGTTATCGATGCTTTTGTTCAGACGGAGCGGCGCATGAACTTCATTTATAAGTAAAGGTAAGACCATAATAACGTTTTTTTTTTAATTAAATGTGCTTTTTTGTGTGCTACAGTTTGTATGTGTAAAGTTAAAGTTAAGTTAAAGTACCAATGATTGTCACACACACACTAGGTGTGGTGAAATTTGTCCTCTGCATTTGACCCATCCTCCTTTTCACCCCCTGGGAGGTGAGGGGAGCAGTGGGCAGCAGCGGCCGGGAATAATTTTGGGTGATTTAACCCCCAATCCTTGCTGCTGAGTGCCAAGCAGGGAAGAATGCTGGTATGAGCTTTTAAACATAACCCTTTAACTGCTGCCAATCAAATGGTGAATAAGATACTCTTTAGGGTTCATATGTTTATAAATCTGACTGTGATGAAGTCAGTGCCTCACCAGCAATGAACCTCACTGCATGTCACTGACCTTTAAACACTTCCTATTCTCTTAAAACACCCTATGCATTCTAAGACTATGTTTACAGTGCAGGCCAAAGTGGCCCAAATCAGATTTTTTTTTAATCTGATTTTTTTTTCAGCTGACTGATTACACTGCAAATAAAATGTGATTTATATCAAACTCCGGTGTAAACGCGCACAGGCCCCAATGTGGCCTTGACGTCACTTGCATGCGCACATCGATAAAGCAAAAAAAAAGGAAGTTGCTACTGCTATTGCTACAAAATAAAAGTTGCAACATTTTAAAAATGTGTGGGTTTTTGTATAAAAAAAAATACAGTGATATAATGTATGAATGGATACAGTATATTCATTATATATTTGGGAGGGTTCTAATATTTTAATGGCTGTTAAGTAGAGAAGACAAGGATATCAGCGTGGATCTACATGAGCTTTATTTTTCAACTCACTGGTAAGCAAATGCTCCACAGCGTCAGTTCCGGTCATTCAACAATCACTATTTGCTCGAAATCAAATTATATGTATGTATGTGTGTGTGTATGTGTATATATATGCATATATGTGTGTGTATGTATGTGTATACATATGTATGTATATATATATGTATGTGTGTATGTGTATGTATGCATATGTATATGTATATATGTATGTATGTATGTGTTATTATAGGTGTGTATATATGTATATATATATATATACATATATACACACATATTAATCATGTTTATTTTGTATTTTTAATTTCCATCCATCCATCCATCATCTTCCGCTTATCCGAGGTCGGGTCGCGGGGGCAGCAGCCTAAGCAGGGAAACCCAGACTTCCCTCTCCCCAGCCACTTCGTCTAGCTCTTCCCGGGGATCCCGAGGCCTTCCCAGGCCAGCCGGGAGACATAGTCTTCCCAACGTGTCCTGGGTCTTCCCCGTGGCCTCCTACCGGTTGGACGTGCCCTAAACACCTCCCTAGGGAGGCGTTCGGGTGGCATCCTGACCAGATGCCCGAACCACCTCATCTGGCTCCTCTCGATGTGAAGGAGCAGCGGCTTTACTTTGAGTTCCTCCCGGATGACAGAGCTTCTCACCCTATCTCTAAGGGAGAGCCCCGCCACACGGCGGAGGAAACTCATTTCGGCCGCTTGTACCCGTGATCTTATTCTTTCAGTCATGACCCAAAGCTCATGACCATAGGTGAGGATGGGAACGTAGATCGACCGGTAAATTGAGAGCTTTGCCTTCCGGCTCAGCTCCTTCTTCACCACAACGGATCGGTACAACGTCCGCATTACTGAAGACGCCGCACCGATCCGCCTGTTGATCTCACGATCCACTCTTCCCTCACTCGTGAACAAGACTCCTAGGTACTTGAACTCCTCCACTTGGGGCAGGCTCTCCTCCTCAACCCGGAGATGGCATTCCACCCTTTTCCGGGCGAGAACCATGGACTCGGACTTGGAGGTGCTGATTCTCATTGCGGCCGCTTCACACTCGGCTGCGAACCGATCCAGCGAGAGCTGAAGGTCCCGGTCAGATGAAGCCATCAGGACCACATCATCTGCAAAAAGCAGAGACCTAATCCTGTGGTTACCAAACCGGAACCCCTCAACGCCTTGACTGCGCCTAGAAATTCTGTCCATAAAAGTTATGAACAGAATCGGTGACAAAGGACAGCCTTGGCGGAGTCCAACCCTCACTGGAAATGTGTTCGACTTACTGCCGGCAATGCGGACCAAGCTCTGGCACTGATCGTACAGGGAACGGACCGCCACAATAAGACAGTCCGATACCCCATACTCTCTGAGAACTCCCCACAGGACTTCCCGAGGGACACGGTCGAATGCCTTCTACAAGTCCACAAAGCACATGTAGACTGGTTGGGCAAACTCCCATGCACCCTCAAGAACCCTGCCGAGAGTATAGAGCTGATCCACAGTTCCACGACCAGGACAAAAACCACACTGTTCCTCCTGAATCCGAGGTTCGACTATCCGGCGTAGTCTCCTCTCCAGTACACCTGAATAAACCTTACCGGGAAGGCTGAGGAGTGTGATCCCACAATAGTGGGTGGGCTCGTGTGGGCCCGGTTGCTGGTGGGGCGGGGGCGGTCTTCCCGTCCGGTTGCGGGGAGTCTCTGCGCCTCCTGGACGGGGCGTCCAGCCTTTCTGGGGGGTGGTCTCTCACTGGCTTGGGGTCTGGCGGGCGCGTCAGCGGACTGCTGCTGGCTCTTCCGGGCGGCACGGTGGGCCGGGCTCTGGGGTTCCTGTCGCTGGCCAGCCTAGCTGTGTGGGGCCAGTGGTCCCTGGTTCCCTGGGCGCCACACCTGCTGTTTGGGTTGGCCTTTCTGAGCAGCTGGGGCCGTACTCTGGCTCCCACGCACACTGGGAGTCAAATATATTGTATACACACACACACACACACACACACACACACACACACACACACACACACACACACACACACACACACACCGTTATTCATTCATTCATTCATACATACATACATACATACATACATACATACATACTGTACATAGGTACTTACGCTCCCACATACATACACAAATACAGTACATACCTACATACTCCAAGTCCGTCCATCTACACGCACATTCACGGTACAAACATACATATACACATACTGTACATATACATTTACTGTACAAACATTAATATACACATTCTGTTCATATACAAGTACATATACATACATACACTCATGCACATAATCACGTTTCATCAAACATATATTAACGTTGTTGCCCTAAGGTAAACTGGGTAACACATGGCACACTGACAAAGCCTAACCTATTGTTACTATAACAATCTACAAGATTAATAAAGGTTGCCTCTCTCTCTTCCCCTCCATCTTTCAATATTCCTTTTTTTTTAATCTCTAGTTACCATTACGTATATCTATTGTTGCATTTGAATAACTGTATTGTTGATAATAGAGGTCAATTATTGGTATTGTTCATTATCAATAGCACTTTTTCTATTGGTATTTGTATTACTCCAGTTGCAGTGTAAAAATGCTCATTGTCATTTATATATTATTATTTATTTCGCTAACTACTTCTTTGCTATCACTTTTACGATCATTTGTACATATCGTGTGTGCTGGTGTTGTTCTATTGTTGTTGTTATTGTTGTGTTTGCTGTTGTTTTTGTCTTTCTGTCTAATCCACCTCTTATCCCCACAAACCCCCCCTCTTCCTTTTTTTTCCTCTTTCTATCCCCTCCTGCTCCGGCCCGGCTGCACCAAATGATAATATTAATACATTTAATGAAGTCCAATTCAAATAAGGCAACAAGAGAAGTATCCTACACTTCTCTTTTGTAAAGTAAATCTGAACAGCTGATATGGGAATCTGCATCAACTATATGATTTGCCTGAGAAGCTGGACAGTACAAAAAAAAAAATCTAAATGTATATTCATTTATGACATATTGCTTATTATTTGCGCACTATTTGCAAATGATGCACCGCAAATTTGGTTGTCTTAAATAGACCAAGCTTACCGAAACCGGATGTTGTGATGAATTATTCACTTCCGCTGGCGTCTGTGTCTTTCCCCGGCACACACGAGTGACGTAGCTCGCCCAGGGCTAACGAAAAAGTCACATACAACGTCGCATTCGGGTTGAAAAGATCAGATTCCAATCTGATTTTAGGACTACCTTCTGATGTGGCCTGAATCTGATACGAAACGATCAGATTTTAAACGCTTTGGAGCATTAAGACTGGCAAAAGAATCACATCATCATCCGTGTCACTTGATGGCAAAAAACTCTGATTTGGTGCGCAAACGGGGCCTAAACAGGCATAATTCAACATGAAACCTCAATGGGTTCTTAAATCTCAATGTAGTCAACGATATTCTAAAATTGGCGATGCACTTATGCAGTGGTGTGGGAACTCTGTACTCCAGTAGCTACTGATATTGCACCAAGCTATGGTTGGGGTTTTATGCATAATGGTAAAACTGCTTCCTTGAAATCAGCAGATTAAATTTTGATGCTTTTTTTTCTGATAATGGAATATTCCAGCGTCTCGTGATGTTGCACCTTAATTGGGAATTGATCCTCTTTGTTACTGTGAGGGAGTTACCACTTTATGTATAACAAGTACTGCAACAAACAAATAGAAAAATATTATCAAACTATCAGAAAGTAATATAATATATTTGGTAAAAGAAATAGGGAACCCATTAAATACTTACATACTGTATGCTTCAACACAGTCTGTCAGCCCAAAAGTTTTTATGTACTACAAGAATTTATGTTTTTGCTGCATAGTGAGGTGGTCATCACATCTGCTTTACACGCATAAGGTTCTGGTTTCAATCCTCAATGAAACCAGTGGTTGTCAAGTAGGTTTCTTGAAATCAGCAGATATGTCTCAATCTCTCTGAACAGAATTGTCGGAAATGTCTTGATATAATGAAGTATCAATATAGACTCCTTGTGTGTGGTAGTTCCATAGCGTAGTGGTCATAAGGTTGGCTTTACTTGCCGGGGCGGCATAGCAGAGGTGATCTAGAGGTGAGGTGTCCATAAACATGAGGGTTCCTGGTTCGAATCCAGCTTCTGCCATCTTGGTCACTGCTGCTGTGTTCTTGAGCAAAACACTTGACCTACCATGCTCCCAGTGCCTGCCACCCTGGTATATGAATATGATGAATGTTTGGTGTTAGTTGGAGAGGCTGTTGGCGCAAATTGGCAGCCACGTTTGCATCAATCTACCCTCGGGTAAGTATGGGTACAAATCTAGCTTACCACCATCGCCGTGTGAATGAATTTTTGGTCCGTCTCACTGTAAAACGCTTTGAATGTCTAGAAAAGCACAATACATAAAATAAGATGTTATCTGTTATATTTATTTTTATTAATATCAATATAGAAAATGTTAATTTTGACAGGTGTTTTTAATTTAATTTTAGTGAAAGTGGACAAGCTCGCCCATGGTGTACTACAAAAGTAGTGGTAGAATAAGCGGTCTTAATCCTGCACTACCGTGGTGTAGATCAGTGTTTTTCAACTTTCTCTGAGCCAAGGCACATTTTTTTCATTGAAAAAATTCTAAGGCACACCACCAGCAGAAAACATTAAAAAAATTAACTAAGAAGCCGTTATTGACAATAAAAAGTCGTTATCGCAATTGTTGGATATGAATTCAAACCATAACCAACCATGCATCACTATAGCTCTTGTCTCTAAGTAGGTGTACTGTCACGACCTGTCACATCACGCCGTAACTTATTTTGAATTTTTTGGGTGTTCTCCTGTGTGTAGTGTTTTAGTTCTTGTCTTGCGCTCCTATTTTGGTGGCTTTTCTTGTTTTGTAGGTATTTTCCCGTAGCAGTTTTATGTCTTCCTTGAACACTTTTCCCCCGCAACTGCTTTGCAATCAAGACTATTTAAGTTGTATTGAGTTGTGTTACAATACAGTGGGGATGTAACGATATGATACGATATGTTCTCCCCGTGACTGTGTGGGTTCCCTCCGGGTAGTACGGCTTCCTCCCACCTCCAAAGACATGCACCTGAGGATAGGTTGATTGGCCTAAAAATGTGCCCTAGTATGTGAGTGTAGTCCGTCTATCTTTGTTGGCCCTGCGATGAGGTGGCGACTTGTCCAGGGTGTACGCAGGCTTCTGCCCGAATGCAAATGAGATAGGCTCCAGCACCCCCCGCGACCACTAAAGGGACAAGCAGTAGAAAATGGATGGATGGATGGATGGATGGATCCACTCGTGTACTGCCTCCTTTATTTCACATTTGTCCAACAAAGTCTCAGAATAATAAGCTGCTGAGGTCAGTCAGTACGTGTCCATCCACTAAATTAGTTCGATTTTTCAAATAGTTTGGCAGTAAATTTACTTCCTACAACCCATAGAAACACCCTAATCCCATCTCGTTTGGTTTTTGAAAAGTTGGACTTGCACACCTGATTTATGCGATTAGAAACCAGATCTCTGTTCTGCCAGAGAGGACCCTTCGTATCGAGCATGCGCCAGTCTAAACGCACGGGATAAAACCCGGAAGCAGACCTCCTACAATAAATACAGCAACAATTGCAATGAAGAGGAGTAAAAAAGCAGTGCATCAATGGTAGAAAAAAAGAAACAGAGATTTATTTAAGAAGGGAGCTGAGGAAATGTAGAATGCCGGCTTAACTTGGACTCCCGAACAAAATCCCAATAAGATGAAAGATATTGAAGCAGGTTTATTAAAAGCAAATGATAAAGTGTACACAATCCTCTTCATGTGCATTTGTGCAATCCAACTGATTAACTTTTCGCACAACGGGCAAGATAGTCCAGAACAATAGCAACCTTTCTCTGGAAATCAGTTGAGCGGTCTTTTCCTTGGAATTTAAAACTCCTTCCATCAATCCACAGAGCCTTTAGAATTAACTTTGAGACATTTGAAAGTTTTTTTTTCCATTATTTTCATCCAAAAATCCCTTCGAAAAACTCTTACGCCACATTCCTTTGCATCCGACTCGATACATTCTTGGTAGTAAAGTTATGTACGTAGCGCAATCCAAGATAATTTTTTGAAGCTGTCTGTTATTTAACATCAGCATATCCTTTAGAGACTTAATATTTGTTGTAATCTTTAAAACAAGTTGTAAGTATCCGCAAATCCTAGTGTGACGTCACAGGTCAACCAGAAAAGTAAGTCAGTTATTCGCGCTTAAATCAAATAAGCGCCCCACAGTGTATGGAGGCACATGGCGTATGACCAATAGTCGCATGTGAGTGTGTGCAGGAACACTTGTACTTCACATGTAAGTGTGAAAATACCAAAAAACAACAACAACTATTTCCAAAATCAGACTGATTTAGTGCATGGAAACGTAATGATTGCTTTGAGTCCATCTTAACACTTTGTAAATCTCTGTAAGAACACTGCAAGATAGTTCCACTGGACAAGCTGGCGCCCCCCGTGGCTGACGTCTTTGCGTCGTCCTCCCGACAACATATACGTTTTTTATTTATTTTAGTACTAATTTGCATCCGAAATACAAAGTTTTTGCATGCAACAGCGAGATATAACAGAGATGCACTTCTGGACATCGGAAAAGCTCACCATGAGCTCACTTATAGTCTGACGGACTTCAACTTTCTTCTACGACGAGAGCCAGCTAACCACAAAACAACAAGGCGGCGAGGCAATCGAGCGGGGCTACATGCTAGGCTAAAGGCTAGAGCTACACGACCACCACTACCTAGCCTGCTGCCAGCTAACGTGCGCTCGCTCGACAACAAGCTGGATGAGCTGAGAACCAGGATTACATCCCAGCGTGAACTGAGGGAATGCGGTGCTCTTATTTTCATGGAAACCTGGCTTCCGAGCATCCCAGACTCTGCTATCCAGCTAGGAACGCACTCAGTCTACCGTGGAGACCGGACAAAGGCTTCAAGAAAGGCGAGAGGCGGCGGCGGCGTCTGTGTTTACGTGAGTAACCGCTGGTGCACGGACGTACAAGTGGTTGAAAGACACTGCTCGGACAGCATTGAGTTTTTGATGGTGAAATGCCGACCTTTTTACCTGCCAGGGGAGTTCAGTACAGTGTTTATACTGTCTATGTACATCCCGCCACGGGCGGACTCCACAACAGCGCTGAAGTTGCTGCATGACGTCATCAGTAAACAAGAGGCCGCGCACCCCGATGCTGCGTTCAGGGTAGCTGGGGATTTTAACTGCCACAACCTAAAGAGTGTCATCCCGAAATACCATCAATATGTGAACTTTCCTACGAGAGAAAAAAACTCTCTGGATCAAGTATACTGCAACGTAAGGGGAGCCTACAAGGCTGTACCCAGACCACATCTCAGCTTTTCTATATTCAGCGTACAGACAGCACCTCAAGCAAGCCCCGCCAGTGAAAAATACTGTACAAGTGTGGAATGAAGACACTGAACTAGTGCTTCAGGACTACTTTGGGAGTACAGATGAGGACATGTTCAAAACTGTTGCTCAGAGGGATAATGGTACTGTGGACATAGAAGAATATGCTTCCAGTGTAACTGGCTACATCAGCACATGTGTGGAAAACATTGTTCCCACAAAACAATACAAGATATACCCAAACCAAAAGCCCTGGATTAACTGTAATGTTCGGTCCAAGCTACATGCCCGCTCCACTGCATTTGTCTCAGGCAACGCTGAGGACTACAAGAAGGCCAGATATGACCTGCGTGAATCCATCAGCGAGGCCAAGGGACAATACAGACAAAAGCTGGAGGGATTCTACTCCACCACAGATTCCCGGCACATGGGGCAAGGCCTGCAACACATCACAGACTACAAGCAGGGGAGCAGGGGGGTCACAAACAGCCAACGATCTCTGCCAGTTGAACTGAATGAGTTCTACGCCCGCTTCGAGGTCTTCAACACCAACCAACAGAGAAGGGTTCTGACCACGGAGCGCACGCAGGACCCACCACTCACTGTGACAACAGCAGAGGTACGTAGAGTTCTGAAGAGAACAAACCCACGGAAGGCAGCCGGCCCAGATGACATCCCTGGCCAGGCCCTCAGGGTGTGTTCATCAGAGGTGGCTGACGTACTTGCTGACATATACAACTTGTCACTAACACAAGCTGTTGTGCCCACCTGCTTCAAGACCACCACCATCGTGCCCCTGCCAAACAAAAATACTGTGACCTGTCTGAATGACTATCGCCCTGTTGCACTCACCCCAATAGTGATGAAGTGATTCGAGAGGATAGTCATGTCACACATCAAGAAGACCATCCCAGACACACTGGACCCTCTACAGTTTGCCTACCGGCAGAACCGGTCCGCTGAGGATGCAGTCAACACCGTCATCCACACCACCTTCACCCACTCAGAGGGCAAGGACACTTATGCCAGGCTATTATTCGTCGACTACAGCTCTGCTTTTAACACGGTCATTCCACAAAAACTCACTGCTAAACTCCTCACTGTTGGTCTGACACCGACTCTCTCTGACTAGGTCGTGAACTTTCTCACAAACCGGCCCCAGTCAGTCAGAATCGGCAACCAGACATCAGGCACTAAGGTTCTAAGCATAGGGACCTCCCAAGGCTGCGTGCTGAGCCCCCTACTGTACACACTCTTCACACACGACTGTGTGGCCTCCCAAAACAACACCAGTATCATCAAGTTTGCAGATGATGCTACGGTCGTCGGACTGATCACCTGGGGAGCTGTGGCAGCGTACAGAAGGGAGGTAGCGGAACTGGTGGCCTGGTGTCAGGATAATAATCTCTCCTTGAACACAGACAAGACCAAGGAGATGATTATTGACCCACGGAGAAGGAGTGCACAGTACACCTTTGTACACAGGGGGGACAAAGGTGGACTGGGTGAAAACCTTTAAATTCCTCAGGACCTGAATCAAGACCTCACCTGGGATCACAACACCCAACAAACAATAAAGAAAGCTCAGCAGCGACTGTACTTCCTAAGAAGGCTGAGAAAATTTGGTATGCCACCCAAAATTCTCAGCAACTTCTATAGAAGTACGGTTGAGAGTGTCCTTACTTGCTCAATCATGGTCTGGTATGGAAACTGTACTGCCAATGACAGGAAGGCACTCCAGCGAGTGATTTAAAACTGCTCAGTACATATCAGGAGCAGCCTTCCCCTCACTACAGGACATGTACTCTACCAGGGCCACCAGGAGAGCACACAACATCATAAAGGACAGTACACACCCCCAGCACAGTCTCTTCAGCCTCCTACCAAGGGGCGGTATAGCTCGGTTGGTAGTGCGGCCGTGCCAGCAATTTGAGGGTTGCAGGTTCGATCTCCGCTTCCGCCATCTTAGTCACTGCCGTTGTGTCCTTGGGCAAGACACTTTACCAACCTGCTCCCAGTGCCACCCACACTGGTTTAAATGTAACTTAGATATTTGGGTTTCACTATGTAAAGCGCTTTGAGTCACTAGAGAAAAAGCACTATATAAATATAATTCACTTCACTTCACCATCAGGCAGAGGATACAGGAGCCTGAAATACAGGACTATGAGACTGACAAACAGTTTCTACCCACAGGCCATCAAGCTTGTGAATGCTAACTTGTGAATGCTAGCTCCCCCCTACCCCCCCATTTTTTACTTTGTATTTTTGAACAAAAGACAGGTACCTTGACCACCCCCGAACTGTGAACCATCACTGTAGACACTTTTCGCCTGTGATCACTAAAGACAATTTTAACTGTTGCTGTGACCCAAGGTCACCTCCATATTTGTACTGTTGACTGTCAATCAGAGTGTGCAATAATGTTATGTACCTACTTTGCCTTGTATATACATTTTTATTTTTATTTTTAGATAAGTACCATGTGACTTGTTGAAGGGTGGACTAGCAAAGTAAGATTTTCATTATACGGCAAACTGTCTGTTTAACTGTGCATATGACAATAAACAATCTTGAATCTTGATCAGCGTTCTTCAATATAAAGATGCCCCATAAAAGTTCCTGCAAGTCGAAAGTTCCTTTAGTTCTTCTTTCTCTTCATTGTCAAGTTTGTTGTAATAGAAATACACAAAATATGAGAAATAAATAAGTCGTCTAGCATTTTGTAAATGGCGGTCCTGTATTTGAAAAATACGTTTTAGGAACGCCCCCAACTGTGTTCACCCAATCAGTGTTCGACCGCACAGCTCACCCCCGTTATGGTTACCGAATCTAGTAGTTTTTGGTTGAAACACAGGGAGAACTTTATTTACCAAGGTAAATAGGAAAGTTCCTGTGGTGGAAATTGGCTTATTAACTGCTTATCTGTAGTTGTTTGATGTTGCACCATTATTGTGAATTATGTGTTACCGTGAGGGAGTAGGCATAGGTTTTAGCCAAAACATTTAAAGTATTCGGATATGTGGACATTGTAAATAGAATATCCGAAAGTGAATTTAATTATGGATCTCATCACACACACTGTATGCTGCAACATATATGTTGCACCTTTGACTTTTTATGTATTTCAAGGACCCACATCATGTTGACTACAGTGTAGTTGTGGTCATATCTGTTATACATTCAGAACGTCCTGGGTCCAATCCCAAGTGGAAGCAATGATAATGGGTAACATGTGGTAATCAAGTTGCTTTCTTTAAATCAGCATATACATAATTTTACTGAGTGAAACGGATATGTCCAAAATGTCTTGGTAAAAGGAGGAATCAACATGGACTGCTTAGCTCAGGTAGTTTTATAGTGCATTGGTCATCACGTATACATTATTGTTGCAGTCCTGTTAGAACACTGCTCAGGGACAAATTTGATTTAAAAAATGACAAAGATTGGCCAAAGTGTGCAGTTGCAAGGGTTGGACAAATTCATTTCCACAAATTGACGCGGTTACAACATTTCACATTTTTTAGTTGATTCAATTTCCTCTGCAACCATGATCCTATGAGTGCGGATACAGGTAGGATTTATATTTCATGTTTCTGTGTTTTTGGTAATGTTACCTGTCCAGCGTTCTTATTTTTTGTTCCACTTCCTATCTGCCCTCATTCTCAGCCACTTTACCTCCGGCTTGAGGGCAAACATTTCTACACCTGCTCTTGATTAGTGATTAAGCGGCTCCCCTGTCCCTATGTAATGGAGGCCAGCCATTGTGGCTGGGCCATGTGTATGTTAGTAGACCTCACTCCCTGACAACCTCCAGAGCAGTGCTGGCTATAAGGTTGATAGCCCAGGATTTTAGCTCCGTAGCTAGCACACTCGTCTCTCATGCCAGCGAACAGCAGAACAGAAAATATAGGGACTGAACCAAGCGGCTTAGATTACTGCCGTGACCGTTTTAGGGGGGTTAGTGTACAGGAGGCCAGCCAGTGTGTCCCTGTGTACATTAGTTAACGTAACTCCTGACAACAGGCACTAAACAATCACTAATCAGGAGGGTTCCTCTAGCAGTGTTGCCTTCCTTGTGACGCTAGTTTGTAGTGGTTTGTTCTAGGCCCCCTTTTGTGTGTTGTCTTGCCTTGCCTTGTTCTTGCTCATCCACAATCTCCTGCCATAGTCACGCTGGTTTTCCCTCATTGGCGTCCCTAATAAGAGGGCCTTTTACTCGCACGTTGCCTGCCTTCTTCGCCTTTTGGGGTCATGCCAACAACCAGCATGTGACACCGTAACAAATAATCATCCCAATCATTATTTCCTTGATTTTTTAAAATATACACTTCATTGAAATAAAAAAAAAAAAAATCAGTAGGTAGGTGTTCAGATATCTTCTTCCCTAATAAAGTTGAATACTTCATTATCTCCTGATGATGTACCATTATTGTAGTTTTCATTCTGTTTTTACTTACTGGCCCTTACAATGCCGCCTGAGAAAAAAAAGATATTACCTATGGATACATATAACTGCGGACCTCTAATCTCTAAGAGCATTTGTGAAGTCAGAGGTTTAAAGTGTTTGCGATCAGAGTCAGTCAAGTTCTTCGTCACTAAACTTATCAAAGGATGCCTTTATGTACGTTGTTTTTTGAACTGGGACACAGGATAGAAGTACCGTACTCCATCCCATCAACCATTAGAAAAAAACACTTGGCTACAGTAACAGTATATTATGGTCAATCAATCCAGTCCACTGTGTTAAACGCCATATTCTTTTTTTGGCATCATGCATTCACATAGCATGACTTACCAGGTTCCTCAGAAGAAATGAAACTGAAATACAGACATTTCCTTAAATTAGTTCCATTTCTCCTGGAATCTTTCGGTCATGAGGGAGCAATGGATTCAATTTAAGTATGTTGAGGATAAGGCCAGTCTCCTCTTTTCTCTAACAGTGGTCAAAGAAAAAAGAAAAGAAAAGAACGGCTTAGTTCTAATAACAGATAATCCAGTTACAAACTTGTGTCGCTCATCAAATGCTTTTCTTTCCAGTTTGTGGCTTTGTGATGTGAATGGAACGTGAAGTTCTGGGAGTAGTGAAGCAAATGACTGGTATTTTCTATGGCTGCCACAAGCTTTGCCATCAACTTTCACTCTGATTTGTACACTTAAGCCTAATCTCTCTGACAGTCTGGGCCTGATATGAGCAGTTTTTTTATGTTCACCGTATCAGTGTATAAATATGTTATAGCAGTTACCCATGTGGGGAAAATTATGTGGGACATACTGTATTTTTGCAATGCAAGCAAGTACACACACTAAATTCGACCCTTTTTTTAAATGCTGTTTATTAAATACCTCTAAATTAATTATGGATGCAAAAAAAAAATAATTTCGAGAACTCATACTGAATGTTAACTCATATATTACAAAATTATATCTCCAAATTATGTCTAAAATGAAGACTGCAAACCCAAATGATCATATATCTTTCCTAAAGAAAAAAAAAATCAATACAGATACTCGGGCCCAAAGTACATTTTCCAGCATCATGAAGCTTCATGCAGCAATTGACTCCATCGGGAGTCTTGCAACAACATACTACAAACATGGCGCACTAAAAATTTAATATTTTACCATGGTTTTAACTGTCATTGTATGGTGGTCATTGTTATAAGGCATATTATGTTTGGTCATAAGATTAATAAACTAACAAAACATTTTTGTATGAAAGCCCACACAAATCCAGCAAACACAAGCTATGTTGTGTGACATCCCTGCTGTCCAAGTCATAGGAAAATGAAGGATGGAGAGGCTTCCTGTGACAAGCAGAGTGGCAGTGACTTTCCTTACATGAGGTCGGCGAATCCAGAGCAGCGGTGGCAGGCCCCTGGAGGGAGCTACCAGCTTCAGTTTGCTGTCCATCAACTGCAAAAACAGAGACTTCAGCAGCAAAAAATATTGAACCAGAACCACAGCAGGCATCAGGTACTGTAAATGTTACATACTGTTTTGAACATTTTTTCTAACTATCATAGGTCCCAGAATAACAACTATTATACAACAATAACAAACATGTTGCCCAACAGTTGCATGATTCTGGAATTTGACTGTTTCAAACTACTTTTAAGAACTTATTAGGAACATTGCTAATGAACTGTGTTTGTGCACACGTGCCACTTTTCAAATAATAGGGCGGGCCTTCCTCGTGTGATTCAACCAGTAAACTGATTTAGAGGTAGGATCGATTGCTCCCATTAGCTGCATTGCTAGCCACCTAGAACAAACCGATTTGTATATGTTAGAAAAGAGAAAAATACAAAAACTTTTTGTCTTCTTGTCTCTCATAGTGATTTTGAACCATAGGCAAACTTCCCGAAAAAGTGCTTTTCCCCCTGCAGGATAATTGACCAAGCTATGTAGTTATTTCTGTTGGTTTGCCTGTCTGTTAGTTAATTAGTAAAAAAACTCAAAAAGCTATTGATGAATTTTCATAAAACTTTCAGGAAAATGTGTGAAATTGGACAAGAAAGATCTAATTAGATTTTGGGGATGATTCGGATAATTTCTACTATGACACCTTACGTTTAGTTTAAGAGCCTCAATTTCTGTGTTTCTGTGTTTTGGGTTTCTTATTTTCTGCGAAGGATTCCGTATTTGCTTGCATTGCCGCAGGGCATATAGTATGCGCCTGCCTTGAATTACTGCCGGGTCAAACTCGCTTTGCAAAATAGTTAGCGCATGCTTAGTATTACCGCCTGGTCAAACTCGTGACGTCACGAGTGACACTTCCCCTGTCATCATTTTCAAAATGGAGGAGGCAGATTTCAATACCAGTAATTTGAAATCGCATAAATGGAAGAAGATTAAGAGCTATTCAGTAGTATTTAAGGTCCAAGCTTACATCGCACTAAAATTTTTACTTCATGCCTTTGGTAAGTGCCGGAGTGAAAAGAGGTTTTAAAATAATTAGCGCATGCTTACTTTTACTGTATGCCTTTGGTAAGCACAGGAATGAGAAGAGGTTTTAAATTAATTAGTGCCCCTGCTGCAATTCAAGGAAATACGGTAGCTTATGAAGTTATGGGCAGACATGCATACCTACTAAGGCAGTGGTTCTTAACCAGGGTTCGATCGAACCCTAGGGGTCTGGTGAGTTCGGCGGAGATCAAAACACACCCGACTCTTCGTGTAAATACAAACTTCTCCCATATTACAGATACGGCAACAGCTGACTGATTTGCAGGTGTGTATTTTGTTGTGAGTTTATGCACTGTTTTAGTTTTGTTGTTTGAACAAGGTGATGTTCATTCAAGGTGATGATTTTGTGCACCAGTAAAAAAAATATGTTAACACTTTAGTATGGGGAACATATTCACCATTAATTAGTTGCTTATTAACATGCAAATTAGTAACATATTGGTTCTTAACTAGTCATTAAGTACTAATTAATGCCTTATTCGGCATGGCCTTATTATAACCCTAACCTTCTAACCCTGACCCTAACCCTAACCAAATAACTGACATATTCTATTACTTAGAATATTCTATTACTTAGAATATGTTCCCCTAGTGTCCAAATAACTCTAAATTAAGTATTTGTTACTTAGAATATGTTCCCCTATACTAAAGTGTTACCAAAAACATACAACTTTGTCTTGAATTTGAAAAAAAAAAACATTTTATTTTTCACTAAAGAAAGGTTTGGTGAATGCGCATATGAAACTGGTGGGGTTCGGTGCCTCCAACAAGGTTAAGAACCACTTTACTAAGGAAACGTCAGAAATGGAATAATAAATAAAACATTAAATTTAGGGTCTGATTCAGATGGCGATCTACATTCAGGATTTTTTTTGTGGTCTGGCGAAGGTCTGCACTGTCAGAGTTCTTTTCTAGTTTTAAGACGTGTAGCAAAGCCTGCCCTTTTACAAAACTAACCTCTGTGAAGTAGTGGGCTTATACATGGGGTGGGATCATCGAGTTATGTGCGTATGTCCATGAGGAGGTTTTTTTTTTCATTAAAACCCGGAACACATAAAGCGAGCGTTTGGTGGTCATCATACGACTCTGGGGACACATATTACTGCCATAAGGCCATTTTGCATAGAAGTGGTCTCGTCACAACAGACATTCAATATTCCACAGTTAATAAGAAAGTAGGATCGACTACTTCAAGAAACCACTAGAGAGGGATGCTCTTGAAAGTGTTTACCTACATTCGGATTACTCACCATTAAAAAACAAAATGCCAAAGCTTCATGTCAAACATAAACCTCTGAATGGCGCAGATGAAAACCCAGTGACTTGTCAGTGAACTGTTGAGTTATGTTTCCCCCATGTCTAAAAAAATATTACCTTACCTAAGCATACGGTTGTCCAAAAAGCGCCCACATGAAGAGGAAGCTTTCATGTTAGAATTTCAAAAGCTATTTGGAGAATCTCCTTCCAAACCACTTGGTCTTTCAGTGGGAACATCCTGCTTGACAGAAGCTCATTCCTGGAGAGCCAAACATGACTCCTCACTCAAGACTGCATTGTTTGACAAGGCTACTCAGCCAAGCTTATATTTGAAGTAATCAACGCATGCTGCCTGTGAGAGGTTCTTTTAAGAGTTTGTTCATGGCAAATGTTGTGTCCCCATTTAAACGCTAATGTCGTTTTCTCTGATGTATGACTGGCCCTCAACAATTTGAAGTTTACAGACAATTTTGCTCTTTGGGAAAAAACACATAGTCCTCGCTGCCATGTTTTTGCACAGTTGCTCTGAAAGACGATCCCAAGGAGGAGTGTATTTATTCATTTTCCAGTGGATTCTGTGGAGTCAACACGAAGATGGAGAGAAGTGGAGACGGGAGGGTGCCATGGGACAGCTTACAGTGTGGAATGACTGGAAGCAGGCACTTTTTTCCAAGCAGTTCTCAGCATTGCTGTTGCTCATTGTTTTTTCATCTTTATAGCTGGGCCTTAATTCATACAATTTAGGTGACATTTGTCTTGGATTGGTGCAACAGCTTCACACAGGGCACTTTATGTGGTCACTTTCCTTCACTTTCTCATCCTTTTCTTAAAAGTCATTGGCTTACATTCTTCTCTACAGGATTACCCGCCTTCCTCTGGGTAAAACGGCCCCAGGAATATCTTATGAAACCATCAAATGGCCGTCTGGTCACTTAAAAACTGAGGTTACAGAAAGGGTGACTGGTTACGGGAGTTTCGTCACCACATTTGACAACCCTTTCTAAAATCCTTGCCATTGTTTCCTGTTCATTCCGCCCACCTGCTTCTTCCTGACAGCCTGTACTGACAACTTCTTCACAGCCTGTTAAACCCATTGTGCTTTTTGAGGCTGACCAGAATGATTCTGCAAGACCCACTCATTGATTAGATGACTTCATTGCATTTTATTTCTCTGTGAGTGTGTTTTTTTTTTACAATTTGGCTTGTGGCTCCTTAAGCACACCTTCCTGGCTCTCTCATTGGAAGAGTGAGTGTCCGTCCATATTTGTAGGCTTTCCGGGAGGGAGAAATAGTCAAGGAGGCTGTTCCGGGCTCTCTCTTCCACGTTTCACTTATTGGGTGCAGACTGTGCGGCTCCTCCGTGGGCTTGGCCCCAGGCCACCTGGCAGCCAAACAAAGGTGCCCTTCCTGGCCTAGCTCAAGCTGAAGTGCAGCCATAGGCCATGCAACCTGGAACTCAAGTTCTTATTTATCAGCACAGAAATTACATCAGATATCATCGGCACCAATGGCGGCCCTTTGAACGATTGCACTGTGAAGCTGGAAGACCATCAGCCAGCGTCTTAGATAACCATATGAAGCTGTAGAGAAAATAGCATACACATGAGATGCCGAAGGAATGCATGCAACACTTGCACCAGAATGGCTGCAAGGATGGACTGAACTACAGCTCTAAGATAATATGTCACAGAAAACTGTTTTCCAAATCCACCCAAGCCTTTGAGTGTCTCTTTTATAAGCAAACAAATAATGTGAGGAATCTGCTTTATAGTGCAGCCAATTCCAATAAAAATAGAAGCTTGTTTTCATTAAGGACGACTTGTCATTTTGAACTTAACATCAGTTGCATCACTCATTGTAATGAGCTTACAAAAATTATCACTCCACCCTGCATTTCCCCCTTAGTTGACTCACAGAACCATTTTTTATTTTCTCTTAGCTGCCCTTCCATACTGAAGCTATAAACTAACGACACTTGTTCACTAGTTATTAAGGTGGAACCTCGATTTACGTGTTCGTAAATGGAAACATTCTTAAAATAAACCAATTATTTCCATAAACAACCATGAACATATGAATAATGGATTGTAGTCTCGACAAAAGTCCATGTTTAGTGGAAGTTTTTCACTTTTGGACACAATACTAAGCGCTGTCTGGTACTGTATATCAAAAAAACATGGATTAAGTTTCTATTTAATAACATACTAATAACAGCAACAACAACCTTAAAGCGGAACTGCATTTTTGGGGAGATTTTTGCCAATCATTCACATTTTTTATATAAGACAAGCACATATGTTTTTAAAAAATGCATTCTAACTAGTAAATAAATGCGATCAAAAGTTCACTCAGAAGGCAGCCTATGGGAGTCGCTCTATTCTGCCTAAAAAGAGACATCCAAACATCTCAATCAAGGTCTTATATGATTTTGTACATGCTCTAAGGATATATAGGGATGGCGTGGCGCAGTGGAAGAGTGGCCGTGCGCAACTCGAGGGTCCCTGGTTCAATCCCCACCAAGTACCAACCTCGTCACGTCCGTTGTGTCCTGAGCAAGACACTTCACCCTTGCTCCTGATGGGTGCTGGTTAGCGCCTTGCATGGCAGCTCCCTCCATCAGTGTGTGAATGGGTAAATGTGGAAGTAGTGTCAAAGCGCTTTGAGTACCTTGGAGGTAGAAAAGCACTATACAAGTACAACCCATTTATCATTTATCATATGTAGTTTAGTAAAAGGCATGTTCATGAAAAGATGTAATATTTACTTATTTTGCTCATTTTAATTTTACAAATACATCGCAACGTTCTTCGAAAACATCACTAATTAATCCTCACTGCAGACTTCATTAGAGCCAACAAACATGATAAAACATCATTTACTGTACAATGTTCCGGCCCTGCTGGTATCCGGCAAGGACAAGTCACAGGTGGAACAAATCCTTTGTGCTGAACTCCTTAATATTTGCACCTGGCTTGCTGACAACAAGCTATCCATACACTTAGGTAAAACGGAATCCATTCTGTTTGGGTCCTACATCAACCTTAAGAAAGTCAGGGACTTCACTATAAAAGTGGGTGACATTGTTATCACCAGGAAAGATGAGATCACCTACCTAGGTTCCATTCTAGAGGCTAATCTTTCCTGTGATAAAATGGCAACCAAGGTGATCAAAAAGGTCAACCAAAGAACGAGATTCCTCTACAGAATCTCCTCTCTGGTCAACAAAAGCACCTTGAAGATTCTAGCGGGAAATCTTATTCAACCCTTTTTCGATTATGCTTGCACCTCCTGGTACCCCAGCACCTCCAAAACCCTCAAATCTAGACTTCAAACATCCCAGAACAAGCTAGTCCGGTTACTTTTCGACCTCCACCCCAGATCATATCTCACTCCTACCCACTTCTCCAAAGTGGGCTGGCTCAGGGTGGAGGACAGAGTAAAACAACTTGCACTGAGCCTAGTACATAAAATCCGCTACACCTCCCTGATACCGAAGTACATGTCAAACTACTTCCATAACATAAATGACCGCCATAACCACAACACCAGGGGGAGCTCCACAAACCACGTTAAACCAAGGTTCCGATCTAACAAAGGTCTTTACTCATTCTCTTTCTATGCCACATCAATGTGGAATGCACTCACAACAGGTGTAGAAGTAAGTGCCTCTCTCTCCTCCTTCAAAACCGCTCTAAAACAACACCTCCAGGCAACTTCAACCCTTTACTAATACCCTCCTCCATTCACATCCCATCTGCCCAGATTGTAAATAACCTAATGTAAATAATCAAATGTATTTGTAATGTATATACTTGATCTTATGCTATCTGAACTCATTATGTTCTCTGCTCGCTGTACATATCCTACTAAGTAACACCTACACTTTTTCAATGTCCATTTCTCTTTTGATGCAATTGTTGATGACTGAAGTACTGATATCAACTAAAGCTCCTCATCCTACCCCCTGGATTGTAAATAATGTAAATAATTCAATGTATATACTCAGATGATTAACTTGTGTGATGACTGTATTATGCTGATTGTATTAATTTCAACCATGAATTGATTAACGTGGACCCCGACTTAAACAAGTTGAAAAACTTATTCGGGTGTTACCATTTAGTGGTCAATTGTACGGAATATACTGAACCGTGCAATCTACTAATAAAAGTTTCAATCAATCAATCATTTCATTTCACTTCACTATTCCGGTTGGTAGCCGATGTTAAAGGGGAATTCCAATTTCTTTTGGAATTGTTCACAATCATTATGAGAGACAAGAAAACGTTTTATTTTTTTATTTTTTTATTTTTTTTTAGAATTTTAAAAATGCTTGAAAGTTGCGGCTCATAGGAGTCACCGTTGTAGATTTTAAAGGCCTCTAAAACAACTTCAAAACCCTCCAACAACGTTTTATATACACACTGCAAGTCTATATATTATATAGACACGTTCATAACAATATATAATCTGGCCAATATTTACCTTATTTTGACCTTATTTATCATTTCCGGGACTGACTTCTCCCACACATTGATTTCTGTTTCCATAGCACCGCACGTCCATTGTTCTGGCAACAAACATGTCCTACTTCTGGAATCAAACACGCGTGTGTGTTATAATCATGGAGGATTTGGTAAAAAAAAAAATGAGGACAACTATTTTTGAACAAATGAGGATTCACAACCTTTTTTTTTAATCAAAATATACGGAGGATGAAATGCTGCTTATAGAAGTGAGCACAAAGAAGAGGCTGAGATGTTGGAGCAGACAGAAGCCGGCAGAGTGAGGTGAAAGCGATCACGCTATAAATGTGGAGACAAGCTATTTTGTCATAAATGGATTGGTTACCCAAAATAAACAGGAAATGTCCCTGGTCAGCTGGACCAGACATACAACTGTCCATCGAGTGAGTCACACTTTAATATTGATTATTTTACATGCAGCACGCCATGCGCGTTAGTACAACTACAGTACATACGCTCTCTGGCTAGCTGAGCTCTGTACAAACAAGACATGAAATATGGGCTAATACTTTACAGACACTGTAATATGATTGTTCATGTTTTCCAGTCAGCTCAAGTTATTGTCGTAGCGCATTGTTGTGCATTACAAACTCAAACACGTTTTGTGTTGATGTAGAAGCTAGCTTAGTTAGATTTTCTGGCTAACACCATAGCAAGGCGATGTATTAGTACGCTAGAAAAAGAGTTCCTCAGCGTTCGCTCTTACTATAACAATGTCGCCACAGCTGTGTAAATGAAGTATTGACGGTTTTTGAATGCATTTTTAAAGTGATTTAAAGTTAGAGTTGATTGCTTCCAATAGCTGCATTGCTAGCTAAATAGACAATTTGTACATGTTAGAAAGCAAAATAAACAACTTTTGTCTTCCTGTCTCTCATTGTGATTGTGAACGATAGGCAAAATTCCCTAAAAAGCGGAGTTCCCCTTTAAATGTTTTCCTGATAGATTCAGAGTGCATCCCTTGCACCATGAGTTACAATGGATATGGCTTGTCTTTCACCCTTTACTCCAAGTTATAATAGAATAGAATAGAATAGAAAGTACTTTATTGATCCCTTAGGGAAATTCAGTCACCACAGTTCGCTCACATTGGACAATAAACGCTTTGGTATTTTTTGCTGTGATGTGTTTTGCTGTGCTTTAAGGCAGTAAGACCTACTCCTGGAGTTCAATATGCCGTGAACATAACGCTCAGTAATAGACTTGTGGAAGACCTTTTCTTCCCCTCCGTGTTCCAGTGGAGCAATGTGACCACAATATCTGAGATGTTGGGCTTTACGAGGAGAGTTTTTATTTATTTCGTTTATATTCGTTTTCAAAGTTTATCTTTACTCTTTTAGCAGTCTGATTTGTTTTTATTTAAAGTTCCTCTTAGCCTTTCGGCAATCTAATCTCGGCGTTTTCAGGCCTCTTGTCGCTTCCAGCCTCTCTGCCTCTTCTGGCTCAAAAAGCCCCTCTCATGGTCTCCGGCCCTCCGGAACAGGTGATTAGATAACTCGTTCCAGCTGAGATTATCCACTCACCTGTTGGCTGCTCCATGGCCAGCCCTGCACACACCCCGCCCGCAGGGAACGCGTGACCACGCCCCTCCACAGGCCTCCCCCGCCAGACTCAGGCCGGACACCCGCACCAACTCCCCCCCACACTCCCCTCACACTCCCCTCACACTCCCCCCACAGCGGGACGAGAGAGGAAGTCGGCCACGGCCATCCGCGCGCCCGGCCTGTGGACCACCCGGAAGTTGTAGCGTTGCAGTGTGAGGTGCCACCGGGTAATCCGCGCATTGGCGTCCTTCATTCGGTGGAGCCACTGCAGAGGTTTGTGGTCCGAGCAGAGACTGAAGGCCCGCCCCAACAGGTAATAGCGGAGGGCCCCGACAGACCACCGGATGGCGAGACACTCCCTCTCTGCGGTGCTGTACCTCGCCTCCCGGTCTGACAACTTCCGGCTGATGTAAAGTATGGAGCGGTCGACGCCCCCCACCTGCTGGGTCAGCACAGCCCCCAGTCCCAAAAGTTTGGCATGTGCAGTACCGGCTCCTCGCAGAGTGGTGTTTTTACCTCCTCGAACCCCCGCTGGCACTGCTCCATCCACTGGACCAACTCCGGGGCACCCTTTTGGGTGAGGTCAGTCAGTGGGCTGGTCAGGTGCACGAACCGGGGAATGAACCGGCGGTAGTAGCCCGCCAGTCCCAAAAGCTGCCTCACCTCTTTTTTCGTCTTGGGGGGTGGACAGGCCGCGATCGCCGCCGTCTTGTCGACTTGTGGCTGCAATTAAAATTAATTTAGTTTTTGCTGGAGCTTGGACTTTCCTTCCAGCTTTCCTTAATGACGTCCAGCACTCCGCGAGGCCTCCGGCCATATAATAACTCGAAAGGTGTAAAACCTCGGGAGGTCTGGGGTTCCTCCCGCATCGCAAACATTAGGGGCTCCAACCATTTATCCCAATTGTGCTTGTCCTCGTGCATGAACTTACGGATCATAGTTTTTAGCGCTTTATTTAATCGCTCCACCAGCCCATCCGTTTGGGTATGATAAACGCTGGTGCGGATGGCCGTGATTCCCGATAAACCATATAGTTCCTTTATCGTGCGTGACATGAAGGACGTGCCCTGGTCCGTGAGAATCTCTTTCGGGATTCCGACTCGGGAGATGACCGTGAACAGTGCTTGCGCCACACTCTTGGCAGAGATGGAGCGCAAAGGCACTGCTTCGGGATACCGTGTTGCGTAATCCACAAGGACTAACACAAAGCGGTATACCCGTGTGCGCGGGGACAATGGTCCGATGAGGTCCATCCCAATTCTTTCGAACGGGACCTCTATGAGTGGTAATTGGGCGCAAGGGGGCCTTCGGGATGGTCGCCGGGTTCACCAGCTGGCAGTCCGGACAGGCCGCGCACCAACGGCGCGCATCTGCCCGGAGGCCTGGCCAATAGAATCGGACCATGACCCGATTAAGTGTTTTATCATACCCTATGTGGCCGCGCTTTCCCCGGGCGCACCAGCTGACCGTCGATGAAATCCACCTGGTCCCAGGCCGCACGCAAGGTGTCATCGCGGGACTGCGCGAGGGGAAAATCCTCCGTAGGTTGCCATCGGAGGGCCGGGGTGGCCTCCCGCACAGCCCCCACCGGTTCCCGCTTGGCCGTCCCGGATGAAACTGCGTCGCCATTGAGAGTCGCGCGAATGTTCCCCTCTCCTATAGCCCGTGAACGCATCCCCACATATTGCGTTACTAGCTGGTTAAACCCAGGCCAATTTGTTCCTAAAATTTTGGGGTGCGTAAGGTGCGCGCTTGCGGCAACCTTGACACTATGCTTTTGGCCTTTATATTGAATTTCCACTGGCACAATCGGGTACTCGTGCATATCTCCATGAATACACCTAATTTTACCCCGTGTTGCGTGCCTCAATACCCCGGGTCGAACCAAGTTCTGGTGGATCATGGACTGTTTTCAGCCCGGATCCACCATTGCCTGGTATACACTCCCTTGTACCCTTACCGGGACACAGTATGTCTCCCCTGAATCGGGGGCGGGTGCTGGAGGCCCGAAAACCTGTAGCACCTGCCCCACCTCCATCATGGAGAACTCCCAGCGCACATGCCCAGGTTGGCCGCACTCCCAGCACACCAGCCCTGGGGCTCGAGGCACCATCTGCGAGGGAAGCCCTCCATTCGCCGCGCCGGTACCCTGTAACGCATTGAGTAGAGTTGGTGAATTATAGTTGTAAATATACTCCTCCCCTCTTAACCACACCCTCCAACCATGCCCCCCCCTCCTTGCCCCACCCCCGACCATGCCCCCCTACCTCCCGAAATCGGAGGTCTCAAGGTTGGCAAGTATGGACACAAGTAGTAGCTCAGGTTTGCGTGTGTGCTATCAAATTTGAAGGTGTTTTAATACACGTAAACCTTTAGTAGATCAGACCCACAGTCAGGGGCGTCACTAGACCTAATACTGTACTGGGGCACACCTGGGGCACAAATAATTCATGTGAGCGTGCAAAGCGTGCAAGTAAAAACATTTTTAGCACCTAATTTATCATAAAAAAAAACATAAATAGTGCTTTAAACAATGAAATCATATCAGATTATGTTGTATGGATCTTTGATTAACCACCTGAAATTAACTAATGCATTTGGTCTACTTGTGCACTTTTTTACTGCAGACTTCTAAACAGATACTGGTAGAAGTAAAAAGGAAGAGCAATGAATCTTTTTGAAATATTTATTGCAGTAATCATCTGCAAATTTAACATCTACAAAGGTAAAAAAAAAAGAAGCACCCCTACATCTGTGTTCTTTTATATTATTTAATTTCCATTCCATCCTATTTCAGATACACTATGTGCAGGTCAAAAAAGCAAAACTGCTTGGTGTGCTATTAGACAGTCAACCGTCATGGTCCGATCATATCGTTAGTATTTTAATGAAAATGGGAAGAGGTTTAGCCATGGTCAGAAAGTGCTCCACCTTCTTGACATCCTCAACAATGGGTCAAGTTATACAGTCCTTGGTTTTCTGTCATCTTCATTACTGTTCTATAATATGGTTTGCTACAACTAAGTCTGACCTGAACAAACTTCAACTTGTTCAAAACAGAGCGGCTAGACTGTACTTAAATGTTCATCGCGCACTAATATTTAATTTATGCATTCACGTCTGTCCTGGTTGTCTGTTGAACAAAAGATGCACTGTAGTCTCCTTATGTTCTTTAGAACTATCATGTTGGATCAATCACCAGATTACTTTTACAAACTATTTTTTAAATCAACTAAGACACACATTCATGACACTTGAAATGCCAGCAATGGCTATTTGGCACTTCCTGCTCCCAGGACCAATCTCCTCAAACATACAGTCATGTATAGATGTTTCATTCTGGAATATATTGCCATCACACATTAATCTCTCACAAAGTAAATTGTCATTCAAGACAGCTTTGAAGATACACCTATTGCAGCTATCCACATGATGTGAATTTAACTAGCTATGTTATCTTATGTTGTATTTTTCCATTGTATGTTGGGTAATGCATGTATTTTTTGTATTTTAATTTTGTATGCTCCTATATGGACCCCAGGAAGACTAGCAGTTGCCTTGGCGTCAGCTAATGGGGATCCATTCAATAAACATTAAACAATAACCAACATTATGTTTCATGTTCATTAGAAATTCCCCCGACAGCTCGTACAGCAAATGAATATGTTTGTCTTGATACAAGGAATAACGTTAGCTAACTTAGCATCAACTTAAGACAATGATGTTGCCTAGCTAGCTAGGACTTCACTTACATCTCTCATTCCTCGCTGCATCTCTCCTGCTGCGGGCGAATAACTTTCTGATATCCATCTAGGAGTTACAGTTTGAGTCAAATCAAAATCAAAATAATATAATTAACAAACTGTTGTTTGCTAACGTTACCTACCTCATGCAGTGATTTGCATTCTCTCTCTCTCTTTCTCTCTCTCTCTCTCTCTCTCTCTCTCTCTCGCTTTCTCTCTCTCTCTCTCCCTCAACTGAAGTCTCGATCCAAACGTGAATAAATTACCATATTAATTAGCCATGTGCTCATTGTTAAGTGGAGTGAATACAGTAGCAATCAATTACCATACTAAGTAGTATGTGCGCTGTTGTCTATGTTATGTAGACTTAAAACTCTGAAGCGTTTTTTTTTATTGTTGAAATTTGTACTGGGGCACTGCAGATCAACACTGGGGCACGTGCCCCAGTGAAATATGTCTGGCGACGCCCCTGCCCACAGTGTATCAATATCATGACAAGACTGAATCACCACCACCGGTTCTTTGTTTAGGCACTTGATTCAGTGTAATGATACACTGGCAAATGGAGTAGTTTTTTTATGTGCAGTGTTTACCAAAAGGTTGCCTTGGATTTAGTCTTGCTTCTTGTACGGCCATACATTTTCATTGGAATCACACTTATCACTTATGTACAGAACCATTGAATGTCCCAAATAGGGAAATGCAATTGGTTGTCTGTCTTTGAGATTTGTACTTTGTGTGTGCGACATATTGTCCCATAAGTGGTATATAAATTAGAAGGATAAAGTCAAAATCAAACAGAAGTTGTCCTTTTTTTTGTCCCACAGGATCAACAGTCAAACGAAAAAAGCGATCCCCACGCAACGGTTCCCACAAAGTCATCCAGCTTTCCTGGACCACCCCATCACAGTCACATTCAGGCCTGTGATAGTTGCGTTCTCGCCCCTAAGCCACCCAGCGAGGCCCGAGATGGCCCGCTCAGGAAACCAGCAACAAAGCGATTTGTCAAGTAAGAGTTGCCTTTTAGTTCAATTCTTAATGTTGCTTCTGGCATGGCTTTGTTGAGTTTCAAGACAACATGGTTAATTATGATGAGAGTTCCACCATGTGTGCTGTACACCATGTCTTTTTGCTGCGGGTGGATCTGCCTCTTCAGAAAACAACCTCCACACAGGCCTGATTTCTGCCTGAATCATAAACACTACGTGGTTCAGTGGAAGGGCCCAGGCTCGGAGCGCCATTTAGAAAATCCTGTTTGGTTTGGAGATAAGCTGAAGAGCAGAGAAGGGAAAATTAAAGGAAAAGAGTGAAACAGGGCTGAACGGCCAGCTAGTTCCCCAGCTTGCTTTATGACTTTATTACTACAGGAATTGGCCAAATTACACAACAAAGACAAAAATTTATGATCTGAGCTGACTATTATTTTAATGCTTGTTGCAGGTATACAAGATCTCTATCCCAAAGTCAGTATATGTTTTATCGATGCTTGTTTATTTATTTGTACGTGTGGAAGACTGATGGGATAGTGCTCATTTTGTAAAGACTGGCCTGGAAGTCCTCTATTTGCTGATGTGTTTCATTCATACGTCTGACTTGGGCTGGCAAGCGAAGAGTTAAACGGGCAGTGGTGCAACTCAGGGGTTGTAGTGAAGGTTAGTGGAACCGGCTAGGTGTCGTGTTTGCTCCGGAGTGTGTGTATCTGTGTGTATGTGTGTGTGTCTTCCTGGCAGTTGCCGTGTTTACCCACTGCATGTGGAATTCCAGAGCAACCTTCCCCTCCCCAATGTCGACCCCCCTTCCCCAACACGCTCCTCTGTCCTGCATTTTTGTGGTCGGCCAGTGTGACAGGGGAGAGTGTGGGAAAAACGGAAGCTTCAGGACCAAAAAGCATTGATGGAAACAATGAAATGAAAGAAGAAAGGGAATGGAAAAGAGTGACAGAGTGAAGTCGATTCTATCCAGTGGAATGGAGATGATTGTTTGCAGAAAATGTTGGGATAATAAGTTGCTTCCCTTCTAGCCCTCATTTTAGGGGCAACCCAATCCTTTTTGTTATCTGATATCCATCCCAGTGTACACCTAAGCCTGGCTGACTTATAATAAAATCACTGTGCTGGGTTTATTCATACAGTTCAAGGTTATTCACTTTCCTCTCGGCACATGTTGAACTGCACACTGAACTGTACAAGCGTGCCACTGATCAGCAACACTGGTTTGTTTCATCCGTTTATCAGGGACTTTTGGTTCGTTTAGAAAAGTTGTGGGTATTTGTGCTGATAAGTAAAATAAAAGAGCTGCTTGATAGGTCCTGAAAATGCAATTTAAAATCAACAGTAAGAGACTTAAGTTATTAATAGCGTAGTGCAGGGGTCCCCAAACTTTTTGACTCGGGCCCCGCTTTGAGTTAAAAAAAATTTGGCCAAGGGCCGGGTTGTATATATACATATACATATATATATATATATATATATATCTGCGGCCTGAATTTTGGACGCTGGCGGGTCAGATTAGGGATCCCTGGCGTAGTGGTTCACATAAAATGTGAGTAGAATTGGCAAAAATTGTACTCAAGTCATCCAAATAATTACTTGACTAAGAGTAAGTATTCAGAAAAAAAAACAAAATCAAATAATGAGTAACAGATCAGTAACTTCCCCCGTGACCCCAAAAGGGAATAAGCGGTAGGAAATGGATGGATGGATGGAGATCAGTAACTTCTAATTTTACTGTAGTATCTTTTTTAATGGTACTTGCACTACAGCCATAGTTGGTGTGTGTGTGCGTGCGTGTGCGTGTGTGTGTGCGTGTGCGTGCGTGTGCGTGTGTGTGTGCGTGTGCATGCTAGAGACCCTATATACTACAAAATGTGCACATTTTAAAGCCACTTATGACGTTATACTGAGGCAAAAACATAAAAAGAACATCTACAGTACAACAAACTGCGCCATGTTTCCTGTAGCTGGAAGTGGAATTCATGCAAATTAATTTGAACATTTCAACTACAGTTCATGAGATAAATGTTATTTTTCCTAGTTTGTAATGTTAACGTTGAAGAGTGCCTCGTCATGTGATTTCCAGGCTCCATTTGATTGGTAAAATGGAGTCAAATGTAATTTCTGCTTACATCGGATTGGTGAAACAGATTTATGTTTTGGACGGCGTGGCGCAGTGGAAAAGTGGCTGTGCGCAACCCGAGGGTCCCTGGTTCAAATCCCACCTAGTACCAACCTCGTCACGTCCGTTGTGTCCTGAGCAAGACACTTCACCCTTGCTCCTGATGGGTGCTGGTTGGCGCCTTGCAAGGCAGCTCCCTCCATCAGTGTGTGAATGTGTGTGTGAATGGGTAAATGTGGAAGTAATGTCAAAGCGCTTTGAGTACCTTGAAGGTAGAAAAGCGCTATACAAGTACAACCCATTTATCATTTATTTATGTGACAGAGATAGTTGAAAGAAGTCTCTCTAACGAGCCAAAAGTAAGTCTTTGAAAGCAGTAATCAATAAATTATGAATATATATAATGATGATATAAATAAATGTAGCGACTGGAATGGCACTCAATGTAACAAAGTAAAAGTAGTGTTTCTTTTTCACAAAACTAGTTAAGTAAAAATAAAAAGTATTTTGCATTTAATACAGCCAAAAAAAGCCCAAAAAATGACTTAAGTAAACCTAACAGAATACATGTAGCGTGTGACTACCCACCTCTGGTTCACATTGATGTCTTTCATGCTGCGTGTGCTTGAATCCCACTTAAGAGCTGGGCGAATGTCCAGTTCAGTGTGTAGTGAACAGCACAGGAAAGCTCTGAACAGGAAAAGTGGTATACAAAATTAGATGGATAAATATGAAACTGCAGCATACTGACATAACAGCGTAGCATAGCAGTTCAGCACATGTAAGGACCTGCTTAATATAGTGTATATGTTACCATCGGCTTTGCGAGTAGAACCCTACTGCTACCCAGAAAATAAATAATAATAATAATACTAATAATAATACAAAAAACACACTCAAAAAGGAGTGAGGAAAAATAACTAAGGATGCACACGAAAGACGTAGAGAGGATGGACCACCGGAAAGAAGAAGCGTGAGTGGAGCCAAAGCACAGGAGATGACACAACAGGAAGGGTGAGAAAATACAATGACCTGGATAAATGAGAACATCCATACATCTGGAAAAATCCATTGTGATTGGTTGGTGTTCGTATGATGAGCCACAATTGGCTAAAGTTAGGGTGAAACATTATAGACTGGCGCTTCACGGTGGCAGAGGGGTTAGTGCGTATGCCTCACAATACAAAGGTCCTGAGTTCAATCCCGGGCTCAGGATCTTTCTGTGTGGAGTTTGCATGTCCTCCCCGTGAATGCGTGGGTTCCCTCTGGGTACTCCGGCTTCCTCCCGCTTCCAAAGACATGCAGCTGGAGATAACTTGATTGGCACCACTAAATTGGCCCTAGTGTGTGAATGTGAGTGTGAATGTTGTCTGTCTATCTGTGTTGGCCCTGCGATGGGGTGGCGGCTTGTCCAGGGTGTACCCCGCCATCCGCCCGATTGTAGCTGAGATAAGCACCAGCCCCCCCCCGACCCCAAAGGGAATACGCAGTAAAAAAATAGATGGATGGATGGCATTATAGACTGGCCATTCAGAGACAAGATTAGGCAGGTCATCAAAACTATTAAGCAAAATCATAACAGAGGTGGCGACTTGTCCAAGGTGTACCCCGCCTTTCGCCCGAGTGCAGCTGAGATAGGCTCCAGCGACTCCCCGCGACACCGAAGGGGATAAGCGGTAGAAAATGGATGGATGGATAACAGTCATGCACTAATGTCACATGACGATGATGGAGTCGGGGCACAGAGAGATGCTTCAAGCTGACAACTCCCCAAAAAAAAACATACTTGAAAATGGCAGAGGAATTCTTACAGACACACACACGTAATGTGCGCGCGCACACACACACATGCACACACAAATACTAATTACATAAATTAAATCAATCAGAAGTTACTCACAAGTTACTCAGTACATGATTAGCCTTTTCTCTGAATACTTACTCTTCCTCAAGTAATTATTTGAATGAATATTTTTTACTTTCACTTGAGTCATATTACTCTACAGCTTGTTGGAGGTACCGAACCCAACCAGTTTCATATGCGCATTCACCGAACCCTTCTTTTGTGAAATTTTTTTTTTTTTTTTTTTTTTTTCAAATTCAAGACAAATTATATGTTTTTGGTAACACTTTAGTATGGGGAACATATTTTAAATAACAAAGACTTAATTTAAAGTTATTTGGACACTAGTGGAACATATTCTAAGTAATAAAAACTTAATTTAGAGTTATTTGGTTAGGGTTAGTGTCAGGGTTAGAGGATTGGGTTATAATAAGTCCATGCCAAATAAGGCATTAATAAGTACTTAATAATGACTAGTTAAGAGTGTATATACATATATATATATGTATATATACATATATATATATATATATATATATATATATACGTATATATATACATACATATATATATATATATATATATATATATATATATATATATATATATATATATATATATATGGGTTTAGCATAGGGTTAGGGTTATATATGCTATAAATACCGTATTTTTCGGATTATAAGTCGCAGTTTTTTTCATAGTTTGGCCGGGGGTGCGACATATACTCAGGAGCGACTTATGTGTGAAATTATTAACACATTACCGTAAAATATTAAATAATATTATTTATCTCATTTGCTGAAGACACGAAGAAAATGTCAGCAATCGTCACATACACACATCAGCAATCGTCACACACACGTCAATCAATAAGAATTTGGCGGGGGAGGGTCATGGCAGAAGTGCATAGTAGGTCATGGGATGCTAACTGCTATATGCTATATCTTTTACTGCAGTAACAATTAAAATGGATCATTTCAACGTTGGCGGTAACTTATAAAAACTGAGAAGGGCTGAGCAAAAATGGTACCAAAAAGGAAATCATGTACTGCGGATTACAAGCTGGACTTAGTGAAATATGCAGCAGAGAATGACAAGAGGAAGCGGCGCATACCTTTGGAGTTGGCAGAGTTGTTTAGAAACGACATCGAGGAAGAAAATTTCATCGGATTTATCGTTTAGGAGTGACAGATTGTTTGGTAATCGTATATCATGTTCTATATGTTCTAGTTTTTTGAATGACTCATACCGTAATATGTTACATTAACATACCAGGCACGTATTCCGTTGGTTATTTATGTGTCATATAACGTACACTTATTCAGCCCGTTGTTCGCTATTCTTTATTTATTTTAAATTGCCTTTCAAATGTCTATTCTTGGTGTTGGATTTTATCAAATAAATTTCCCTCGAAAATGCGACCTATACTCCAGTGCGACGTATATATGTTTTTTCCTTCTTTATTATGCATTTTCGGCCGGTGCGATGTATACTGCGGAGCAACTTATAATCCGAAAAATACGGTACTATATACCAGGGTTTTTCAACCTTTTATGAGGCAAGGCATATTTTTTTTATTAAAAAATACGAAGGCACTCCACCAGCAGAAAACGTTAAAAACATGAAACTCCACCAGGTCCATCCATCCATCCATTTTGTACCGCTTGTCCGTTTTGGGGTCTCTACCAGGTCGTTGTGCCTTATTTTGAGTTTGTTTGTATTTTCCTGTGTGTAGTACTTTAGTTCTTGTCTTGCGCTGTTATTTTGGTGGACCTTCCTGTTTTGTTGGCGTTTTCCTGTAGCAGTTTCACGTCTTCCTTTGAGCGCTATGCCCCGCACCTGGTTTGTGTTAGCAAGCAAGGCTATTTACGTTGTTGCTATCCTTCTTTGTGTGGACATTGTTGATTGTCATGTCATGTACGGATGTACTTTGTGGACGCCGTAAGTTTTTGCTCTCGTCCAGCATTTTGTTTCTGTTTACTTTGTAGCCACTTAAGTGTTACTTTTGTTTTGCATAGCCATTGCCTTTTTCTTTCCCCTTCCCTTTTGTTAATTTTCGGTTTAAGCATTACATACCATTTCACTTGCACACTGCCTCCTGCTGTGGTCTGCATATTGGGAGCACAACAAACCATCCTTCTCTCACCCGACACATTCCGACTTTTGCAAAGCAATTAACTACCTGCTGCCACCTACTTACATGGAGTATTACGTGGGTACCCTGTTGAGTTCTACACAGCGCAGACACTAAGCAACGGCACATTATTTGCAGATTATAATTATTGATTTGCAAAAAAAAAAGTTTGGGACAAATTAGGGGAAGTTACATATTTTCCCACGGCATACCAGCCAGTATATCACGGCACACTTGTGTGCCGCGGCAAAGTGGTTGAAAAACACTGCTATATACAATTGACTACACCTCACTCTTGAATGTGGGCAAGCGGTTTATAAAATGAATAGCGACAGGCTGGCATTGTGCTGCCGACTTCCTTTTTCAGTCCACATGTGTATATGTGCCTCAAGTTAGTATCACAAGGTGTAGGTCAAGGCCCCTATCAGCCTGCCACAGCTGCCAACCCGAGGGGCTTCGAGGAATCACGGCAAAAGGACTGCAGCGAAGACTTTGAAAGCAGCAGTTTGTTACACAAATAAATGAGCCTGTTTGGTATTTTGTTTGCACGCTTTGGCGAGTCGCAGCTGTATCTACGGAAACCCCTGGCTGTCGTGTGGCATTACTAATAGGGTGACAATTACAGGAGCGCCATTAATGTCAGCCTAGCTGCCGCTTTCATTCCCTATTAATCAGCCACAACAGTAGTTATTTGCACAGGATACTATATACACGCTGAAGCTGCCAAAAGTGTGTTTATGGTTAAACTCGATCCCCTTTGCTCACTATGAATAACATTAGGACAGGCAAGCTACCTGCATGCATAACAAGGTGTACACATGCTCAGCGGCTCCAAGGCGAGCCCACATGCAGCGTTTGCGGCTGCCCTGCTCTCAGAGTGACGGAATGAACGACTGTTGACAAAGAAAGTGATGTGAAAAACCCAGAGGTCAGGTTTTTTTTTTCTTCCCTCTTCATATGAAAGGAGCTGCTTCCTGTTGAAGTATGCCACACTTAAAGTGGGCCAATTCTATTTGTGGTTGTGTAATGGTATGAAAGAACAACTGTGCAGCTCCTTACAAGGACGCAGTGTGTACCCTCATTACCTGGTTAATGCTCTTCTGGCAGGCGGCTGCAATGGGCGAGAGGTTAATACCAGCTAAGCTTTATTTATTGTCCCCCCCCCCCCGTTCTCCCCCTTGCACCCCAAACTAAAAAATACTTAACAGGCTGGATGTATACGGTTACAGACATCACTGCTCTTGTTCGGTGCCTCACCAGCTTTTACAGTGATTTACCGCATTTGCTATTTGTAATGTAGAAAAGGGCCTTGTAATGTGTCACGTCTGCAATCTGCAGGCATCTAGATGAAGCTCTTTGATACACATGTGCCATGTAAAGACCAATGTATTCACTATTCAGCTGCAAGACAGACTTCCATTTGTACTGTGTTTGTCACTTCATTAGTACACTTGATTCAACCACCTCTGGTATAAATACACCAAAAATAACACCATTTATCATTGTTTGATACTGTCAGCCCTTTTTTTACACATTGTGCCGTTGATTCAGGGTGCGCTCACACTTTTAAACAAACTCTAGTCTGGTTTGCTCGGCCAGTGTGGTTTGTTTAATCAAGTGTCAATGAAGCCCAGGACAAAACAGGCAGGCACACTTAAAAGTAGACTCTCTCGTCCTGAGCGAGGCAGTTGGTAATGCTGGCCACACCGAAATAAGGAAATAAGTGTTTTAGAATTTTGCAGTCCCGCCTCCACTAACATAGATTGTGGATGACTGAAAAGGGGATTCATTCCATTTGTTATGTATTCAGTCAGGCTTTCAAAATAAAAGCACGGCACCAAAACATCAAGGTCGCATCACAGTAGGCAGTTATGTGTTTCCATCAGAAACCTAGTTTTTTTCTGTCCTGGAAAAGGATCATTCAAACACTTTACTCTACTATAAAATCATAAAATTGATAGCCCAGTGATTAAATGTGACAAGTTGACCTCGTCTGCCTTGGCCGTTTTGTATTGTCCTTGAAAATGTATTATTAAATTAAATTGAATTCCTACTTTTCCCTATAATACATCAAATCATACCAAGATACATACATTCAATGAATTGATGGTAGTCAAAAGTAGGATTATGTACCTAATAAAGTGGCTGCTAAATGGATTATCCCATGATCTATACTAGATTCAGTTCAGTGCCAAACAGACGCACATCACTATATATTTATACGCACAGTCATCAGGAAGATGAATTGGTTTGTTTCGCTGTGCAAATAAAACAACCACTCTGTATTAACTGAGTGACTCACAACTCACACAAGCACAGTCATCGGCGCAGTAACGGGGTCATAGGACAGTGTTAATTATATATCTGGCCCATGATTGACAGGAACCATAGAAAAGGGTGATACTTATCAAATGTGATTTAAAAAAAAAAAATTTAAATAGAGCCTCAGTTCTCTAGTGGCACCGCTGACTAAAAACTAAGACCTTAAAGTTTACATCTAAGGGCACTGTAAGGCTCTACAGAGAAAATATGCTTTTGACCAATCGGCTTTTTCTACAACAGCAATGAAAGATTGGAATAAGCATCCCACACCTGAAAAATCTGACAAATTACTATAACTTTTATTTTCTTGCAAAAGAGCAACCGTTGGACAAAATTACTGGATTAATATTTCTAAATGATAGGTAGTTTACAATGGGCTTCACGGTGGCAGAGGGATTAGGTCGTCTGCCTCACAATACGAATGTCCTGAGTAGTCAGGGTTCAAACCCGGGCTCGGGATCTTTCTGTGTGGAGTTTGCATGTTCTCCCCGTGAGTACGTGGGTTCCCTCCGGGTACTCCGGCTTCCTCCCACTTCCAAAGACATGCACCTGGGGATAGGTTGATTGGCAACACTAAATGGTCCCTAGTGTGTGAATGTGAGTGTGAATGTTGTCTGTCTATCTGTGTTGTCCCTGTGATGAGGTGGCGACTTATCCAGGGTGTACGCCGCCTTCCGCCCGATTGTAGCTGGGATAGGCACCAGCGCCCCCCACTACCCCAAAGGGAATAAGCGGTAGGAAATGGATGGATGGATCGGTAGTTTGCAATAAAAGACTATAGTATTTTTGCCTGTGTATTATTGTAGTATTTTGCAATATATTTTAAAGGGGTTTTAATCTACATTTAAAACACTTCCTTGTTGTCTAGATCAGTGATTCTCAAACTGTGGTACACGTACCATAGTGATACGCAGGCTCTTTCTAGTGGTACGCCAAATGTGGTTTGTTTAATCAATCATGATTGAAATACAGTGCTTTATTTTCTTATATTCAAACACAGTGTTATTGTTCAAACTGTGTTTAATGTAAAACTAGCCAAGATATTAAATATACTTACAAAACCTGGGCCTTGTTTTTAATGATTACGTAGGCTTACTACGCTACTGTATTTTAATGTTGGTCAGTATGGTGATACTTGGAGAGCCAAATTTTTACTGAAGTGGGACTTGGTGAAAACAGTTTGAGAAACACTGGTCCAGATAATATGTATTGGATATGTGCCACCCCACTCGGATGTTGAAAGATTTTAAGCAGTGTTTTCAAAGTGTGGTACACGTACCACTCAGGCTCTAGCTAGTGGTACGCAAAAGAATTGCTTAATTCAGGGGTCCCTAAACTACAACCGGCGTATTGTTCCAAATGTATTCGTAAAACATTATATAAGGGATATTGTGATTTGGTATGCCACCCGATGAGAAAGGTCCACAGAAAATATTACTGACCATGTAAGTGACTCTAACACAAGTTGCACAATCCCATTACATAGGTTGTACAAACCCCGTTTCCATATGAGTTGGGAAATTGTGTTAGATGTAAATATAAACGGAATACAATGATTTGCAAATCATTTTCAACCCATATTCAGTTGAATATGCTACAAAGACAACATATTTGATGTTCGAACTGATAAACATTTATTTTTTTGCAAATAATCATTAACTTTAGAATTTGATGCCAGCAACACGTGACAAAAAAGTTGGGAAAGGTGGCAATAAATACTGATAAAGTTGAGGAATGCTCATCAAACACTTATTTGGAACATCCCACAGGTGTGCAGGCTAATTGGGACCAGGTGGGTGCCATGATTGGGTATAAAAACAGCTTCCCAAAAAATGCTCAGTCTTTCACAAGAAAGGATGGGGCGAGGTACATCACTTTGTCCACAACTGCGTGAGCAAATAGTCAAACAGTTTAAGAATGTTTCTCAAAGTGCAATTGCAAGAAATTTAGGGATTTCAACATCTATGGTCTATAACATCATCAGAAGGTTCAGAGAAGCTGGAGAAGTCACTCCACGTAAGCGGCATGGCGGTAAACCAACATTGAATGACCGTGACCTTTGATCCCTCAGACGACACTGTATCAAAAACCGACATCAATCTCCAAAGGATATCACCACATGGGCTCAGGAACACTTCAGAAAACCACTGTCACTAAACACAGTTGGTTGTTAAATCTGTAAATACAAAATTCAACATAGGTCCCCTGTAAATCTATGCATTGATTAGTCCTTTTGTGAATTATAGTTTTTTTTAGTCTGTATTCTATGAAAATGTACATTGTAGCTCTGTACTGAGGTGTAGTTTGTATGAATAACAATTGATGTAGGTTTTTTGTAATTGTGTTATATATTAATTGTATCTTTGGGCATTTTATGAATTGTAGGCCTCTTTGTTCTTTCCAGAATATGCATTTTATAAATGAACAGTTTTGAATAAAGTGAGATGAGGTGTAGATGTGTGAAATGTTTTTTGTACAAGTTGCTGTTTTTTTTTGTACGGTTTTCTATGTGAACATATTTTTTGTTTTATACGGAGTCATTTTATTTTTTTAGTAGCCGTGTCATGGTTTTCTCAAGTTTGTCAAGTGGTGTCAAATTAAGGACTACAAATGGAAATTTGTCAATTCCTTGTGAATAATGTATCATGGACACTGTTCAAAAAACAATAATAAAAGAAGTCAGAAGTGTTAGGAAGATAACATACAGTATATGTTGAAGTATTGAGCTTTGCATTGATGTATTGTATCTTGTGTTTGCTCTCCAGGCAGACTTCCACTCAGAGGTCGACTCAGGGAAGTGTGACCAGCGCGCAGCAGTCGCCCTACCAGGTCATCCGCGCAAAAACAGGTGGGTCTGGTGTTGTGGTTCTGCACGTGCTTAGAAAGTTCCAGTGCCCCCTCCCTGTTTGTGTTCCCTTTTCATCGAAGTCATTCCCCTTGGAGCAGCGATAAGCACCATTGGGTATTTTTAGTGTTGCTCTCTGCGGTGTGTAAATGCCGTTAGATAGATTAGAAGAATTTAGCAGAAGTAATGTCATCGCTGAAGGATGAATAAACAAGGCTTAACAATGATGGCATCTTTCTTTTTGAAACAGAGAGGAAATTCCCATCTGTTGGACAATTCTCCCCAGTTCCACTTACGATCCCTTCGCCAAAAGCTTGTTCACTTGCACCGAGAGAATCAAAAATCCAGCTCTGGGTTTATTGCGGCTAATGCGCTACACTTGTGGCTTTCTCCGCTCACGTGTGACCCGTCATCTTTCAGGACCTGAGCCGCTCTTTCCATCACGAGCCGGCAGCCCAGCGGAGTGTTGAGGTTATTGTAGCACCGGTGATATTAAGCAGTTTTCACCGATGCGCCGCACATCTGTTTGTCTGATCATGGGCCTTTTTTCCATGCGCAGCATTAGCATTAGCAAATCTTACCATTCATCACTTCATTTGAGTGTCACAGTCCAGCCCGAGCAGAGATCAGCCTGCGTTTGTCCAAACTGAGCTGTCGGAAAAATACGCTAGAAAATTGTGCTTGTGTGTGCGTGTGTTGTGCGCGCGTGTGTGTGTGTGTGTGTGTGTGTGTGTGTGTGTGTGTAAGTGTGTGTGTGCACGTGATTTCCTTTCATTCTCCTTCAAGTATGAATACTGGCGTACGTTAATAAACACCCTTTAAACTCATCAATTACTGTAACATACTCAACTTTCAAATTTAACAAATATTTTTTTTCTTCATGTTGCACTTAGGGCTTTTAGAAACTCAAATAAAGACAGAAAAAAAAACTTTGACCTAAAACAAGCTCTCTATTGATACTATTTCCACTGAACACAAACAATGTGATTGTTTTAACATTCCTTTGAATTATTAATAGAGACAATTTATGATCATAATTGCACTGTTTGACTTTTAACACTATGCTTCCATTATTGATTAAACAAAACATAGTAAATACAATAACACAGCCATTGTTTCCATTCATGAAATAGTTCTAGAGTAGAGCAAAAAGAAATGATACATATGATACATCTTTAGTCTCCTATCTAGTAACATTTTATGTTTTTAAACATACAATGCATTCAAAACGGCAGTTTTTCCTGCAACAGTGCTGTGCTAAGGTTGCACTGTTAAAAGCAAACAGGCTAACCAAGCATCATGTTGCTGCTAAAGAGCAACTATAACATTATCCCTGTAGCTCACATAGCTATCTATACTAGAGTTGCTAATATTTGTGTTCTCCTTTCCCATGTCTTAATCTTACGTTGTTGTACCTAATATCATTTATCATATTGAAGATGTGCGTAGTTGCAGTATATATGTAGAAATTGTATAAAGTAAACAAAAACATTTTTTGGAGCAACGCACTCTGTCGGACAAACACAGCTTATTAGCAATTTTTGGTACAGACATAAAACAGAAGGGGTGCTAAAAAAAAAAAAAAAAAAACTTTTTTCTTTTTCATTTTTTAAAAGCAGGTTTTTTTGGCGAGGTTCACACTTACTCACTGTGTATATGTTGCCAAGAAGAGCTTGTGTAACATGTAACCTGTTTTAAAAATATTTAATCATCATTTTTATATTAAAGATATACTGCAAGAATGTGTTTGAATCGGATTAAATCAAGAATAGATTTTGAATCTAGTTGTCATCCCAAGAATCAGAATCGAATCAAATTGTGAGTTGTAAGATTTACATCCCTATGCAGTAACATATTATTTATTTCATTGTACTTTTCAAAATTATGAGGGACATGAGGTAGACAATGGATGATTAATCTCTTTATTCATCATGTCAGCATGTCATGTCTATTAAAAAAGAAGTACCTGTATTTTTCAAAAGCAGAGTAGTACCTTTTTTAATTCATTAGTACCACGGTACTTTATCACAGTTGTACCGGTATACTGTACAACCATACTTCCAATGCACTCATAAAGTTTTTGAAAACAATCATACAATGTGCTGGAATAAAATTTAAAAAAGTAATAACACACAGTAAAATTATATCATCAAAATGACTTTACAAATACTTCACGGAGAATCACAGAAGACATTAGGATCAGATGACATATCTTTGCAAACGTCTTCTGGGGCAGGAAATACGCTTCCATTGTGGCTCAAAAGGCAAGGAACTCTAGTATTGTCAAAAAATATTTTTTTTATTTGTTTGTCTCTATGAGACTTTGCAGGTTGCTTTTTTGTTTGTGATAAATCAAATTAGGATAAGATGAACTGGACGATACATTTTGTTCGAGGGGACCACTGGTTAAAATGATTCTCATTAGAATGGGTGCACGTGTCATTATTTAATTAATAATGCAAGGTCTGGTTCTCTTCTCATGATCAGCCAGTAGTTCATTTGTGGAGAAAGTGTGAGAGACCTTTGAGGGAAATATTCATTACCAGAACCCAAGTTAGACCAACAGGTCAAGTCTATTGACAATGGAGAGAAACAGAGAGCCAGTGTGATGTTTTGGAGAAGGGAGGGGTGCAGGGTGTTATTAGAAGGGCCACAGTCTTTGTAGCGCTCTGTGCCTGCCCAGTTTACCTTTGTAGGAAGATGACTGCACTGCACTGATTGACTGTGACAGCGCCTCCAAATGGAGAGCATTCTCTGTGATCAGCCGTCAGTGGCCATTAATCACACTTTCTCTTGTATCTCTCTCTTGTAAACACTCCTAATCCCTTCCTGGCTTTGCTTCCATTGTCCGCCTGCCCAAAGCTACTTCTTTCGCCCGCCACTTCGGTGTGTTGCTCTTGTCAATTTCGTGACATGAAAGTGACGGCGCAATTCTTTTCTCGAGGTCCGATCAAAATGTACAAAGCCGCCGGGGAAATATGTGACTCGCATGTGTTTTCCAGGCCTCCGCTTGGCCCGATTGTCAAACCTCAGCAGCCGGTGACAGGGAAAAGATTTATTGCCTACTCTCTGAAAGGAAAATGAGTGAGAGACCAATCCTGTCAAGGTGAGGACTCTTTTATCAGAATCAGGCATGTTGCCAACTGCTAATTCAGGTGCAAGCTACGCAATGACTGAAGTCGAATATATTTCATTGCAACATGTAAAAATTTGCTTTGGTTTGTGGCAAACCCCAGAAAAAGTTTGCCACAAACCAAAGCAAATTGTACTAAAGAATACAGTAGTAAAAATATTTAAAGCAAGAATGGAATCAAACCGCACTAAAAAAGAGAACAACTACTTACTTTTATCCCAGTGGTTGTCTTGGACACTGGAATCATATTTTTGTTGTTGTTTTTTAATCATACTCTACTTATTTTTAAATAAATTAAGCAAGTTCTAAACATAGTAATGTCTAAATTAAGTTAAAAAATGTATCAATGCAATACCACTGGATGAGATCAAACCAATCCGAGTGTGCTGTTCAGTATCTAAGCCACTGATTGTCTTGGCCTCAGGCAGAAGAGTGTAAAGCTGAGTAAAGGGTGGTGATTTCATCTCTGGATGGCTCTAATAATGTTTGAACAATGTATTTAGACGCTCATACTGTAAACAGGTTTATCATGCTCTTACAATTAAAATACAGTCTTTCCTCGCCACTTTGCACTTCAAATATCATGGCTTCACCACATCATGGATTTATTTTAAGTGTTTATTTTTTATTTTTTAAGCATGTTCTATAAGCATACAAATGGCTAACTAAGCAAAAAATATTAATACTACAGCAGTAATTTGGTCACGAGAGGAGACCAATCAGAGCGGGCTGTTCAGTATTGCGGCCACTGATTGACTCATCCTCAGGTAGTTGGATTAAAGATGATTTAAGGGTGTTATTTCATCTCTAGACGTCTCTCGTATTGTTTAAAAATGTATTTAGAAAGTTGTAAACATATAAATATTTGATTTACAATTAATTATACCTACTCTGTTGTAATTAGTTTATATCAGTTCATGTCCGGAACCAATTTGCAGTGATATGACCCTTTTAGATCAATCATCAATAATTCTTACTGTGTGGACATTAATTTACCACAGTCAGGGCCAAAGCCAATACAGTACAAGGATATACTGTGTTTAGAGGATGAACTCTCAATAAGGACACCACTATGCTGCTTGGTTATCACTGTCCAGATCTTTTGACGTGTTTAAGAATAACAATTTTATCCTTTATGATGATCGCGACAATCTAAATTAGGTGTGTCCAAAGTCTTTTAATTGAGGGCCGCAGACTGAACAATCAAATGATCCGTTTTGATGTTTTTCATTTTCAAAACCTGTTAAATATAGTAATTCACTGCTTATGCCCTTTAATTGGTCCTGTGCCTAAAAGTGGTAAGATCATTTCTGCAAAGTAGGAATGATCAATTATGAATCAAATATTTTCATAGCTGGAGCACAAAAAAACATCTAAATGCATTTTGTTAACATTATGATAGTCCCCTAGACATGAAATGACACCCACATAGTCATTTTTCATCCGTAAAGGAGGGGCTGAACAGCATGCTCTGATTAGTTTGGTCACCTCTGGTGGCCTGGGTTGGCGACTTGTCTAGGGTGTACGCCGCCTTCCACCCGAATGTAACTGAGCTAGGCTCCAGCGCCCCCCGTGACTCCGAAAGGGACAAGCAGTAGAAAATGGATGGATGGACCTCTAGTGGCCAATATTACCGTAGTATTACTATTTTCAGTACACATAGACATTTTTATGTTTGAAAATTCTTAATTTAAACCAAAAATACGTGGAATATGCTTTTTTAATGAACAAAAGAAGAACAATTCAACCCGCAACAGAGTGAAGCCGCTAATCTAGAAGTGCAGTGTGGCAAGAAGCGTCAACATTTTAACTTTTGACAAAACTACTGTTTTCTGTTTTATTCCTCTTTTAATATATATATATATATATATATATATATATATATATATATATATATATATATATATATATATATATATATATATATATGTATGTATATATAGTTGTGGTCAAAAGTTTTCATACCATTGTACATTTTCCTGAAGGAACTCTCCTGACGGAATAAATAAAGTACTATCTAATCTAAAGAACATAGTGTCATGGCTGTCTTGAGTTATCCGCTTGCTGTATTTGACGTTAGACCAGTGGTTCTCAAACTTTTTTCACAAAAACTTTTTTACCAACATTAAAATACAGCAGCGTATTCTCCATCCTCGTTCTCAACTCTGCTACTTGACCCTGCCCCTTAGCTCGAGCATCTAGTACCATGGCGAACAAAATGCATACAGATGTTGAGCGAGTCCTGCTACATTATAAACCCTGGCTGTTTTCCAGAAGTGACGTAAGGTAGAGGTGACAAATGTTTATTTACTTTCAAGATGTCTTCAAATGCAATGTTCAGCTTTGCTTGTGCTCTTTTTACTTTTTTTCGCCTGTCTTTTTTAGGAAGAAGACCGTTTAGAGGACACGGCCTTGGACACATGGACTTGTTTCTTCAGCATTGTCCACACGTTTAAGTCAGTACTAAGGGAAGGGCATTTTAAAACCTCAATCCTAGCCTGATTTAGCCATTCCTTTACCACTTTTGCCATGTGTTTGGGGTCATTGTCCTGTTGGAACACCCAGCTGTGTCCAAGACCCAACTTCCGGGCTGATGATTTTAGGTTGTTCTGATGAATGTGGAGGTAATCCTCCTTTTTCATTGTCCCATTTACTCCCTGTAAAGCACTAGTTCCATTGGCAGCAAAAAGGCCCAGAGCATAATACTACCACCACCATGCTAGACGGTATGATGGTGTTCCTGGGATTAAAAGCCTCACCTTTTCTCCTCCAAACATATTGCTGAGCAAATGGCACAATGAAAAGCATTAAAAATGGTAAAGGAATGGCTAAATCATGCTAGATTTTAAGGTTTTAGAATGGCCTTTCCAAAGTCCTGTTTTAAGAGAACATGTGGACAATGCTGAAGAAACAATTCCATTTCAGAAAACCAACACATTTAGCTGAACTGTACCACTTTTGTCAAGAGGAGTGGTCAAAAATTAAACCAGAAGTTTGCCAGAAGCTTGAGGATGGTTACTAAAAGCGCTTTATTGCAATGAAACTTGCCAAGGGACAGGCAACCTAATATTAACATTGCTGTTTGTATACTTTTGACCCTGCATATTTGGTAACATTTTCAGTTGACCCATAATAAATGTATAAAAGAACCAAACCTCATGAATGTTTTTTGTGACCAACAAGTATGTGCTCCAGTCACTCTATCACAAAAAAATAAGAGTTTTAGAAATTATTGGAAACTCAAGACAGCCATGTTATTATGTTCTTTACAAGTGTATGTAATCTTTTGACCACTTGCATATATCGCCAAAAACAGTGTCTTCTAAATGGTATTCTTCTTAAAAAGACAGGCGAACAAAGTGAAAAGAACACAAGCAAAGCTGAACATCGCATGTGACGACATCTTGAAAGTAAACAAACATTTGTCACCTCTACCTTACGTCACTTCTGGAAAAATGTAACGGGACTCGATCGACATCTGTATGCATTTTGTTCGCCATGGCACTAGAAGCTCGAGCCAAGGGGGAGGGTCAAGTAGTAGAGTTGAGAGCGAGGATAGAGAATACGCTGCTGTATTTTAATCTTGGTCATTATGGTGGTAAAAAAGTTTTTGTGAAAAAAGTTTGAGAACCACTGGTCTAACGTCAAACATAGTACGCTGGTAATGTCGGTCTGCATTTTTCCCCTTTCCGGCAAATTTTCTACTGTCTTATTACACTTCCACGGTGATGGCTTTCCTTTTCTTTGACTCACTGCGATCAGAAGAATCTGCCTTACGCTAGTGGGACATAATGAAGGGCAAAAACGTTAACCACAGGGACATAACTAGTACTCTTTCTTGTACATTTTTTGTACATTTTTCTGTTTATAATTTACGGTAGTGTATCATAACCACCAAACGTTGAAAAATGAGGCTCTCACCATAGCTTTTAGCTCTGTCACTGGATTGCAGATCGTCTAGTGCCACCCTATTAGTACCATATCATGCATTTAAAACAACAAAATATGGCCAAGCTGGTACCACTCAAATATTTTAGTACAGAAATGTGTATTGTACTCAACAATAGATGAATATGAAATAAAATACCATAACTGGGATGCATTGCAGCCTGCAAAGACAGACTTTGTTACCCGCGTGGTGTCTTAGGTGTTATTAGACAACAGGCATGGAATGGGATGGGGTGGATCATACTTTTCACTTTATCTCCCTTTTGCTGAGCTACAGGAAGCTGCTTCAAGCTGCCATGTCATCGGCCTGGAAGTCATTTTTCCATCTCAGTCAGGCCTCACGGCGTAGACGAGCACCAAGATAAACAAGAGTGTGCGGAAAGGGAATGAAAGGGAATACTGTTTGGGAGCACAAATGCACACGGCAGCTCAAACTGTACTCGCCATGCCTTTTCTACTGGATACCTGGCGGCGGGCCAGGCGATAGACCGGGACGCCAAGCAGTGAGCACAAATAAAAGGATCCATCGCAGTCGTATCCCTCCCTCGCGATGCTCTTTTTTTATTGTGTCAAGCTGTATGCTTCTAAATTGTGCAGTTGAAGATCTAACATAAATATGTAATCACATTTTGCGTATAAATTAATGTAAACTTAATCAATTAGTTTCAGAGTCAAATGTTAGTTTACATTTATATATCTTAGCCTGATGGAAACCGTTTATTAACCCTAGAAAGGGTATTAAGGTTATACAATAATTAAAAAAAAAAAATTAACTGCTATTTATACTAGATTTTAGATTGTGTACTCACATGCCTTTTATTGCACAGTTTGCATTTTGTGCAACTTAATTGTTTAATGACACAATAAAAATAAATAGTAAGATTATACTAAATTTACAATATTATAAAGGGGTGGCACATACCCCAAGGAAGAAGACTGCATAATATTTTGGTGAGGAACTGGATAAAGGTGTTGTACAGGATTTCATCATCACAGTTTGAGTCACTGTGGCGTCAGAAGAACAGCCCCCACCCAGAATAATAACGGCGGAATGGTGGAGTTTTGCCTTCCACAAAGTGACATGACATTCAAGCCTGAGGCGTATTTAGTCATTTGGCAAACATAGCCACGGGGGCCCTTCACATAACAAAAACAACATGGTAATTTGCTTTTATTTCTTACAAACTACTATGCACACAGCATATTCAAGCTGGCCAGCTGCACAATGAGTATCATTGATCCCAACCTTATTACTGTAATGTGATAAGAATATCGCTCAACCTTTTTATGTAGAGTAAGCCATTTTTTGTTAGCGCAGTTGGACCAGATGTGACGCACAGCTCTATCATTGTGATGACCGCAGGTGTGTGACTGGTGGGAAAAAGAGAACTAATGATAATGGGCGTGTCGGAACGAGAGACACGACTTAGGAGTTCCTGCCTGCCAGACCCTTGGTTCCAAAATGTACAATTTCTAGCGCTTCAATACTCCCATATTTGTGATGAAATGCGTCACTCTCTACGTCATCTTGTGCCAATTGGTGCTGCTGCACCAGTACCTAGAGTACATTCGGTGTCTGTGAGACAAAGGTTGACAAACAGGGTAGTTTTAACAAAAACTGTTTTCTTCTCACCTTCCCCTCTTCTCTGCACCACTTGGGTAAACCTCACCGAATCCAAAAGTCTGTTTTGGAACGTCTTTTTAAACCAAGTCGGCACATGCGCAGTGACAGGGAATAGTTCATTGCCTGAGAAGGGAGGGGCAGCTCTTAAAACGATCATAACCGTTGATTTTAAGCGCACAAATTAAGACAAACTTAAAAAATATATATTTTAAATAGAAGACAACTTTATTATACATGTTCATGATACATATGGGGGCCCAAGGCAACAGCGTATGTTTGCCTAAAAGTAAGTCCGCCCCTGGTTCTATTTACAGTAAATGTGGTCATTATAGTACATAACTGATATATAGATTATACACTACAGTGTATAGTTCTCAGTATCATATCAAATTCTGATTAGTTTAAACTCAGGAACATTTTGATCGCTCTACAAGTTGGGCTGCAACTGCAATCTTTCAGTGGTTTGCAACTCAATAAAACAGCAAAAAATGTGGTTAGACTGTGACAGGTCAGCTAATAACTCCTCTTATTACTAAAACATTGGACTTTTTGTTGTTGTTGCAAAAGGAAATAGAAGACGTCATGGACAGAATGATGTCATGACGTCCATCTAAGGGTCCAATCATATTGATTGCCCTGATGTCATCCCTGTACTGCTGTATGCGTATGTTGTCATGTACTAACAGGCATTATAATCAAGACTGCTTAAACCCTCTCACGCAATTTCTGACCATCGTTGACTAAATTGTTCACGTGTTGCTTCTGCAGGACTTTCTGTGTACCGCAAGTTGCTTAAGGGCCAGGAGCAGAGTCCCAGATGACAGCAAGGTGACCAGAGGCGCGTCCTGTCACTCTGCTGGCCTGACAGGTGTCTCTGCATGTAACTGGCACAGAGGTGCATTCTGGGTAAGAACAACAGCAGAAAAAATACATGCCTATTAAATTGTCTGTCATACCGCCGCGGCCATGGCAGGAGATGATGGCGTGCCAGCCACGGAATTCCCGTCTTTGACGCAGGCTGGGATTTTGTTGTGCAGCCCAAGAGCACGTGGCCTTTTCCAGCCTGCACTGCGGTCTGCGCTCCAACTGTTGCCCTCCTTCATTCTCTCCATGCCACGGAAAGATTTCACAGGCGGATATCTTTCAGCAGATGCCCGGTTGGCATTTAGTATGCTAGCAATTCCGATGAAGCCAACCTCCAGTGAGAGACATGCCATGAATGGTGAGCATGCAGAGAAGTTCCTGGCATTAGACACGGACTTCCAGTCCAGCACGGAAACAAACCGTTACCAAATCGCACTCTGCGCTCCTCTCTGACCAAAGGATGCATTTAATTATAGCAACCTTTCTTTAAATTGTTGATTTTTTTATGGATGGACCCGATTTAATAATTGTGTTATTCTACATTTGCATTGTAAGTCGGCCGTGTTGGGCCCCTGGTGCAGCTCAGAACACAGCAAAAGAAGAACCTCAAGTTGGTGTACAAAGAAGATAATGGCACACAAGTGGACCGGCATTCTAATGGATATCTCACAAAACGAGTACAACCCTCTTATTTCAGCCACCATATTGTTACATTGTCTTAAGGGACAATACTGTAGAAGGGAAATAACTTAGAGTAGTCCATGTACAGCTTGTATAGCAGTACAGTGGTACCTCAATTTAAGAGTGTCTGATCTCTATCGGCTAATTATTATGCTTTAAATTACAAGCTTAAATTTGAGTTTAAAGCATCCCCGCCATTAGTTGTGAATTATATTTTTAGTTTGCATAGCAAACGCCACAGTGAGTGAACCCCGTAAGATCTGCTCCAAACATCAGGTGTTACTCGCGCACCTTAGTTTGTAGCTACTGCAAGTCTTTGTTTTTCCAAGCATGGCAATGAAGTGAGAGTGAAGGACAGTGCTGAGAGGAAGAATTGGATTATAATCAATGAATCAAAGAATTAAATCATCAAAAACATGGCGAAGCAGTATGAGCGCATCACTGCTCCTCTGCACCATACTGAATAAATAATGTTAAAATAATATCTAAATAGCGGACATTTATCCATGAAAATATGGAAAAGCTGCTGATGGTGGGTTTGACTGAGAAGATACCGTAGAAGTCTGCTCTCCAAGGTAAATACTGTACATACGTAAATTACACTACTTCATAAAACTACTGTAGTTGTTTGTACTACGTTGTATTGTATTGTTTTTATACATTTGTTTTGTAAAATGTATTTTTGTTTTTAAAAGGCATGTTACATGTTAAAATAGCGCTTTTTGGGGGGGGGGGGGGGGGTGTACCAATATAATTAATTTAAATTAATTTCAATATGGGATGGTAATTTGAAATACAAGCGTTTTAACAGTGTCATCACGGAACCAATAAAGCTTAAAAATTGAGGTACTTCTGTATTAAATTTACTGTCCTCTGAAAATTAACTCACAGCCATAAATGTCTAAAAAGCTGGCGAGACGAGTGAGTACACATCACAAACATTTAGGTGAGAACATATTGTGACTGCCTTAATCCTCTTAGCCATGTAATTCACCAGCGCCTCACAAATTGTCACTAGAACTGTCTTCCATGATGAAGTGATGAAGCTGGTGGATGTCAGACACTTTATACTCCTCTGCCTTCTATTTGAAAAGGGGACACTGGGTTTGGTTCAGGTGTGGACCAGCTTCACCTCCCTCAGCAAGGTTTCCCAAAGGCATGGAACTATGCTCTGTTTCAGAATGTCAGAGTACATGTGGTTCCCCATGGAACCACAGCTCCCCAGTGCTGGGCACCACTCATGTAGCCCTGCCTTTCTCTATACTGCTATACAAGGTGTACACTGACTACTTTTAAGTATATCCATGTTTCGATTCTATAATGCCTTATGAGAAGAATGCTGATATGTGAGGGCTGTACTTCATTTTGTAGGTGCCTAAAGAGTAAACTCAGGGTGTGTTGTTATTAAAACGTGTTTTGTTGTGCAGTTATAAATTAAGTATGTTTGTGATTCCTTTGAAAGAAATACTTGAATTTTGCGCATGTCAGTTTTAAACCTGCCGGTGATTATTTTTGCACAAATTTTTGGATTGTCTTCTAACATTCACGGTGCACGGCTGTCCCGTCCAACGTCAGGCCGTGTGTTTATGCCAGCGCATGCTTTATTACAATAATCCAAATCAGTGTTCTACTGCGCGAATGCAGTTTAGTTGACCGACAATCCTTGACTGTTTACAATATGGAAATGATCACTCCTTTTTTGGATTAATTGAGGCTGCAGTAAACTGAGACATGGCAATCATATCCAAATGTACTCTATAGTTCTGGTTGTATGGATTGACTCCATCGTAACCTTTAATTTGGGGCTGTCAAAGCGATTAATCACACAAATAATATTGCATTTATCATGTTTTAACGCAGATTAATCAAGCAATTTGTTTTTCTTACAAATCCACGGATAGTTACCTGAAAGTTGTTATACATGTCATGTGATCAGGTGAATGCATTAGTCCGAGCAAAGATGAGGGAGGAGACTCCGACTGGGGTGCTTGCTGGATCATTTTGTTTCAAAATACACTCCGACAGGACTTTGAATACAACTGTTTGATTAAATAAATGTAGTGCATTCATGTAAAACATTTTTAAAATGTTACTGTATGACATTCTGACAATAAAATTGCATTCGTGTCAAAATATTGGGGTCTTTTCAAGTAATTTACTGTTATTAACCAGGATTACCGGTAATCGAAATTCAAAAGTGTTATTAATCTGTTTGTTTTTCAATAATTGTCAAAGTGCTCAATAATGTGTCATAGATAAAAACATTCCCAACACTACTAAACAAGTCTACCCAACTGTCATTTTAATAAAAAAAGGTGTGTTTCCAGGCATAATAAGAACATAATTTACAGTTTGTCATCTAAGTTAGTGTTCATGTGGTGACATCCAGACTCTCATTCAAGATGGCCATACATAAGTCATTGTGTAAATTGGATTGGATTGTCTTGAAATATTGTGGTGTTTACTACTTGTTGACTTGAGGTTAAGCTACATTCACTCTGTGCCACAACATTATTCTGCTGTTCGTGACACCAGCATGGAAACAGGAGTTTGGAACATTCAGAGGCAGAATCTTCCAGTCCATGAAAAATAATATTAAAATAACACAAAGATAATTCATGTATTAATTGCTAGCCAATCAAGGAAATGCAGTCCAAAGCCCATCCCACGCTTTCACACAACAGACAGGCGTTACTTTCAAGTGAAATAATCCTTGTTGCAATGCAGAGGTATCAGCATCCCTGTTGAACTACGACTTGGAGTAGGTTGGTTTCCAGCATTTCCATCATATTTTTTTTTTCAACAGCATTTAATCCTAAATACACAGTGTAGCACAGCATTGCTTTCCAGCTCAGACATCCAAACGCGTCCTTTGTGTCGTGTCATGCTGAGTTCAGGCTCTCTTTTCAGTCATTTTTTTTTTCTTTTCTCAACGTTCTTTTGGACTGCGATGTTTCTACGTCCTTAAGAATGTAGTGGTCATTCCAAGACAAGTTTTGTTCTGTTCTCCTTTTGATCAAAACAGGATGAGAATGTAGAAAATGCTGGAATATGAAATAGGAACGTAAGAAAGATGGTTAAAGAAGGGTCATGGAGAGGTCGGTTGGGTTTGACAGCGTCATCAGTCTTGACGTGGTCTGTGAGATGGAGCTGGGTCTTATGAGGCTGAAGAAGGAGCTCTTCAAAGCTCTTTGAGCCGCTCCTGAGTAGTGCAGGACATGTCTTTGTGCTCCTCCTAGCTGCACTTGCAGGACTTGACCACCATGTTGGACAGCTGCTCCACTTTAGGCGAGCGGCCCACGTAGTAGAGGATGGTGAGGGGCTCCAGGTCCTGGGGGACGCAGCAGGGCGAGGCCGACGCCTCCGGGTTCAAGGTGTTGTACAGACTCAGCAGCTTTGAGTGGAGCGAACAGAAGGAGGATCAGAAAAGGTTGAGGATGTGAACTGGGGCTGGGGTTTGCCTCACCGTGCTGTGGGTGGTGTCAGCGCTCCGTAGGTAAGGACAAGGACCCGAGCAGAAGTTGGCGTAGTAACCCTCGGGCTGATGGATCCATCTCCAGCCCAAATCCTGGCGGAAATTAATATAAAGTGGCCGCACACAGCAGTTCTCCTCGTAGTTGCTGCGGACGAAGAAGAGAGAGGAGATTTCAACACATCAGCCATTTCCTCGCTGATGCTCACAAATTCCACTCTGAGGTGTGCCCTTATTTTCCCTCTCAGCCCAGGTGTCTGTCAGCCCCCCACAGGAAGTGTGGACATGCTTGGCACGCCAACGTGCATGGCGAGCATTTTCTCGCGGCTGGGACAGATCCCAACTTGTATAGTGTCATCCTCGTCTCGCTAGGAAACACATCTACTTCCTGTCCTTGTCTTCCTGTCTGCCACCCCAACATAACAAGACAGCGGACATGTCATCACGTGCTTTGTCCAGTAGGGCGTGCTATCTATCTATCTATCTATCTATCCATCCATCCATCCATCCATCCATCTATCTATCTATCTATCTATCTATCTATCTATCTACCTACCTACCTACCTACCTACCCACCCACCCACCTACCTACCTACGCTTTCCCCACAACCCAGAATAATGGGAAGTGAAGGTGTGTCGTCAGCAGTGGATAGCCACCGATCACGGTGTCTTGTGCCAGTTAAACATGACACGACGGCTGTGTTTTGTTCAGAGAACACAGAAGCTAATGCAAATGAGCAGAAATATGGGGAAATAATCACAAAAGTACACTTCATTCACTAACAGTTTTACAAAAAAGATCAGTTAGAATAACACATAATGTTGGATATAGAGAACATACAAACCCTTTATTTATTGAATCAAAGATACTGAAATTCCACGACATAGTGAATTTGCAAACAGCTAAAATTATACACAAAGCAAACTATAACCTGCTTCCCAAGAATATACAACAATTTTTCTCAACAAAAGAGAAAAATGTAACTTAAAACATTTGTACGCACGTACAACACTTAAGACCTTCAGTATATCAGTATGTGGAATTCAATTATGGAATGGATTAAGCAAAGAAATCAAACAATGTACTAATATCAAGAAACTCTACAAACTTAGTGTTTACAAAGTACAAAAAAGAAGAACCATGATAAACATTCTGAATTTATTCACCCATTCATTCTTTCATCCTCAAAATAATCTTACTTATCTCATGGTATGGAATAAAACTTACTTTACAACAATGATGTATTTATTTATTAATTTTTATTGTGATACTTATGGAGTATATTGTGAATACTTTGAGAACAGGAAGTGAACAAAAGTTTTAGCAACTGTTATGTAAAAGAAAAGGGGTAGGATTAAATAAACTCTGCTTTTTCCTACTCCTTTTCGAACATGTTGAAAAGAGAAACTGGAATTTGTAATGTTTTATGTTGTATGCTTGCATGTTCGAAATAAACTCAAACTCAAAATCAAATTAGAATAGAAGAAATAAACAAAATAAAGAGGTGGGTTGACAAAAACTCAGTAAAACAAAAATAATGCAATTCGGTAACAGCAGAAGGGAAATAGATGGGAAAATGATCTGACATAAAGTGGCGCAAAACATGTCAATAATAAATAAATAAAAATATGTTCTGCGCCAAAAATCACTCCATATTCTCAACTGCTCACCAGAGTTACCATATCTGAGTTATTGTGCAGAAATATGTGGAAATAACTACAAAAATACACTTTTTGACTTAGCATATTACCAAAAAGAAAGATCAGTTCTGTTAATTCATAATGAGTGATACATACAGTGATTACAAACACCACAGTTGACATACTTCCACACAATTTCTCAGTGATTGTTGGTCCCAAGTTATTGAAGATTTTGGCATAATTAAGGTATAATAAGTTATTTTTTTGGTCGTTCTGTGTATTTTTTTTACGTTTACTCTGGGTGCGTGTTAGAGAGCCTGCTGGTCATTCAACACTACAGGTATGTAACAGCAGAGTCAAATACGGCCGCAAAAATATATTTTCACAAAATAAAAGCATGTTTTATTGTAAGTTTATGAGCTGGAGTATGTTTAGAACCATGTATAGACAAATTATTTTGGTTTATTTTGTTAGAAAAACTTAACGTCCAAACGACAGCAATTGCATGCATCCTGGCACAGCTGCACACGTCCTTGCTAGCAAAGATGGCATCTGTTGTTTAGTTGGCCATACTCTCTATAGACACGACTCTTGACTAGTGGGCCACATACCACAGTTTGGGAATCACTGCTCTAATATGTTGGATCCACTTTGGACTGGACTCTCGCGGCTGTGTTGGATCCATTATGGATTGAACTTTCACAGTATCATGTTAAACCCGCTCGACATCCATTGCTTTCGTCCTCTCCAAGGTTCTCATAGTCATCATTGTCACCGACGTCCCACTGGGGGTGAGTTTTCCTTGCCCTTATGTGGGCCTACCGAGGATGTCGTAGTGGTTTGTGCAGCCCTTTGAGACACTAGTGATTTAGGGCTATATAAGTAAACATTGATTGATTGATTGTGATTGACAAGTCCCGAGAGTTACAATGTGTCTACGTACAAAAAGTGCACAATAGAGACACACAGATGTATACAAACAGCAGACAAACACACAAAACGCAGAAAGGAAAGTAGCTATATTGGCTGTCCTAAAAGTTGCCACAAGTCGCTAGTAGACGTCATCGCACCATTTGCACAACTGATTGCAATGGACGTTGTAAGAGAGAAGAAAAACATTGTAGGCAAGATAAAAATGTATTTAAAAAATGTGACGTATGATTAGAACCGAAAATCAACGTTTGTCTGTTGATTCTTTGTTTTCATTTTTCAATCAATTTGGATCAAAAGACTGGAGGGTTGTGACTGAATATATTGAATGGCTCATGTCCATCCATCCATCCATCCATTTCCTACCGCTTGTCTCTTTTAGGGTCGCGGGGGGTGCTGGAGCCTATCTCAGCTGCATTCGGGCAGGAGGCGGCGTACACCCTAGACAAGTCTCCACCTCATCACAGGGCCATCACAGACAGACAACATTCACACACTAGGGCCAATTTAGTATGAACGATGAAAATAGGCTGTTTCCGTCATTTATTTTTAGCGTGACAGTGAAGAAACATTTACAACTTGCTGTGTATACCAAAGTGGACACAGCGGCAGTTTTGCACATCCACATTTCATTTACAGTCTGGACGCAAAGTGTTGTGGTTCTCCTCTCTGCTCCTTCTGCAGGTGGGACTGCTGCGCGGGTCTACTGACAGAAATTTTGCTTTTGAGAAAAAAAGAGGCTAAGTTGGATAGTTGCCATATTTAGCGAGAGAGTGGCCAAGCAACACTGACAAAATGATTTCCAGTAGGGCTTAGCTTGCAGTAAGCTAAGACAAGTAGGTCACTTGGCTCCACAAAAGCAAATGGTACTATTTGTTTGTTACTGTAAGTAAACATCCATCCATCCATCCATTTTCTACCGCTTATTCCCTTTGGGGTCGCGGGGGGCGCTGGTGCTTATCTCAGCTACAATCGGGCAGAAGGCGGTGTACACCCCCTGACAAGTCGCCACCTCATCGCAGGGCCAACACAGATAGACAGACAACATTCACACTCACATTCACACACTAGGGCCCATTTAGTGTTGTCAATCAACCTATCCCCAGGTGCATGTCTTTGGAAGTGGGAGGAAGCCGGAGTACCCGGAGGGAACCCACGCATTCACGGGGAGAACATGCAAATTCCCCACAGAAAAATCCCAAGCCTGGGATTGAACCCCGGACTACTCAGGACCTTCGTATTGTGAGGCAGACGCACTAACTTCTCTGCCACCGTGAAGCCTGTGTGTAAACAGATAGAACTAATAAATATCTGTTTGTAAGTAAACCGATATAACAGATAAATGGCGGGACGGCGTGGCGCAGTGGTAGAGTGGCCGTGCGCAACCCGAGGGTCCCTGGTTCAATCCCCGCCTATTACCAACCTCGTCACGTCCGTTGTGTCCTGAGCAAGACACTTCACCCAAGACACTTCACCCTTGCTCCTGATGGATGCTGGTTAGCGCCTTGCATGGCAGCTCCCTCCATCATTGTGTGAATGTGTGTGTGAATGGGTAAATGTGGAAGTAGTGTCAAAGCGCTTTGAGTACCTTGAAGGTAGAAAAGCGCTATACAAGTACAACCCATTTATCATTTATATATCATTTAAATGTGTCCATATTTTACAACTAGAAGTAAAAGGTATGTACTTACAGATAGGAGCCAACGAATAACCGGTTTCACTATTAAAATGTCACAATTATTCAATCGCAGAGGCTCCATTATACCGCGTGTTTCAGTCCTTCTCACACGCTTTATTATGTCAGCATCATGGCAGCATTGAACAATTGTGAGTCTTCTGCATGAGGACATGAACTCTTTTACATACCACAATGAGATCATCAACCTAATTAAGTGGTGTAGTAAAAAACATCTAATTTTAAATGTGGCAAAAACAGACATGATGATTTTTGACCCAAGGCAAGTGACTAGACACGAGCTAGCGGTCATTAAAGACCATACTATCACTCAGATTATTGTAGCCCGGAAGAGTTTGGGCTGCAAGGGTTTCTGTGTATTTGTTCTGTTGTGTTTATGTTGTGTTACGGTGCGGATTTTCTCCCAAAATGTGTTTGTCAATCTTGTTTGGTGTGGGTTCACAGTGTGGCGCATATTTGCTACAGTGATAAAGTTGTTTATACAGCAACCCTCAGTGTGACCTGCATGGTTGTTGACCAAGTATGTCTTGCAGTCACTTCCGTGGGTCTGCAGAAGCCTCATACAATATGTGACTGGGCCGGCACACTGTTTGTATGGTGAAAAAGCGGACGAGACGGCAGGTTGTAGAGGACGCTAAAGGCAGTGCCATCACGGCACGCTCTTAATATTATTGTCCGGTTGAAAATTGGGAGAATGATTGCCCCGGGAGATTGTTGGGAGGACCACTGATAATTGGGTGTTTCCCGGACAGATCGCGAGAGTTGGCAAGTATGTTGCTAGGGCGGAAAAGCCATTCAAGGAAGGGGAATTCATTAAAAAGTGCATGTCGGATTTTTAAAAGATTTCCAGTGGCCCCTAGGTAAATTGATTTTTAGACCCCTGGTCTAAACAATTACATCACGCTAATTTTCTACAAATCTAATTTATAGAACCTGATCAGATACGGAATTACAGCAATGTTTGGCAACGTATTGGTACAAGTAAAAAACCGATAAACAAAAACAGCAATGAAGATAATTGGTATGAAATAATATAAGTTCATAGATCATTTGTATAACCAGTCAATTATGACATGAGCAACAAACATCTCTTCAGATTCCACTCCCCCACTTTCCTGAGAATAGGAACTTCTCCCATCAGGAGGAAGACACCATATACCAAAGTGCCAAATAAACCTTCTCAAATGATCATTTGTTCCAGCTTCTGTCAAACTGTTGAATAATGCGATCGAGCAATGTGCACTGAAGACAAGCCCTTTAACGTCGAGCACTTTTCTGCCACTTCGTATTGTCCAATGTCTCCGTACGTCCCTCTAAGTCCCCATGTTTCCATTTAATATGCCATATTTTCTGTTTTTAGCCCTGCTTTATTAATGTTTGTTTTAGTGTCTATCTATTTATGTAACTATCTTGCATGCCTTATGAAGCAATAGTGTAACACAACGTCCAAGGCAAATAACAATTACCCTGACCCTAAGACATTATGGCCCAGCTATACACGCCGAAGTAAAAGTAAGACATAATAACCGAGTTTAAATTATGTTAATGGAAGTTACTTGATGAAGAATTGAGATAAATATAAACGGGTCTCATAAAACCAGTAGCTTAGCATTGAGTCATTTCAGTGTAAACAAACAGCAACAGGAACTCCTTCAGTGACCAGTTAACATTGCTTCTTTCTGTCTGTGTTGAATAAACTACAGGCATTGTAATTTAATATAGCAAGACATAACACCAGGAGCTTGTAGAATAACAGCGCTATACCATCCATCCATTTTTTACCGCTTGTCCCTTTCGGGGTCGCCATGGGATCTAATTATTTGCATTACGTTTATTAACACAGCATAAAGTCAATTATTAAAAATTAATAACTAGGCATGGATGACAGTTGATAACGACACTTGAGTTTATTACTAATATGAGTGACATTTTCCCTTAGGGGATCAATAAAGTTTATGTTACTCTTACAATAATAAGAAAATAATTAATTAATATAATAGTTTGTTTATATTTATTATTTAGTACTCTTATTATATGGTTATCATTTGAATAATTATTTCCAATGGTAATAACTAAGACAATAAAAGTCTAACGAATGTCTGTTATTTTTTATTGTGGAATTTATGAATGCACAACATTTGTGATACTCGTGAAACCGTGGTTATTGGATTATAATCCTACAGTCAAAATCTATAGTGGTTGCATTTCTACATACGAATAAAATGGTGTTCACGCTGTCAATCACAGCCTTCTCCCCACAAATGTGTATGTCTGCTACATGCACACACACTAATGAGACAACATGGTTTCTATATTGCTGTTTAACCACTCAGTGGATTTTTTTTTTCAAACACTGCTTATGTAAAATAAAAATAACAATAATGTGTACGTGGGCGTAGCTTACATGATCAAACCAGGAAGAGGGCAGGTTGTATTGCTTTAAAACGCCATCTCGGCAGTCAACTAACCGCTGCAGACAGCAGGTTTAAAGGGGAACTGCACTTTTTATTTTTTTAATTTTGCCTTTCGTTATGAAATACATGACGATTGATGTATTATTTTAATGCTTTCTAAATTGTAAATGCAATTATATAAAAGTCTGCTCACAATGGAGCCAATGGAAGGTCCTATACTCCGCCCATAAAATCCAATAAAAAATACTTTCAAATAGCGCCAATAATACTCAATTTACATTTCATGACATGAATACAAACCAAGTATTGCAATATTGTTATTATAAGCGCTAATGCAAACAAAATATTTCTAGCCGTGACGTGATCACCATCTTGTGTGCCAAGTTTTACAGTGAGGGGTAAACTGTTCCTTTGCTTTCTTGCTTCTGGAAGCTTTTTGTAGATCATAAATAATGCCTCTCACCTGGATAGTAGAAGGATGAGAACGTATCCCGACAAGTTAGTACACTTTGACAGCCAATTAAGACCAGGGAATGGCGTGAACAACACGAAACCGCTTGGTTCTCCATCCATCCATTTTGGGGTCGCGGGGGGCGGTGACGCCTATCTCAGCTACAATCGGGCGGAAGGCGGGGTACAGGACAAGTCGCCACCTCATCGCAGGGCCAACACAGATAGACAGACAACATTCACACTCACATTCACACACTAGGGCCAATTTAGTGTTGCCAATCAACCTATCCCCAGGTGCATGTCTTTGGAAGTGGGAGGACGCCGGAGTACCCGGAGGGAACCCACGCATTCACGGGGAGAACATGCAAACTCCACACAGAAAGATCCCGGGCCTGGGATTGAACCCAAGACTGCAGGACCTTCGTATTGTGAGGCAAACGCACTAACCCCTCTTCCACCGTGAACGCTTGGTTCTATTCTCCTTTTTTTTCGGTATGATTAGGAGTCATTCTTCACTTAAATAAGAATATATGAATATTCTAGCAGTCGGCATTAGCAGACAATGTACAGTAAGTGATGTTTTATTATGTTTGTTCGCACTCATGGAGTCTGCGGTGAGGAATAATCAGTGATTAAGAAAAAGCGAACGTTGTGATGCATTTTTTAAATGAATGCACCGCGTATGCGTAAAATGATCAAAATATGTATATAATAGATGTTATTATAAATGTGCCTGTTACTATATTACATATATACTTACAGCATGGTTATAAAGCTCAATGGAGGTGTTTGCATGTTTTTAAGGGCTTTATAAGCAGAATAGAGCGAGTCCAATAGGCTCCATTGTCAGCAGACTTTTGATCGCATTTATTTACTAGTTTTAGAAGGCATTAAAAAGAAAAAACACATGTGCTTGTCATACATAAGGATTGTGAATGATAGGCAACATTCCCCCAAAAAGTGCAGGTCACATTTAAAATCACTTTTAAACTGTATAAATTCCAGCTTCAAAGTTGAATTTTCAGCAACATATATGATATAAAGTTTGCCACCTCTGACCTCTGTATGATATGTGACCTTTAACATTTTTGTTATTAGTATTTGCAAATAGTCTGCGAATATTGACACAGTTCTCCTACTTTTAGTGAGACGAGTCATCTTTGCCAAAGTTGGACGCGTAATTGTGCCTTACTTGAAGCAGTAGTTGGTGTCAAGTGCTCTTTTGCGCCTGCGGGAGGAGGAGTGTGTGTCCAGTCTGTGGGGAGGCAGCATCATGAGAATGAGATGGGGGTACAGCTGCTCCCTTTGTTTCTTGGTTCGGCTCAGATCCTCAAAGTCTGCCTCCATACCTGCAGGGCGCAGTGAGAAAAGCACACAAAGACATTTAGGAAATAATCATAATCAACTTGTCGTTTTTTTCACAGGCTGATAATGTCCAGACTGGACATTAGTGGCCCACTTATCATTCGTCTTTTTTAACTTCCCACTTCCCACCGTCTGCTCCTCCGCTCTCGGCCTGATGGCTAAAGCAGCAGATATCTCGGGAGAGAAGCTCTGCCGCTGGATACGTTGGCCCCTCTTTAATTAGGGCCAAATGTCTGAGTGCCATGGCAGCACATTCCTTGTGGCCAAGCCCGTTCCGGAGTGTTCCCAGGACCCGAGGCTCGGGGGCCCCTTGTGCTAAGTGAGATACCAGATCAATGTCGTTCCCAGGCTCTCAGTCTGACTTCCTTGTAGGAGGGTGAGCATTTATCTCTATCGCTGGAATCATGACTAGCCCCCACTGCAGCCATGCTTGAAACTAATAATTGTGATGTTTTTATCACATCATTTCGACTTTATATCTCAATCTTGACTTTTTATCTCATTACCATTGGGAAAACATTTTTAGTGGCGGAAACAGGCTTCTATACATATGAAACTCATCTTGATACAATCATACTGACCTCATCCAAAAATGAACATGAAATTGATCCTATATCCTATTTCAATACTTTTGTAGATGCAGAATAATGCTGCAGCTGATTTTTTTATGATTAGACATTCAACAAAGGTCAACACTATCATCTGAACACTAGCAAATCCAATTTTTGATCAAACATTAAAGGGGAACATTATCATAATTTCAGTTCCCAGTGGCTTATTTTATTTTTCGAAGTTTTTTTCCAAATTTTACCCATCATGGAATATCCCGAAAAAAGGTTTTAAAGTGCCTGATTTTCGCTATCTTTAAATCCATCGTCCATTTTCCTGTGACGTCATTTAGTGATGCCAACATGGCGGATAGCACAGCAAGATATAACGACATTAGCTCGGATTCAGACTCGGATTTCAGCGGTTTAAGCGATTCAACAGATTACGCATGTATTGAAACGGATGGTTGGAGTATGGAGGCCAATAGCGAAAACGAAATTGAAGAAGAAACTGAAGCTATTGAGGGAATAAATAAATTGACGCTATTTGGCGATCGCCTTCGATTGAGTGTTGCAGGATATCCATACATCTCTGTGCCATGTTTGCCTTAGCATCGCCGGTAAAATGTGCAGACCAAACGATCGGGACTTTCGCATCTTGTGACACTGGAGCAACTTAAATCCGTCGTTTGGTAAGTGTTTGTTTGGCATTAAATGTGGGTGGAGAGAAAGGCTGGATGCAAATAGAGCTACAAATGTACATACAGCTAGCCTAAATAGCATGTTAGCATCGATTAGCATGCCGTGCTAATCGATGCACACTCCACATAAGTCAACTTGAATCCGTCCCTGATCGTGTTGTTACACCCTCCGATAACACACCAACGAGGCATGATGTCTCCAAGGTACGGAAAACAGTCGAAAAAACTGAAAATAACAGAGCTGATCAGACCTGATGTTTGTAATGTGTTTGAGAAAATGGCGGATTGACTACCTAGGTGACGTCACGTTGTGACGTCATTGCTCTGAGAGTGAATAATAGAAAGGCATTTAATTCGCCAAAATTCACCCATTCATAGTTCGGAAATCGGTTAAAAAAAAACATGGTCTTTTTTCTGCAACATCAAGGTATATATTGACGCTTACATAGGTCTGGTGATAATGTTCCCCTTTAAACTAGTGTTTGTTGCCTGTCCCTACTTCCTAAAATTGGACCTTACAATGAAATATAATTAAAATCTTAAAATATTTCATATTTTGTGGATGTAGTTTGTTTGTTATTAAAATAAAAAAACAAAGAGTGTTGGAATCACTGTAATGTGCTGTAATATCAACTAGAGATAGGTACCGTTCACATTCCGGTGTACATTTTCTGTACTTTTGTGTGTGGTGATAAATGTTAAAAGAAAATGTAACGTTTTTTTGTTTTAACATTTGCCGCTGAGCTGTGCTGTCCAATTGTTACAGCTGGATTTCATACACTTCTGAGTCTTATTTGCAAGTATTATATAGCAGACTGGCATGCAGTTGCAATAAGACATCACTATAAATGGCTGTAGTGTATACACTACAGTAAGTTGACTCAGTCAGGATGTAGTCTTTGCCTTTAAGTACAATGTATTTTGTTAAGCAACACTAAATAAGTCCTAGTTTGTTAATGTGAGTGTGAATGTTGTCTGTCTATCTGTGTTGGCCCTTTGATGAGGTGGCGACTTGTCCAGGGTGTACCCCGCCTACCGTCCGAATGCAGCTGATATAAGCCCCAGCAACCCCCCGCGACCCCAAAAAAGGGACAAGCGGTAGAAAATGGATGGATGGTCTTTTGTTAAGCCCAAAAAGTGTTTATACTGTAGCTATTGTACTTTGTACACACCAGCTGCAACAGTTGTAGTTTCCATTAACCCATTTGGAGGTGTTGAAATCATCTAAAACCGCTAATGCTAAACTTTGTCATGTCCATGGCAAGTCCAATGTGAATTAGCATTGAGCTAGTGCATTTTGAAAAGTGCAGCCTCACTGTACTTTCGAGCGTCTTTTTCTTGCTTTGTTGGCATGGAAAAATGTAACATTACTTTGAGGCAGTCTGCTTGTTTCTCGGCCAAGTGCTTGACCCGGTGCTGAGTTTGCAACTGGACATGATGTCACATGCAACAAAGGTATTGAAACATGGCACAGTTTGATTTTATGAGAATCAGAACCTGGCAGTACCGACAGGCTCAGGTTGGTGTCTATAAAAACACCACATTTGGTGCCCTTTCCTCATGTCAGCAAATGTCATGTGTCCATATTTCATGTGTTCCTCTAATGCAGGGGTCACCAAGCTTTTTGAAACCAAGAGCCACTTCTTGAGTACTGATTAATGCGAAGGGCTACCAGTTTGATACACACTTAAATAAATTGCCAGAAATAGCCAATTTGCTCAATTTACCTTTAATAAAAAAATCTCTATATATAAAAAATGGGTATTTCTGTCTGTCATTCCGTCGTACATTTTTTTTTCCTTTTACGGAAGTTTTTTTGTAGAGAATAAATGATTAAAAAAACACTTACTTGAACGGTTTAAAAGAGGAGAAAACACGAAAAAAATTAAAATTAAATTTTGAAACATAGTTTATCTTCAATTTCGACTCTTTAAAATCCAAAATTCAACAGAAAAAAATGAAGACAAAAACTAGCTAATTCGAATCTTTTAAAAAAATAAAAAAAATGATTTATGGAACATCATTAGTAATTTTTCCTGATTAAGATTAATTATAGAATTTTGATGACATGTTTTAAATAGGTTAAAATCCAATCTGCACTTTGTTAGAACAAAAAACAAATTGGACCAAGCTATATTTCTAACAAAGACAAATCATTATTTCTTCTAGATTTTCCAGAACAAAAAATTTAAAAGAAATTCAAAAGACTTTGAAATAAGATTTAAATTTGATTCCACAGATTTTCTAGATTTGCCAGAAGAAATATTTCACAAATATTCTTCGTCGAAAATACAGAAGCTAAAGTGAAGAATTGAATTAAAATGTATTTATTATTCTTCACAATAAACAAAAAAATTGAACATTGATTTAAATTGTCAGCAAAGAAGAGGAAGGAATTTAAAAGGTAAAAAGGTATATGTGTTTAAAAATCCTAAAATAATTTTTAAGGTTGTATTTTTTCTCTAAAATTGTCTTTCTGAAAGTTATAAGAAGCAAAGTAAAAAAAATAAATGAATTTATCCAAACAAGTGAAGACCAAGTCTTTAAAATATTTTCTTTGATTTTTAAATTGTATTTGAGTTTTGTCTCTCTTAGAATTAAAAATGTCGAGCAAAGCGAGACCAGCTTGCTAGTAAATAAAAAAAATAAAAAATAGAGGCAGCTCACTGGTAAGTGCTGCTATTTGAGCTATTTTTAGAACAGGCCATTGGGCGACTCATCTGGTCCTGACGGGCTACCTGGAGCCCGCAGGCACCGCGTTGGTGACCCCTGCTCTAATGAGTTATCGTCGGCTTGGAAACCTTGTACAAAAATGAAATAAAGTTCCCTGACATGGTCCATTACACATTCTATTAGTCCAATATGTGTATTATCCAACTTTGAGTTCAAAAGAGGCAGAAACGTAAGTTTATTTTTGTGAGAGTTACAACAAGCAAATGGCAACCATTCAGTAGAATAGCCCAAATAAACAATACGTGTCTTAGTCAATAAAGCTCAAGTTTAATAACAGTAAGTAAGTAGCCATGACATATGTGCGCACTGTAAAAACATCAATGAGTCGCAACGTTCTATCAGGTCACTTTAATCTGTTAGGTTGCAAAGAGTTCAGATTGCAGGTAGGATGTTTATGTCATGCGGTTTATGGATGTATATTACGTAACTGCACACTTTGCAACAATTTGACTGGATAAAAAGTGAATTCCTGTATTAATGGGTTGCACTTTTGCATGAAGCAAGGAAAAACCATCAAATCCAAGTCCGATCTATTTAACACAGTGTTTCCTTTTTTCTATTAAGTTTAGTGACGATCGCCAGTCCTACAGTATGTCAACATTTGCACATAGCTTGTCTTTATTGTTTAAGATGTTTGAAGAAGGTGAACAAATAAATACAATGTATGTTTTTTTTTGTGACGAAAAAAAGAGGGTCTACTTTGGCTACTGTGCGTCAGCCGAATATCGGGCAGATTTTAAGATCTCTAACCAAAATTACATTTACTGTGCATTTGGATTAATAAAAATAATTGGAATATGAAGCTGATGAGTTGTATTCAATACAGTGATGGGAGCGAGTATGGTGAATCTTCCATCCACTCATAAACAATCTATGTTGTTCATGTAAGGCTCACTTACATGAAGCACACAATGTGCATAGGGCCCCACAATTTGTAGTGGGCCCCGTTTTGCACGAAGAAGCACATGTATGATGTAAATGTTAACACTTTTATAAATGACAAGGCGCTTCGTATGAAAATATACTGCAAACATATTCCTAGCTGCTTCCTGCTCCGACACTGACAATGATGTACAGATATAATTCGTCATAAGAGTCATTGCTCCTGGGATCAAATCCCTGTAAATATAGAGTTGGAAGGACCATTGTCATGATCCGTAGTCTGGATCATGTTTAGTTTAGTTATTTTCTGTTAGTTTGGACTCCCTTTGTTGTTTTTCTGTCACGTGTGGGTCACATTTTAATGCGGGATCGTTCCTCCAACGCAAACATAGACACTCCGGACAACAACGTAAAGGTAAGAATGATTTAATAACAAAAACACTGGTACAAAAACACTGGTACAAAAACAGACGAAAAGAAACGCGTGGAGAAAGCACAGAAGCTAATGCTAACACTAGCACAGGATCAGGTAACAAGAAATCTAGTAAATACCAACGAAACAGTTGCAAGGGACCAAGACCGACTGACGGGACAAGGCAGGCTTAAATAAGAAAGCAATTAACAAAAACAGGGCTGCGTCTGGAACCCGCAGCAGGTGAAATTAATACGTTACCATAGTGACCAAACTAACTCACAAGGTACACAAACAACAAAGGGAGTCCAAACTAACAGAAAATAACTAAACTAAACATGATCCAGACTACGGATCATGACAACCATAATGTTTTAATTATGTTTTTCCATGATTTTTTAAAAGTACAAAACATGCATTAAATTAAATTCAAGTTTGATTAAAAAGGTCTAAAATTTGTTTTACATAAAGAAAAAAAAAAAATACAATTCTGCCTTCTCTCCCTGTCCCTTATAATACAATTTTACATGACAGTCCCAGCAGTAAATGAAACATATTATCCAAAACCCAGCAATGATCCTGAAATTTCATTAAAAAAGTGTTACAAAAAAGTTAGAACATATCGCGGTGTTTTTTGTGTAGGCTACCGTTAGCTTTAATGCTACAGTTATGAGCTTTGTTTGTTTGTGCACTTTATCCACTCTTTACATCGACAAGGTGGCGACTTGTCCTGGGTGCACCTTACCTTCTGCCCGAGTGCAGCTGAGATAGGAAATCGCACCCCCCGCGACCCAGAAAAGGGACAAGCGGTAGAAAATGGATGGAAGGATGTACACTGCAGCTTCGCACTTGTCCAGCATAGTACTGTAGATGTCATATTTTAGAACGTAACATTAAGGGGTGGGACACAAACGTTAGCAACACTGGAATAGCTACGTGAGCTACTGTGCAGTGCTAACAGAGCAGACATATACTAGACACCTCACGGCTTGGCTGACTCGTACGTCAAACTGTCCGCCATCTTGCGGCAGTCATTTGCCAAGACCACAGCAGCAATTTCTTATCCATATTAACTAATGTAAATGCCATCCACCCATCCATCCATCCATTTCCTACCACTTGTCCCTTTCGGGTTCGTGGGGGGCTGGAGCCTACCCCAGCTGCTACTTTATGCAGAAGGCGGTGTACACCCTGGACCAGGCCGCACCTCATCGCAGGGCCAACACAGACAGACAACATTCACACTGACATTCACACACTAGGGCCAATTTAGTGTTGCCAATCAACCTATCTCCAGGTGCATGTCTTTGGAGGTGGGAGGAAGCCAGAGTACCCGGAGGGAACCCACGCTGTCACGGGGAGAACAAGCAACATGCTCTAATATTGATTCTAAAATCAAAATATCGGTACTTTTAATGCTATAGCGATTTGACATAACTTAGCCTATACTATTAACAGGAACACAGTTTAATGTACTACAAATATACTGCACATATTTTCCCACTAATCACTTTTCATTTCAACAGAATCTAGATGATTTCGTTACATTACACTGTGTTCTTGTTAATGATATAGGCTAAATTATCTCAATTAACTCTGGTATCAAAAGTATCGGTATTTTGATTTTAGAATCATAATGAGAGCATAAAGATTTGGTATTGGCAGTATCAATATTTTAGTATTGATAGTTACAATATATTCAAGAAATTGAGGTAAAGTTTGTTTGCAGCCCTTTGAGACTCATGTTATTTAGGGCTATCTAAATAAACATTCATTGATTGACATTGATTTCTGTTAGTCTGCTGCAGTTTTTGACAAACTGTACTTCAAGTGTTCGAAGTACAAATGCAGATGCTATTCGCAACACATTTATCATACAAACCCCGTTTCCATATGAGTTGGGAAATTGTGTTAGATGTAAATATAAACAGAATACAATGATTTGCAAATCCTTTTCAACCCATATTCAATTGAATACACTACAAAGACAAGATATTTGATGTTCAAACTCATAAACTTTATTAATTTTTTTTTGCAAATAATAATTAACTTAGAATTTCATGGCTACAACACGTGCCAAAGTAGTTGGGAAAGGGCATGTTCACTACTGTGTTACATCACCTTTTCTTTTAACAACACTCAATAAACGTTTGGGAACTGAGGAAACTAATTGTTGAAGCTTTAAAAGTGGAATTCTTTCCCATTCTTGTTTTATGTAGAGCTTCAGTCGTTCAACAGTCCGGGGTCTCCGCTGTCGTATTTTACGCTTCAGAATGCGCCACACATTTTCGATGGGAGACAGGTCTGGACTGCAGGTGGGCCAGGAAAGTACCCGCACTCTTTTTTTACAAAGCCACACTGTTGTAACACGTGCTGAATGTGGCTTGGCATTGTCTTGCTGAAATAAGCAGGGGCGTCCATGAAAAAGACGGCGCTTAGATGGCAGCATGTTGTTCCAAAACCTGTATGTACCTTTCAGCATTAATGGTGCCTTCACAGATATTTAAGATACCCATGCCTCAGGTACTAATGCACCCCCATACCATCACAGATGCTGGCTTTTGAACTTTGCGTCGATAACAGTCTGGATGGTTCGCTTCCCCTTTGGTACGAATGACACGATGTCGAATATATCCAAAAACAATTTGAAAGGTGGACTCGTCAGACCACAGAACACTTTTCCACTCTGCATCAGTCCATCTTAGATGATCTCGGGCCCAGAGAAGCCGGCGGCGTTTTTGGATGTTGTTGATAAATGGCTTTCGCTTGGCATAGTAGAGCTTTAACTTGCACTTACAGATGTAGCGACCAACTGTATTTAGTGACAGTGGTTTTCTGAAATGTTCCTCAGCCCATGTGGTGATATCTTTTAGAAATTGATGTCGGTTTTTGATACAGTGCCGTCTGAGGGATCGAGGGGTCACGGTCATTCAATGTTGGTTTCCGGCCATGCCGCTTACATGGAGTAATTTCTCCAGATTCTCTGAACCTTTTGATGATATTATGGACCGTAGATGTTGAAATCCCTAAATTTCTTGCAATTGCACTTTGAGGAACGTTGTTCTTAAACTGTTTGACTGTTTGCTCACACAGTTGTGAACAAAGGGGTGTACCTCGCCCCATCCCTTCTTGTGAAAGACTGAGCATTTTTTGGGAAGCTGTTTTTAAACCCAATCATGGCACCCACCTGTTCCCAATTAGCCTGCACACCTGTGAGATGTTCCAAATAATAATTATAATAATAATAATGGATTAGATTTATAACCGCGCTTTTCTATTATTAGATACTCAAAACGCTCACATAGGAGGGGGAACCCATCATTCATTCACACCAGTTGGTGGTAAGCTACATCTGTAGCCACAGCTGCCCTGGGGTAGAGTGATGGAAGTATGGCTGCCAGTTTGCGCCTACGGCCCCTCCGACCACCACATATAATTCATTCATTATTCATTCTCCAGTGTGAGCGACACCGGGGGCAAGGGTGAATTGTCCTGGCTAAGGACACAACGGCAGCGATTTGGATGTCAATAGGCGGAGAGCGAAACTGCAACCCTCAGGTTTCTGGCACGGCCGCTCTACCCACTACGCCATGCCGCCCCCAAATAAGTGTTTTATGAGCATTCCTCAACTTTATCAGTATTTATTGCCACCTTTCACAATTTCTTTGACACGTGTTGCTGGCATCAAATTCGAAAGTTAATGATTATTTGCAAAAAAAAAAAAGGTTTATCAGTTTGAACATCAAATATGTTGTCTTTGTAGCATATTCAACTGAATATGGGTTAAAAATGATTTGCAACTCATTGTATTCCGTTTATATTTACATCTAACACAATTTCCCAACTCATATGGAAACAGGGTTTGTACATCCATTTTCCATAACGCTTGTAGTACCAGTATTAGGGTCACAGGTAAGATCTAGCCCAGTGGTTCTCAAATGGGGGTACACGTACCCCTGGGGGTACTTGAAGGTATGCCAAGCGGTACGTGAGATTTTTTAAAAAATATTCTAAAAATAGCAACAATTAAAAAATCCTTTATAAATATATTTATTGAATAATACTTCAACACAATATGAATGTAAGTTCATAAACTGTGAAAAGTAATACAACAATGCAATATTCAGTGTTGACAGCTAGATTTTTTTGTGGACATGTCATATAAATATTGATGTTAAAGATTTCTTTTTTTGTGAAGAAATGTTGAAGAATTAAGTTCATGAATCCAGATGGATCTCTATTACAATCCCCAAAGAGGGCACTTTAAGTTGATGATTACTTCTATGTGTAGAAATCTTTATTTATAATTGAATAAGTAGTTTATTTTTTAAGAAGTTTTTAGTTATTTTTATATATTTTTTTCCAAATAGTTCAAGAAAGACCACTACAAATGAGCAATATTTTCCACTGTACCATGAATTGATTGACGTGGACCCCAACTTAAACAATTTGATAAACTTATTCGGGTGTTACCATTTAGTGGTCTATTGTACGGAATATGTACTGAACTTTGCAATCTACTAAAAAGTTTCAATCAATCAATGTTATACATTTTAAGAAATCAGAAACTGATGACTTAGTGCTGTATTTTACTTCTTTATCTCTTTTTTTAAACCAAAAATGCTTTGCTCTAATTGGGGGTACTTGAATTAAAAAATGTTCACAGGGGGTACATCACTGAAAAAAGGTTGAGAACCACTAATCTAGCCTATCTCAGCTGACTTGGGGATTGAACCCATTGTGAGGCACAATCACTAACCCCTGTTTCACTGCGCTACCCTTAATGTAAATGAATACTTTTTATTTTTTTTATATGAACTACATCATGTAACTGCTCCAAAAGGAGGCATTAGGCTAGAGTGTCATCATTTCATTAAAAAAAACAACTTCTCCTTGATTGCTAAAATAAGTGTGCTACATTGATAACTATAAATCTATAATTGCTAAGATTCCTGAGAGCCACGTAAATTAACAATTTCTTCATTAAAAAAAAAAAAAAAAATGCTGTCCAATTGACTTACTGGTTGACGGGGTGGTCATGACCGCCGCAAGGTGACATAGCGAAGCAGTGGGTGGATGCAGGGATTTGCGTGGTCTATAAATGTCTTTGCTAACATTAAAGTTGCACATTATCAGCAACATCGTGCTAGGTTAGCCTACTTGCTAAAGAAAAATGAAATGATCAAACTTACAGCTCCCACGTCGGTTTATTTTAAGATGTTAGTGAAGCTTTTTCCCTCGTTTTTTTACATAGCTGTCCTGTGTAAAGTGGTGGGTGTATACAGTAATCCCTCGTGTACTGCTCTTATTTGTTTTTTGGCCTGACTGTGGTAAATCAATTTCCTCAAAGTAAGAATTAATAAATAAACTGTATACGATTTTCTTAATACATTTATTCAACATTACGTGAGACCTGTGGACATAAATAACACCCTTTAGTCAGTTGTACACCATCCATCCATTTACTACCGCTTATTTCCGTTTGGGGTCGCAGGGGGCAATGGAGCCTATCTCAGCTACAATCGGGCGGAAGGCATTGTACACTCCGGACAAGTCGCCACCTCATCGCAGGGCCAACACAGATAGACAGACAACATTCACACTCACATTCACACATTAGGGCCAATTTAATGTTGCCAATCAACCTATCCCCAGGTGCATGTCTTTGGAAGTGGGAGGAAGCCGGAGTATCCGGAGGTAACCCACGCATTCACGGGGAGAACATGCAAACTCCACACAGAAAGATCCCGAGCCTGGGATTGAACCCAGGACTGCAGGACCTTCGTATTGTGAGGCAGACGCACTAACCCCTCTTCCACCGTGAAGCCCTCAGTTGCACACTCTACAATGCAATATAGTAATGTTGCCTGAGGCTGAGCCAATCACTGGCCACAATACTGATTGGTTTGGTGTCATCTAGTGGCCAATACTACTTTATAATTGATATTTCTAGTTTGTTTAGCCATTTTTATTTTTGGAAATACTTAATTTAGGACAAACATACATAGAATATGATGCTTTGTAAAATCTAGAAACTTGAATGCGTGATGTTGCGAGGGATACACAGGATAGCCTGATCTAGCGAGGGGCGGCTCAGAGGTGGTATTATGTCCATTCCGAAGGATGTTTTTAGTTCCCAACATTGGAATAAGCGTTTCTCTCAGCAGTGGAGCAAACAAGGGAGGTATATGATTGATTTTTCTCAGGCTTTGTGGTTCTGGCTACACATATTGATGTAGTACGATACCTAATAAAATAGTGTTCAATATGAATCCTTAAAGGCCTACTGAAACCCACTACTACCGACCACGCAGTCTGATAGTTTATACATCAATGATGAAATCTTAACGTTGCAAAACATGCCAATACGGCCGGTTTAGTTTACTAAATTGTGATTTTAAATTTCCCGCGAAGAATGATGACACGTGCGCGTGACGTCACCGGTTGTAGCGGACATGTTCTTCCAGCACCGATCACGGTTAAAAGTCGTCTGCTTTAATCGCATAACTACACAGTATTCCGGACATCTGTGTTGCTGAATCTTTTGCAATTTGTTCAATTAATAATAGAGAAGTCAAAGAAGAAAGATGTAGGTGGGAAGCGATGTATTGCAGCTGCCTTTAGCAACACAAACACAGCCGGTGTTTCCTTGTTTACATTCCCGAAGGTGAAGCTTTACTATGGAACAGAGCGGTCAAGCAAACATGGTCCCCGACCACATGTCAACCGGCAGGTTTCGGTGAGAAAATGGTGGTAATAAGTCGGCTCTTACCGTGGACATGAGCGGAGCTTGCGTCCTCCTGCAGCTGCGGACTCTCTTACCTCTTCCCACCGAAGACACTGGCGGTCACCACTCCCTTCTGACTTTTAGGTACTGTACCATATAATCTCACTAAAACACTAGCAACACAATAAGCAGATAAGGGATTTTCCAGAATTATCCTAGTAAATGTGTTTAATAACATTTGAATCGCTCCCACTGCCCTCGCCTTTTTTTTTTCTTCTTCTAGTCCTTCACTCTCACTATCCTCATCCACAAATCTTTCATCCTCGCTCAAATTAATGGGGAAATCGTCGCTTTCTTGGTCCGATTCGCTCTCACTGCTGGTGGCCATGATTGTAAACAATGTGAGGATGTGAGGATCTCCACAACCCGTGACGTCACGCCCACATCGTCTGCTACTTCCGGTACAGGCAAGGCTTTTTTATTAGCAACCAAAAGTTGCGAACTTCATCGTCGATGTTCTCTACTATATCCTTTCAGCAAAAATATGGCAATATCGCGAAATGATCAAGTATGACACATAGAATGGACCTGCTATCCCCGTTTAAATAAGAAAATCTCATTTCAGTAGGCCTTTAAATAGGAACGTACTATGCGACATGCTTGCAATCTTACCTTTAAACTTGACCTCCAGCACCTCGTTGACGTTCTCAATAATGTCCCCGTTGGGCTTGAAGGTGTGACAGGGACAATGTACGCTGATCTCCAGGCCCAGATTGGTCTCTGCGTGCGATGTAAAGCATTGTTTGAAGCACCTGCACCAGGATCGCTGCTACAGAATGTGACAAAGTCTCCCGTCCAAAGGCAAAACCGAGTTACTAACTTCTAGCTGATTTTGAGAAAACAAAGGAAAACCAATCTATCTTGATGCTGTATTTCAAAGATTTACAAAGTCATCAAACGTATAGATGTTTTCTTGAACTTTCATTTTCTTGCCGATTGAGCCATGGATTGAATCTTCTCTCATGCCCTTTCTCCAGATATTTTATCACAATCTCGGGTGGGCCCCATTCTGCGTTTGCACATTGGGCAAGAGCCGTGTACAGCGTCCAGTTTTTATTTTGACCTCCACAGTTATCTGCCCAAAAGAGTATGCAAGGGGAAGAATCAAGAACAATACATTTAATGAAGGTGCTTGCAACGTCCTGGGCCAATCTTCCAAATATCCCCTCGTGCCATAATATCACATAATCAGGTTGACCGTCGGCCCCCATTCGTGCAAATGTCTCATTAAAGACAATAAGGCGACTGACAAAGAAGCTCCGATTGGTCCCTTGAGATACTAGGTTTTTCTGTTGTATCTACGCGGTTATGTGGTAGTTGCGCGTAACAGCTTACTTACGAAACAAATTACAATATCGCATACACTAATGTAAAGCATATCACCTAGGAACTCCAAAATTATTATCAGCTCAGTTTTGACCAACATTGAGTTACTGGATTTTGCCTTTGGACGGGAGAAGTGGCGTGGCGCTCTACTCACGTCTGTACATGAGCCACTCCCTCACTGTCTCAGTAACGTCAAAAGAGACCCACTCCAGCATCCCCTTGGTCAGAACGTTTTTGCCCCCGACATAACGCTGTTTGGCTTTGGGGTCATCTTTCTGGAGGATCTGCAAGGAAGGATGAAAATGTGACCCAGCTGCATAAACTCTCTTTTTTTTTAACACACACACACATTTAAGCGGAGCTGTCTGTCTGAGCCAGACTCTCCAGAATGCCTTTGGGCCAAATGTCTACTCTTCATGGAAAAAGTGACTGCCTGTGTTGATATCCCCATTTTGCAAGTAAATGCCTGCATGTAACCCTCCCGCCAATGGGAAGCTGGCTGGTCTTTACATCAGCAGCTCACATGAGCGAGGCAGTGCCACACAGCCCAGCAACGGCGCTGCACATTGATGGTCTGCACTGCACTCAAACACCTCAAATAAGTCAAACATTCCAAAGCCGGACAAGTCAGAATTCAAATCCTGCTTGACCTAAAACGAGCATGAAAGGATTTGCTTATCTTTGGCTTTTGGGAACACTGTTTCCAAAAGAAGGACGGGCGTCACGGATGGAAGCGAACACTCTTAATTATGCAACTTCTACTCTGACTGCTTTTGAATAAATATACTGTATTTTCCACACTCTATCCAGCATATAAACTGCACCCACTAAATTTGAGTAGAAACATTTTTTTTTTCTATATTAGCCGCAATGGAATATAAGGCACAGATATATACCAGTACCTATATAGTACCGGTACTGTTTGATCAGCAGTAAAATTGCTGATCAAACAAAACAGACAAGTCAGTGATGTCTTTATTCATCCTTTGTGAATGAATACTTTTTTCCATTTTCAAAAAGGTTCACAATGTTTGTCAGGATTCATCTTCCTTGTACTTTGTACACAATTTGAGTTTGAACAGTTTATTTAAATGGATCAATTTAGCACATTGTTTGATTTCTTTGCTTAATCCATCCATCCATTCATCCATCATCTTCCGCTTATCCGAGGTCCGGTCGCGGGGGCAGCAGCCTAAGCAGGGAAGTCCGGACTTCCCTCTCCCCAGCCACTACGTCCAGCTCCTCCCGGGGGATCCCGAGGCGTTCCCAGGCCAGCCGGGAGAGATAGTCTTCCCAACGTGTCCTGGGTCTTCCCCGTGACCTCCTACCGGTCGCACATGCCCGAAACACCTCTCGTTTGGATGGCATCCTGACCAGATGCCCGAACCACCTCATCTGGCTTAATCCATTTTATAATTTAGCTGTTAGCGAAGAAAAATCCATGGATTAGTCGCACAGCCTGCTATGAGGTGGCAACTTGTCCAGGGTGTACCCCGCTTTCTGCCCGAATGCAGCTGGGATAGGCACCAGCACCCCCGCAACCCCGAATGGGACAAGCGGTAGGAAATGGATGGACGGATGAATGGATGGATGGATGGATGGATGGATGATTTCTTAGTTTAATACATTTCATATTTTGGCTGTTAGCGAAGAAAAATCCATGGATTAGTCGCACAGCCTGCGATGAGGTGGTGATTTGTCCAGGGTGTACTCCGCTTTCCGCCCGAATGCAGCTGGGATAGGCACCAGCACCCCCGCAACCCCGAATGGGACAAGCGGTAGAAAATGGATGGATGGATGGATGATTTCTTTGTTAAATACATTTCATAATTTGGCTGTTAGCGAAGAAAAATCCATGGATTTGTCGCACAGCCTGCGATGAGGTAGTGATTTGTCCAGAGTGTAGTCCGCTTTCCGCCCGAATGCAGCTGGGATAGGCTCCAGCACCCCCACGACCCCGAACGGGACACGCGGTAGAAATGGATGGATGGATGTATAAGCCGCAGGGTTCAAAGTTAGGGGAAAAAGTAACGGCTTATAGACTGAAAAATACGGAATTAGACCTGCGAGAGATTCGGTCCTTAATTCAACTCTCCTTTCCCCTTCCTGCCCAAGCTGCATCACAAAACAAACTATTCACCTGCTTTGAAAGCACAGGTGTTTAAAGAAGACTCAATTTTAACTCACGACTCACAATCTTTCTCTTGATGATTGAGCACTGCTCGTCTGCTGAACTGTTCATTGTTCTCCTGAATGCCAATTTGTGAACAGGTGTTACATTTGTAGAGGAGACAGTTAATTTTGCAGTTTCATTCTGCACACACTTATTTTAAATACAGTAGTGCCTCAACTTGAGAGCGCCCCATCTTAAGAGTGTTTTGAGATAAGAGCTGCCTTATGCTTTAAGTTGCTAATATTACAAGCAATCCACGCCATTAGTTGGCGTAGCGAATGTCACAAAGATCTGCCCAAAGCATTTGGTAGTAATGCTGGCAATAGCTTATAGCTAGAGATCGACATACATTTGTTTTCCAATCATGGTAACGAAGAAAGTGGACAAAAAGGACAGTGCTGAGAAGATGTGGATGATATTCATTGAAGTAAAGTAATATATCATCATGTAGCCGTGTAGTTCGAGCATATCACTGCAAGTCTGCCCCAAACTGAAGCAGAACGAGTCTAACGCCAGCCAAGGGCATTGAAATAATATCTATATGGTGCACATGTATCCATGAAAATATGGAAAAGCTGCTGATGGTGCAGCTAAAAGGAAATACCGTAGAAGTCCACTCTCTAAGGTGAATAATGTACATTATTGTTACATTACTCCATACAACAACTATAGCTGTTAGTATATGTACGTTTTTATACAATATTTGTCATCTAAAAGTTTGTTTTTCTTTTTAAAGGGCATATGACATATTGTGGTGTTTAATCACAAATTCAATTGATTTCAATTAGTTTCAATGGGAGTTGTTGACTTGAGATACAAGTGTTTTGTCTTAAGAGCGCAGCCACAGAACCGATTAAGCTCGCGAGATGAGGTACTACCATGTAGCAAATGTTAAAGGGGACCTATGATAAATGTTATCTTTTATGACTGATACATTTTGTTACAATGTTGGATGCTCGTGTTAAACAATGTCAGAATGTCAAATCCTGAAGTTCATACATTTTTACCAGAGCTTGCACGCAGTTTTGGACGCCTCTGTTGGTTGGGGGTCTTGCAGTCTGGCTACTTGGTATACAGTATGTACAGTATACACTGCGTACATTTTCAAAGGATAAATGATGATACTTTTGGAGGTGTTGGGGCATGGTTTCATTTGCAATATTGGAACACCTCCACAATCAAACATCTTGCAGACAGACTCAATATACGGGTTATAGAATTGACTGTAGAGCAAATTTACACCAAAGAATATCTAATACATATTATCTACACCAGTGGTTCTAAAATGGGGGTACGCGTACAACTGGGGGTACTTGAAAGTATGCCAAGGGGTATGTGAACTTTTTTAAAATGTTCTAAAAATAGCAATAATTCAAAAATCTTTTAAAAAATATATCTATTGACTATTACTTCAACAAAATATTAATCTAAGTTTATAAACTGTGAAGAAAAATACAACAATGCAATATTCAGTGTTGACAGCTAGATTTTTTGTGGACATGTTCCATAAATATTGATGTTAAAGATGTATTTTTTTTTTTGAAGAAATGTTTAGAATGAAGTTCATGAATCCAGATGGATCTCTATTACAATCCCCAAAGAGGGCACTTTAAGTTGATGATTACTTATATGTGTAAAAAATTTTATTTATAATTGAATCACTTGTTTTTAGTTAATTCTATATCTTTTTTTCCAAATAGTTCAAGAAAGACCTCTACAAAAGAGCAATATTTTGCACTGTTATACAATTTAATAAATCAGACACTGATGACATACTGCTGTATTTTACTTCTTTATCACTTCTTTTCAACTAAAAATTATTTGCCCTGATTAGGGGGTACTTGAATTAAATAAATGTTCACAGGGGGTACATCACTGAAAAAAGGTTCAGAACCACTTATCTACACCACAAAGCAGTCTTTTAAATGTAGATTAAAATCATCATAGGTCCCCTTTAGTTATTTATTCGGCTCACAAGCTCAAAATGGTTACAAAACACAAAAACATAGACCATCTTAATTGCCGGTACACAAAAAAGTCCAATCGGATCGTGTTATTGATAAATTTTTCCAATTATGTAAAGTGAAACTACTCAACAGCAACAACACATCGCAGTATATCTATACCCCTATATCATACATTTATATTTTTTATTTCAATGTGCAAAAGTTAAAAAGAAAGCAACATCCACATGCATGTACATTTTTGCCAGTTTTTTTTTTTTTTTTAAATAAAAGACTGGAATTGAGAAACACTCGGCTTATGTTTCTTACTGCTGACTTCCTGACCTTTCCAGCATGTAATATCGAAATATGTACGTTTTTATATTGCATTCTCTCTCCTCCCCCACTCATATGTGCTCATGCTCACCGTGTAGTGTGTGTACCCTCCCACCCTCTTCTGCTCAGTGTCGACACACGGGGCAGACCCATCACTGCATGCATGTTGTGAGCGCGACCGAACAACTTCTCCCTAGGAGTTCTTCCTGTCACTCACACACACCAGTGACCTCGAGGTAGATGCAGCTGTGACACAGGAATCCTAAAAAAAGTATCTGTCAAACTCGTTTTTTTATGGCCGCATCGCAATTATGGCTGCCCTCAGAGGGCCATATGTAACAGTGAATATATATGAATATATATTGCTACACAAATGATTGATTATTAGATGCCACAGTTTTAAAGAACAAATACATTTAGTCAGAAAGTGCTTTTTTCCAGCCTTTCGTAGGCCACATAAATGACGTGGTGGGCCACATAAAAAATGTGAATGACCACATTAAATGGTGTGTCGGGCCAGATGTGGCCCCTGTGCCATGAGTTTGATAGTAGTGTCTTAAAGGGTCATTGCCATTTTAAGATACAGCAAAGGAACATTTATGGAAGAGACATTAACTGTTGAGCAGCTCAGTAATATGACTGACATTTTTCAAAAAAACAGATCACACAAATCTGGGTCATCTTTTATCCTCCTGAGAAGCAGCGTCCTCTAATGTGAAGGATTGTGTTTTGCATAACACACCTGTTAAAGTTAATTGAAATTATACACACATGTAATTTACTGCAACTATTCACGATGAATCAAAATACAAAAATGTGATTATTTTGATTTAGAAATGGCATCATTTGATACCATTATTATATTGTTAACATGAACATGATGGTAGAGGTGTTTAATAAACAAACTAGGTGCATATACAACACATTCCCATCTTAACTGTCTTTGCCCGTGTAGCACAAACCATGATTGCTATAGATTAAAAACAAATTATATTTAATAGTGATTAATCAAAATTCATCCACAGCAAACTGTAATTAATCTGATTTAAAAATGTAATCGTTTGACAGCACTAATTAAAACCCAAGTTTTATTGTTTGTATAGCTTCATTATAACATTGGTTAACTTCCTTTACTTCAAAGTATAGGTAATGCATTTCATGATAGCCTTGACTGGAACAGATCATTGTCATTATTTCAGATGGGATATTTAAGCCCCTAGTGTGTTTGAGCACTTTGGCCTAACCGTGTCACCAAACAAAATCAGAATGTAATATAACTTCCTGGGGTAACGAGGGTCCGAGGACCGCCAACTTTGGCGTAAAAGTGTGTGAGAGGGGTGTGTATAAGTGTGTGTGTGTGTGTGTGTGTGCGGGGGGTAAGTAACACGCTCCATTGACCCCCCTCAGTGGGTCACCATGGCTCTATCTCTTAATGGGCCCCTGGAAACAATCTAGTCGGCCGGACAGTCTGCATTCAGAGTAGTCTGGAAGCGCAGGAAATGTAGCCACCCGATCATTACTCTGAACCTCCCACGGGAGGTTAATGAGGAAACCGAATCAAGAAAACTCCATATGCCACAAAAACACTTAAACCCACACAAACGCAGATGTAGATGTTGAGTAACTTTCATACGGAAGGACGGCAGCTTTGAATGTCGACATTGAAAAAAAGCAATAGCGGATTAGTAACCGAAAAGGCTTTTTAAATGCACAATCTGGAATAATGATCAGCACAGCAGAGTTGGACTAACATAAAATGATTTTCTCTCACTGCTGGACCTGGTGGAAGAAGAAGGAGGGTGTTGGGGGGCACTGGCTAGTTCACACACCTGGTAGAGCTCAATCCTCTGTTCGTTTTTCTTGGCAGCGGGGTTGGGGATCCTCAGAGCTCGAAACTCGGCCCTGAACAAGTTGGTGGAGTTCTTCTCCATTGTGGAGACGTTGAAGCGAAATACCTTGGAGGTGATTCCCTTTGGGCAGTAAGGGAGGTCATCTGCAGGTAAAATGGAAAAGTATGACTCAAACAGTAGGGACTCCAAGTTGAAATGTTGCTTTTGGCACACGTCCTCCAAGCTTTTATTCATTACCTCATCGGATAGGTTATTATTAAAGCCCATTTTCCAAGGATATTCTTGTTTATTTTAGGGTGATTTATTTGATTTTTCAGAGTATTTTCTCGGATGGAGCTAATGCAGGACAGAAAAAAGTTTTAAAATGTTCTTTTTTTTGTATGCATATTCTCCTTTTTCTTACGAGCATTGCTACAACATGAATTCAAATATTTGTGCCCAAATCCAGTGGAACTGTATAGATTAGGTCTCTTCTACCAGACTGGACATTAACAATCCTGCAAGGGAAATCTATAAGAACATCGTCAAGAACTTTTTGAGCCTCTTCAGGCACTGTACTTTAAACTCATGTTCAGCAATGCAGAGATGAACATAGGGAAATTAGCAATCAATTAACATTATGTTATACTTGATTGTATGGGATTATATCTAAATGTTTTAAACTCCTGTTTCCGTGCTAGTGTTATGCAAAATGCTGTTCAGACGAGGAGCTCAACATCCCTTTCAACTATCCAATATAATACCAGTTTGAGGAAGTATGAACAAAAACCAATGTAAACATACATACATAGTTCTGATTTATTAAAAAAACCCTCATTATTACTGTGAAACCATTCAATCTGTGCAATATTTATATGTGTTAATGAATGTACATGTGCAATAACCCACATTATTTGTTTTTTTTATCAAATCACGCTATTCTTATTTTCTATCTTTATTTTTATTTCCATTTTGTCTGTTTTCCATTGCTAATCTGCACCAGAGAAGAAGCTGCTTTTAATCTCACTATACATGCATATGTTAACGATAAAAGGCTTTCTATTATATTTTATTGAATTCTGATTACTGGCAAATATGTCAAGCCTGCAAAAGACAACACTAGTGCCATTTATTAACAGTTAAAGGTTGAGCTAAGTATACAAAGGTGGTGTCCACATTTGCTTTCTTTCACTGGCGCGAGGCTTCAATGAAGATAAAAGCACACCTGTCAACTCTCCGATTTCCCTCCAGAAACTCATATATTTCCACTTTCTTTTCAGGCGTCTTCCTGCGTCTTTATTTTTACCTTCAATGAAGAAAAAAAAATCTGGTACTGCTGGCAGTTGGAGCATCACAGCTTCCAGTCCACTCGGCCTCAGCAACATTTAGTAAAAGTCACCGTAGCACACATCCAAAAGATTATAAAGATGTCAGGCTTCAAAATAAACACGACAGTAACAAAAATGTTCTATTCTTTAAAATGCAAATGTTGGTAAAGTAAAAGTAATGTTAAATTTTCATTTAATCATTTCGTTTGCCATTTATATCTATCTTGCATTGTTCCCTGCATGTCACACTATAATTTTAATTATTAAAAACTGTGTTCATATTGTTGGGTGTTGGGAAAAGCTTCATTAGATTAAATTATTTCTTTGAGGACAAGTTATTTTGTTTGTCTTTGTATGCAGTTTTCGTCTGACTTTTTAAACTGATCACTTATGGAAAAAGCCATAACCCATTGTGTCAGAGGGATCATAATTAAATTGAAGCTGTGATTAGCGCGTGATGAATTCAGGGTGTAGCATCAGCTGTCAGACGCTGGACGGATGAAGCAAAGGATGCGGTTCTTGCTATGCAGCATCTGCTAATGCCTCGCGTGACTCGAACGGCAATGCAAACCAAATTCCCCATGTGGCTGCACTAACATGCCCTTCCCGCTTATGCTGGAGCTCCACGGGTGCTCAGACAGAAGCCCAAATCTTCCAAAAGAAGCAGAGTCTCAGCGCTAGCTCAGGAACGTGTGGGCCCACGTGCTGGAACAGGACAACATCCCAGCTAGCAGCAAGGCGGCAAACAACTCCACATGCCCTGCAAGCGCTAACTTGTAATCCACCTTCCTGGCGCGTGCACGTTTGATAGTGTGGCATGCTTGACATTTAAGTGAACATAAAGGACCACCTTGTGCTTGTATCTGAAAAGCTTCCTGTTGCACCCAAGGCTCGCCCTTCTTTTCATCATAACACCTGATAGTTTATTAGTTCAATGAGCCAGGCACATGCGGCGAGGAGCTAAGCAAGCACATAGCAAGCTTTTTACAAGCAAAGTGGAAACAGTCATTTACAGCCAAGCTCTGGCTAATTTATCACCCTCATCTTTAAATCTATTGAGAGGGGGTAATCACACCTTTTGGAAACTCATAAGAACATCTGTGTCATCCTAGAAACATGTCAGAGTACTTTATTTGACCCATAATCCTATTCCAGTGTCCTTACACTCTTTGTCTGATATTTCCACTACCTTTTTTTCAAAACCCTTCCTATTTATAGGTGACCTTTTCTGCATGTATCCCCTGCCACATATCAGTCCAGTGTTTCCACACAATCTACGAGGAGGGAACCTCAGTAGCCCTTTGCTCCACTCACTCATTGCCCCCACTGGAGGCAAAAAGCCCCCTTTTGGAGAGGAGATTTGAAATTCTAATCAAGTCTTTGGTTTCCTTTTGGATGACCTCATTTTTCCCATTGCACTGGTTTTAGGTGGATTTCACATTATGGCTTATTTTTGCCAAGGGTCTGAAAGGTAATTTGTTCCATGTCAGCAAGCTGAGGAGATTGCTTGCATAATTGAAAATGAAAAACATGTACTAATTTTATGACCCAATATTGAAGCAAACAACCTTTTACAGTAGACGCTACTCAAGTTTAACAGTTTGAACTTAATATTTTGGTCAGCAAATTTTGTGAGACTATTGCTGAGTTAGCATCTAAAACAAGGGTCTCAAATTAGCAGCTCATATTTTGTGGCCCTCTACTTAACTTTATAATAATATAATTGAGGCCCGCACATCCTGGGCGGCTAACACTACAATATGTCATTGCAATCTTGACTACCACTATAAAGAACACTAAATACAACGGTGAAAACACAAAATTCATAACACAAATTGCGCAAAACCAAGAGCAACTTCCTGTAAGCAAGCAGAAGTGTCTCTGACCATCTCCTAAGGAAATACAGTGCCAAAATATAAGATGTTTTCATTGAATTTGACATTTAAAATTACTTAAGAGGGCTCTTTACAACAGTTACATTTTTTAAAGCAAACAATGTAACAACACCACCATTTGGTTAAAGTTAAAGTTAAAGTACCAATGATTGTCACACACACACTAGGTGTGGTGAAATGTGTCCTCTGCATTGGACCCACCCCCTTGATCACCCCCTGGGAAGTGAGGGGAGCAGTGGGCAGCAGCAGTGCCGCGCCCGGGAATCATTTATGGTGATTATGTTACCGTTAGTGGCTTAACAGAACATATTGGTTTTAGAAAAAAGTTCAATTACTAAGGTCGTGTAAAAAAAATGTTTTACCAGCCCGAATAAAATGATTGGTGTTAACGGCGGTCACTCACGCAGTCTCGTCAATACGTACGCACAGTCCAAGAGCAGCAACAAAAAATGAGCAGTTATGATGTTATGCATTCAATGATAGCTAATGCTAACTATCCAAATCAGTATTATTAGCAAAGAACGTCCAAAGCTAATGCATGTGCATGTGCTATGTACGTACGAAGAGTACGTAAGAAGGTGGCCTACCATAGCTCGGGGTCACAGTACACTCAAAGTTAGATTTAACGCAGTCCTTGGGGTCTATGAAATACCGATTACCTTATTCCCGATATCGTGTGGTTTAGAAATTTTTACTTTTTTACCCCTTTCTTTTGGAAAGAATTATGCGATGTAGCCTGGCTGCCTAAACCTGTTTGGTGGATAACGCCCCCACAAGATGTGACGGGAATGGCCCAAAAATATACAGGACATTAGCCAATCGTGAAGCTAAATGGAACTCAATGAGTCACCAACGTCAAATTAAAGGAAATTTTAAGTGCAGCAATATAGACAAGTAACTGTCGTGTAGAGTAAACCAACACAGGACATGACCAGGAGGGACCGGTAATGACAGTAAGTTTGTAAATACGCTATAATTTGGTGAAAAACCTGGTGGATGTGCTGATGGGGTGGCGCAGCTGCACCAAGACAGACTACCCCCTGCCAGACTAATTCCACCTGTCTTCCGCTTTTCCCAGCCGCAGCCACCAGTTCCCTGGCTAGCCCCCAAGCTAGCACCAGCCCCTCGGCTAGCCTCCGAGTTATCACCAGCCCCTCGGCTAGCCTCCAAGTTATCACCAGCCCCTCGGCTAGCCTCCGAGCTAGCACCTGTCCCCGAGCTAGCCTCCGAGCTAGCACATGTCTCCGAGCTAGCCTCCGAGCCAGCACCTGTCCCTGAACTAGCCTCCGAGCTAGCACTTGCCTCCGAGTCAGCACCTGTCCCAAGGCTGGAGCCCACGCCAGCATCTGCTCCAAGGCTGGAGCCCACGCCAGCATCTGCTCCAAGGCTGGAGCCCACGCCAGCATCTGTTGCGATGACGTCTGCCGCTTACACGCCGCCGATGACGTCTGCCGTTTCCACGCCGGCGATGACGACCGCTGCTGCTTCCACGCCGATGACATCTTCTCCTCATTCCCGGCGAGACTCACCAAGGCGCCACTCACGTCCGCCTTCCCGACGGCCAAGATGGTGGCTGTTCCTTGTCCGCCCGCCTCCCCGGCCTCAGCGGCATTCTACTCGCCGCCGCCACCAGACTCGTCTCCGGTGGATTCGGGGACACTTGCGCCGGCGACCCAACACCAGTTCGCCCCTCCGCCCTCCCTTGACTTTTGTTCCTGTGCTCTTGGTGGCCAGCAGCCCCTAGGTATATTGTCATCTAAGGGATTACCACCCCAAGATTGTACTTTTTCTTTGGATTTGTTGTGACGCCACCACATAAATTTACCAGAGAAGGAACAGAAGCAAAAATGCTCCAAAAATGTCACATAAATAACTACGATGATGAAATATCAATTACGTGCACAAACTGATTTTACCAAGTAGATACACTATTGCTTTTACTTTTTATATGATTCTGTTTTTAATAAAAATGTTAGCCAAAAATTTGGCCTGGTTTTATAACATATTTGGCTTTAGTTATCGTCGGCCAAGCATTGCGCATAATGTTAGTTTGCCCGCGTGTTGGTAAATCAGTCTCTGCGTTTTTTGTGATTGAGTTTGGCTGCAAAATAAGCCAACGTGGCGCCAAAGAGAGTTGTGACTACCAGCCCTTTGATGAAGACGGTGAGAAGCACTATTTAACAAAATGAACAATCGCCAACAAAAGCCATCAATAAAGGTATAAGTGAAGTTCATTCATTATTTGTCATTTCTATGTATTGTATATTGTTTTTTGCGTATGGGAATATTATTATTCTCGAAAAAAAAGAACTCATAGCAAAGTATGAATGTGCCTCTCCTCTAATCACCAACAAAAGTCTTCAATATAGGTAAAAGTGAAGTTCAGTTATTAATTTCATTTGACATTTCTATGTATGTATTTTTCTGCAAAAAAAAAAATATTTTTTCTCCATAATGTGCTTTTTTTGGTTCATACTGTTGCTCGTCCAAAACAGTTTGATTATTTAATTATTTCTACTAACCTACTCAAGAGGCCTTGTGGTTAGAGTGTCCGCCCTGAGATTGGTAGATTGTGAGTTCAAACCCTGGCCGAGACATACCAAAGACTATAAAAATGGGACCCATTACCTCCCTGCCTGGCACTCAGCATCAAGGGTTGGAATTTGGGGTTAAATCACCAAAAATGATTCCCGGGCGCGGCCAGTGCTACTGCCCACTGCTCCCCTCACCTCCAAGGGAGTTAACAAGGGTATGGTTCAAATGCAGAGGACACATTTCACCTCACCTATTGTGTGTGTGAGACAATCATTGGTACTTTAACTTAACGGAAACGATTACTTCAGTTTCCGTATGCTTTGTTTTTTGTCGGACCTTTAGCAATGGAATACAAACAAAAATCAAGGTACAGTGCTAGTCATTAATTCTAGCAGTATCTATCAAACACAACTGGGTGGCGTTATTGTTCTGAAAACACCTTCCTGGCTGATTCCTCTCATTGTAGTTCTGCCAGGTGTCATCAAAGATTGAGTAGTTTTTGGTTTGTTTTTTTATGTGATTGACTTCTTTTGCCCTTGTAAAGTATTAAATAAAGTTTTCTGATGGTAACCGGTAGACCCTGGAACAAATTAATTCTCTGCTTCCTATGGAATAATTGGTATATACACTGGAACAATTTGCAGTCAATAACATAATGTATTGTCCTTGATAATGAAGTTTCCCCTAACTTAATTTCTTAAAGTTTTGTTACACTAAAATGAGCACCCATAGCCACATTGGAGCTAACAGCTGTGTTGATTTGCGATGACAGGAGAAAAGATGGCCTTCAAAAGAGGTGAGGTTTCAGTAGTGTAGGGACAGATTAATGGCGAGGCTCCTCTACGCTATCCGGCATCTGATAAAAGAAAAAAAAAAATGGGAATCTCCTCTCCTTCCTGCTGTCGCCTGGGGGATAGTCTGTGATGTCACTCTCTCCAGAGCTTTGTGGGGGTAAACAAGGGAAATAGGAAGCATATTGCTGCAGGTGCAAGCCAGCTGCTGAAGTGCCTTGACCTCATAAAAGACAACACAGATGTGATTATCCACTTGGTTACACAATCTCAAATTGTAAAAATCCCATGCACTTGCATTAGGCCGTTGTGTAAAAGATCTACATAAGCTGCTTGTACTCAGTGTCAATGTTTATAACCCTTCCAATGGCTAAACTATTTCAGTGCCAACCTGGACACATCTATATGACTTTGATGCTATAGTTTATAGATAGCAAATGTATGATATTGGTCATCGTGTCTGGGGAGGAAGAACAAAATTGCGAGAGGAAAGAGAAAAAGTGTTGTGTTTAACTTTTTAACTGGGCGTGAAAAACTTGACTATATTCCCACATACTCCAGCCCTCCAAAAAAAGTGACTGTGAAAGTCATTATACCCAGTGGGAATGAAAAAGAACGGAATTATCAAGGTGACAGACATTATGTTCCTACATGCCGAAACATGCCCTGCTCTTTATAATTATATAATGGAAAGTAGGAAAAAAATTGCTGCTTAATGTATGTTGGCACAATTCTGTGTAATAATACGCCACACGGAGACGCAGTTTTTTTGGTGCCAGTAGTAAGTCAAGCTGATGTCTCGTATTATCACCTCCAGTATGAGTCCTGTGCGATGTGTCCTGGGCGCTGGGCCATCACCGGTCCCACTCCTTAGACCTGTTGTTTGTTTTGGGAGCTCTGCTTGTACCTCCTGACCGGCGGATAAACTCCTGAGCTATTTGTAATGGTGGGATTCAAGATTCAAGACTTGGTGCTGGGAGGCTCTGCTCAATCTCGCAGCCCAGCATAAACACCTGTTGATCTGCACTGCTTGGCACGACATCACCCACCACCTTAAAACACTAACTCCATCTGGAGACTCAGAGCGCTGCTTATAGTGGACTTCTCTTCCTGGTGTCTGGAACAATCAACGGAGCGCACTTTACACAGGAAATACCAGCACGGATGAACAAGAGAATTGGATGAAAACACTGGGCTAACTCTGCTGCCTCATACAACCAGAGGGAGTTAATAGAAGGGTGAGAGTTATAAAAGGGGATAGAAAATATTAGGAAACTGGAAGCCTGAAAATGGAAATGAGGTATTGCAGTTGGCGATGGACAGAAGAAGCTAACCGCCTGAGAATCCACCCCCCCTCTTTAGGAATGTGTCAGAATTAGGCTGGAGTTCCCATGGCTTTGGTGTGAGGTATGTATGAGGAATGGTGCTCATTCCAATTAGACTGTTTATTTTGTGCTCTCCTTTGCATCAGCGCGTAAAGGCGGCACTCAAACAAATGACAGCATCCAACATACACAATCAAGACCCACATTATTCATAGCTTGTAACCACATTTTATAGCGGAAGTCCAGTGTTATTTTTTGAATGGCTGGAAATGTGTTTGTGTTTGAGATAATAGTACAGCAATATTCACCTTTTTTCACATTTTGGAAATGATTCATATCGTTTTGCAGGAATGCTTAACCATTTCAAAGGATCCTATTAAGTTATTGGGATTAACTGTGCGCATATTCTCAATTAGTGTTAGAGCAGGTCTATTCAACTGGCGGCAAGGGGGCCGATCCCGGGCCGTGAATGAAAACAGACCGGCCCTTGATGTTCAGGTCAACAATTTGTACGAGAGTATTACGTCTTTGCAGCATATTCCTAAAAATCCTAGAGTGTTGTCATACAGAGGATCTTTGACTAGATATTCGGTGTAAGGTTTTGTTAATTTAGTAAAACTGACAAAACAAATAGACAACAATCGAGTGTCCAGGATAGTGGATTTTAGGAATATATTGTTCAAAATAACAATAATCGTCAAGGGAGATGTCCTTAGCTTTTTGGAAATGTAGTTGAATAGCCCTGCTGTAGAGGATGGCTAACAGGTCATAATAAATATGTCATTAAGTCTAAACTGATCTAAATAAACGGAAGAAATGATGGACTTACTGTTTTCCGGAGGACCATTGACCATGTTGAACTTGTAAATTTCTTTGGCATAGTACTCAGTTTCTGTGTTATCCTGCCCACAGCTTTGCTGCCTGTCTCTTCCCAGCTCCTCAATCAGCTCCTTGGTGCTATTATAGAGGGCCAGAACCTGAAACGGTACCTGACTCGGACCTGTTGTTTGAGGTGGACTGGTCAGTCGAAGCTTACTGAGAATCTGGCCCCGGACAGCCTCTACTCTTTTCTTCTTGATATGGTCAATGTCCACAGTGGTGCAAGTGGATAGTGACAGAATTATTGTCACACAGTTAGAAAGGAGGAAAAACAAAATTGCTTTGCCCAGATTCATAGTTCACTCTGCTCACAACCGCCAGGTATAAGAATAAAGCAACCAAACGTGAATTCCGGCGTGAATAGAGTCCCCCTTTTCTCTTTTCATTCAGGTTGTGAGTGAGTTATGTTCCTGGTGCAATCCCATGGTCTCAGGTGCTATGTCATTTTTGCAAAATGCGCATTTGCGAGAGTGCAAATCCGTGCCATATCGCAAAGTAGCATCAACCCTTCACCAAAGGTGTTTATCCTACTCTTCATTCTACCTGGACTCATACAGGCATCGCATCCTCACTTCCCTGCACACTCTGCACCGGGGATCAGTCTCTCCATTGACTTGAGCGTCTGTCCTTCCACTTGTGGAGTCTACTCAGCCTGCAGTCCAGCCTCCAACGCTGCATCACCGCTCTCTCCCTCAACCTTTATAGTCTCCTGCTGTGACGTTTGTGAGGGAGGGCCAGCTATGTGTAGACCCAGCTCGGACAAGTGACGTCTGTCTTGGACCCAAGTCAGAAATGTAATCTTCAAGAACCATAACAAAAGGTTGACCAATTCGGGATGTAACAGGTAGAATACTATTTTTAATTCAGAGTAACATGCACGAAACATCGACTCGATGCCACTCATTGCGTAGGCATCATTTTTAGACTGATAATTAAAAAACAACAACTATACTTACCAGTGACACTCCGTATGCTAAAACATGCACAACACCGACATCTAGTGGACACAAGAGCGATACTAGATGGGATTCTGAAAGCCTGAGAGGTTAGTACTTTGTTTATTTTAATATGTGAAAAAAATATATTTTTTTTTAACTAAAAGTTAGCACTAATGAGTATTTTAATCACTGTACTGCATAAGAGCATCTCAGCACTTGCCGTCAAGCGTTACCATGACAACTGTTGCCCTGGCTGTGTGAAGCTTGTTGACAGCCTGCGAAGATGACCTAGCTAGCTCGCCGCAGCAATCTCGACAAACATGGACGACGGCACTCAACTGGGAGAAATTGGGCCTGTTAAAAACGTAAGTGTCGCAGCAAGGAGGTGACGTATGGTGTATTCGTGCTCACCGTGGTTATTTCTGCGTATTCGTTCAAATCACGGTTACAGCCATGCTATTGCTAGCCACACAGCCGCAAGGCCAGGTAAGGATAAATCTTAAGCATTCATCTTATTGTTAACGATATAGTTGTTTATTTTATGTAATCTTTAACTGCTAAAAATCAATCATGTCTGCCACGAATCAGAATTATGTTCAAATACGTAGGTAAAATAAAACACATTTAGCAATGCTAACGTGACTCTACCTCCTTGCATATTCGCTAACATTAAGCGAACTATGTTACCTGTTAGATCAGGGGTAGGGAACCTATGGCTCTAGAGCCAGATGTGGCTCTTTTGATGACTGCATCTGGCTCTCAGATTAATCTTGGATTACATTGCCTAACACAACAAATAATGAATAATTCCCCTGGTAATCAGTGTTAAAAATAATGTTCAAAATATAAAAAATTCTAATGCATTTTTATCCAACCATCCGTTGCTACCGCACCTGTTCAAGAAGTCAAGAATGGTAGGAAGTATTTTATTCATTATTAGTTAGCTTCAGAATAAAAATGTTATTAAAAAGAATAACAGACATGTTCTACCCTAATGTTGGTTTTACATAAAAATGCACACATTTAGTTGTATTCAGTGTTAAAAAAAATATTATATGGCTCTCACAGAAATACATTTTAAAATATTTGGCTTCCATGGCTATCTCAGCCAAAAAGGTTCCTGAACCCTGTGTTAGATTGTGTTGGTGTATTTATAGCTGGCAATGCTGTACGCGCCTTATATTGTACTTTTTACATTATTGCTTTACAAGTTACAGTTATGTGATGTGCAAGACCACTGATTTTCTTTCCGATCCGAAACCCGAGTAAAATTCAGGCTGATATCGATACTTTATGCGTTAATATCTTAATTTGTCTGGTCAAATTTCAATAATAGTCTACTGTAAATGTTGCTGCTCTTGGGGATCCGTCTTCAAACAATATAACATCACAGGGTAAATGATGGCGTTATTCTTTTTATGTTCAACTCTGTATTTAGTCTTCAAATAGCCTACAATGACATGATACATACACTTGCTGTTTTATTATCCTGAGTGACTCATTTTAAGTGCCAGTGATTTTCTTAAAAAAATAAAGTTTGCAATTGCTATGTATAATTTAATGACACTCACATTATGAATTATTTAAGAAACTTTACCTGAATAAATAAAAACATTAGAAAAAATTGTGTAGTCCATCCATCCATCCATTTCCTACCGCTTGTCCCTTTCGGTGTCGCAGGGGGTCGCTGGAGCCTATCTCAGGTGCATTCGGGCGTAAGGCGGCGTACACCCTGGAAAATTTGCCACCTCATCACAGATATTACTGAAGTGTCATATACTATTTCATACATACCACCCATCCAGCCATCCATTTCTTACCGCTTGTCCCTTTTGGGGTTGTGGGGGTCGCTGGCGCCTATCTCAGCTGCATTCTGATGGTAGGCGGGGTACATCCTGGACTAGTCGCCACCTCAACACAGAGATTAGTATAGTGTAATATATTATTTCATACATACAGTATGTGTATATATATAAATATATATATATACATATATATATATATATATATATATATATATATACATACAGTGGGGCAAAAAAATATTTAGTCAGCCGCCGATTGTGCAAGTTCTCCCACTTAGAATGATGACAGAGGTCTGTAATTTTCATCATAGGTACACTTCAATTGTGAGAGACAGAATGTGAAAAAAAATCCAGGAATTCACATTGTTGGAATTTTAAAGAATTTATTTATAAATTATGGTGGAAAATAAGTATTTGGTCAGCCATTCAAAGCTCTCACTGATGGAAGGAGGTTTTGGCTCAAAATTTCACGATACATGGCCCCATTCATTCATTCCTTAACACGGATCAATCGTCCTGTCCCCTTAGCAGAAAAAAAGCCCCAAAGCATGATGTTTCCACCCCCATGATTCACAGTAGGTATGGTGTTCTTGGAATGCAGCTCAGTATTCTTCTTCTTCCAAACACGACAAGTTGATTTCATACCAAAAAGTTATATTTTGGTTTCATCTGACCACATGACATTCTCCCAATCCTCTGCTGTATCATCCATGTGCTCTCTGGCAATCTTCAGATGGGCCTGGACATGCACTGGCCTAAGCAAGGGGACACGTCTGGCACTGCAGGAATTGATTCCCAGTCAGCGTAGTGTGTTACTGACGGTAACGTTTGTTTATTTTGGTCCCAGCTCTCTGCAGGTCATTAAACAGGTCCCCCCGTGTGGTTTTGGGATTTTTACTCACCGTTCTCATGATCATTTTGACCCCACGGGATGAGATCTTGCGTGGAGCCCCAGATCAAGGGAGATTATCAGTGGTCTTGTATGTCTTCCATTTTTTGATAATTGCTCCCACAGTTGATTTTTTCACACCAAGCTGCTTGTCTATTGTAAATTCACTCTTCCCAGTCTGGTGCAGGTCTACAATTATTTTCCTGGTGTCCTTCGACAGCTCTTTGGTCTTGGCCATAGTGGAGTTTGGAGTCTGACTGTTTGAGGCTGTGGACAGGTGTCTTTTATACAGATAACACGTTCAAACAAGTGCCATTAATACAGGTAACGAGTGGAGGGCAGAAGAGCCAGTCTGGTGCAGGTCTACAATTATTTTCCTGGTGTCCTTCGACAGCTCTTTGGTCTTGGCCATATTGGAGTTTGGAATCTGACTGTTTGAGGCTGTGGACAGGTGTCTTTTATACAGATAATAAGTTCAAACAAGTGCCATTAATACAGGTAATGAGTGGAGGACAGAAGAGCTTCTTAAAGAAGAAGTTACAGGTCTGTGAGAGCCAGAGACCACATACTTATTTTCCACCATAATTTACAAATAAATTCTTTAAAATTCCTACAGTGTGAATTCCTGGATTTTTCTTTCACATTCTGTCTCTCACAGTTGAAGTGTACCTATGATGAAAATTAAAGACCTCTGTCATCATTTTAAGTGGGAGAACGTGCACAATCGGTGGCTGACTAAATACTTGTTGCCCCACTACATATATTAGAGAGATAGATAGATAGATACATGTTTTCCCACTGATCACTTTTCATTTAAACAGAATCTCAATGATTTCGTTACATTACACTGTGTTCTTGTTAATGATATAGGCTAAGTTATCTCAAATAACTTCAGTATAAAAAGTATCAATATTTAGATTTTAGAATCAATATTAGATCATAAAGATTTGGTATCGGCAGTTATCAATATTTTAGTATCCAGCCGCACATTAATAGTTACAGTATGTTTAAGAAATTGAGGTAAAGTTTGTGTTTGTCCGCTCCAGTTTTTGACTAATGTACTTCAAGTGTTAGAAGTACAAAAGCAGTTGCTATTTGGAACACATTTATCATACATCCATTTTCTGCAATGCTTGTAGTTACAGTATTAGGGTCACAAGTAAGATCTAGCCTATCAGCTGACTTTGGGCAAAAAAACAGGATACACCCTTCGAACTGGTCGGCAGTCATATGTAGGGCACATATAAACAAACTAAACAAACCCCTAAATTCATGTTTTTTTAAATGCAAGTCTGATGTACCGTTAGACTCGTTTACTGTCATGCTAACATTTTCAGGTTGCAAAATCTGGTCGTAGGGCTCGTCCTGCTGCAGACCAATCATCACTTGGAGATGTTCGTAACTCCAGGAAGTCTTCCACTTCCGCCTCAGCTGGAGAAGTACGTAATCTCATGATACAGTATGATTGTTTGCATTCTATACATTTATGTCCATGGCATTAACTTGACCACCAAATGCACTGTCTCTCACACGTATGCTGTAATCAAGGATGATGAGGAGGTAAGTTGCACAAACAGTGGTTTCCTTGTGCGTCTTCTGTTACGGCTCCTTAATCAACTTTATACCATCAACTAACTAAGCCATTTTAAGCTGAATAATAAGAGCAATATTTGTTTTTACTGCTATTGTTTTGATACTGTCACTTGTTGACATTTGCCTATTTTCATATGATGAAAATTAATTACAATTACAACAACAAAAATGGTATAAAGTTTTAATGGAGAACTTTTTGTATGTTTAGGGTGTTTGAGTTGCCGTGTTGTTTTTGTTATTGTTTTGAAACCATCTGTAATGACGGTATTTTCCATAGCCACCTCAAAATAATGCTCAAAAACAAAAAATATGTCCACAAATGTCTCCCTTCTTTGTTTGCTTGTGTTATGCATTTTATCTTCAAACGTTAAAGTCAATTGGAACCTGTACAAAGCTATACAACTTATAGTTGGCCAAAATTTCTCTATTTTAAAAGTCGCACACAATCGGGACATCTGTCTCTAATGCCATCTAGTTTGAAGTGTTCTTTTTCTTTGGATTTTGTGTGCTTTCAAAGAAGAAACATTTGAGCCAAACCGTTCAACAAAAATGTAATTTAATGCAACTAAGATACCGTAGGTGTGAGAGGCACTGTCAGGGTTGCTCAGTACAACATGGCAAAGTTGTCAACACAGGAAGAAAAATGCGCACCAGCAAGTTAGTTGCCTTTAGGGTTGCATATATAGATTATGTAAATTTGGTTGACGATGGAACTTTTAATACTATTGTTATATTGTGATAATGCATGTTGATGACACATTTTAGCTGTGTCCTGCAAATGGCAGCTACAAGAGAACAACCTCGTCCTCAACGCAATGTAGAGTCCTCGGTAGTGAGCTAGTAGTGAATGTCCCTCCACAGTGCATAGCTGCATCTGAATCGACTATCCTCACCTCCATGTCAGCAAATAAAGTATGTTTCTTATAATGATTATTATAACTAACCACCGAGTAATAGCTAAACATACTACACTTCACACCGTTGGAGGATACAATAAGCCATCCTAACCGGCAGGTCTCTAATCTACACAAAGGTGGGCGGATCAATACAAACATTAAAAGTAAGGAAACAAAGTATAGTGTCAGTATACGGTCAATACTTCAGTGATTAGATCAATATATTTTTTATTCTCATAAAATATTGTGGTGTTTTTGTTATTGTTTACAAACTCAGGAAAAACAGTCCCTGGATGGGCTTTAGTGGCAAACACCAGAGGATTTAAATCAGAACTTATAGTAAAACATATTTTACATGTTTAAATATCCTGTGTTTTTGTCTGTATAGAGTTGTGATAAAATTGAATAATTCTATGATTTACATTTTTTTAGGTATCATTATTGGCATTGGTGTGACCAATACTGTCCCTGTAACTAATTTGTATTGGATTGATACCCACATTTGTAGTTTTGACCAAAACAAATGTAAATTATCCAAACAACAGAAGAATAAGCGCTTGTTACATTTTTAAAACAATGTAGATAGACACATGTTACAACAGAAAGTAACCAGATATAAACAGTGAGTAAATTAGCAAGTGGATTACCGGTAATAATAGTTTAAAGAAAGTAATAGAACCGGAAATCACGCAGTATGTCAGCATCCAAATTAGAAGCCTTTTGTAACCCGTTTTGAAATAGTTCTATTATCATTTACATACCAAAAAAATATATTGTAACATATATCATTGTAGGAGGCTGCAATATATATACCCCAATATAGATTTTAGACCACATCGCCCATCCCTAACTGCCAATGTTTTTTATGTGAAGAGACGTCCTTCCAAAGCACAATTGGTGATCTCTTCTTTTCTCTTCATCATTGTACGTGTCTGCAAAACGGCTATTAACTTATTTTTACACTTGTATTACAGTTAGAATTGTTATCTCGGCAACCTTTTACAATGATGTCTAAAAGTACTGCATTTAATAATGCAAAAATGTGTCAGGACAATGTCAAATTATAGTGCAAGTAGTAGCATATTAAGAGCAAATCCTATTGCTGACATTTGTGTACTGAATCACGTTGCCTGAATTGGTAAATTGTGATGAGGTCAACATCCTCAAAGCATAACCATCCCAGCAATGCTCATGCTTTAAGATAATCTTCCCAAATTAGGCCAACTTCCTCAATGCGGCCACCAATGATTCTCGCGCCCCCTCTGACCCGCTCGGCAAACGCAATACATTTTTCCAGCGTGTCGTGGGTTTATTTACACTAGTCATTTATCAAGCCTGGCCACTTCTGCTTGAAATACCCAACTGATTGGTCACATTCCTATCATCCTTTTAAACAAAGACGCCACTGCTTTATGGACTCATTTGATTCGGACACTACGCATTCTTGGCTCTGTAGACTATCACATAATCTTAATTTAGAAACCACAAGGGTTTAGCTAATTGCCTTAACAGCCGTGACATTTTTGGTCATGAGCAATTGAAGGCACTGATTTGTTTGGATGAGGTCATTAGCATTTTTTTGTTCGGGACAACTGGCAATTAAACGTGCCGAATTGTTAGTTTAATTAAACATCAAAACGAAATTCTTTAGAATTAATGACATTTTTGTGATACCTGTGGTCACTAATTGTACAAAATTTAGGGTGCTTGTTGAACACAAACTTTTACTTTAGGTAGTCATATCTGTTTGCGTGTTTGTGTCCCCTTCCCTTATTTTGTGCCTAACAGTGACGTCCACATTTATAAATAGCTTGGCCAAAAGGAACCAGCCATGAAAATTGTTTTCCTCTTTCATCATAAATGAAAGAAATTCTTCACGAGCACTTTGTCCTCTGCAGACTCAATTTGGTAATGAGAAATGTTGTGGCCTTTTTTTCTCTTTTCCGCATTCATTTGTCTCGTGCCCCATGTGCTTGTGTTGCAAGGAATGCATTCATTCAAGGGCAGTTCTCAGGGTCCCACTCTCAGGATCATGATGCATACTTGGTTTACTATTTTCAGAATCAAAGAACGATAGGGAGAAGGTCATTTTTTTCCCAGTTATTCTATTTTAAGGTCAGACTTACATAGGGCTCCTGGTAGTTCCCACACTCTGTGCTCCATATGTTGTGGTCTCGGACATGAGTGTTTTCAAAAGTAAATTAATGCATCTTAACTATATGAGGGCCCAACGTCTTATCACTTTTCAATCAAACTTCTAAGTTTGTTCCACTGGTAGTAATCACTCGAGATTATCTACTACGGATAAGAACTCCCCTTACTGGCAGCAGTGTGAAACTTAAGGTTGCTCATTAGTTTGGAGTAGGGGTGTAACGGTATTGTAGACACTGCGGTATTTACATTTTAAAGTTTTCACAATAACACAGTGACGCCTGACGGTATCAAACACAATCTTAGTATGTAGTTTTTTCTGGTGCTTTAGCTTTGGCCGGGTCTGAAAATCAACCATCTCCCAGAATCTTGTGTGCAGTGCAGGGCGCCAAGGTGTGGTCATCGAACGCCGTAAACAGGAAGTGAAATGGGTTCGTATTCGATGAGAGGAATAGTTTTTTAGACATTTCCTGAAAAATGCCATCAAAATGTATCCATAACTATTTGAGTTACTCTATGTTGCTAACAAACAAATCCTGGTGAAAACATTTGGCGGCTGTTAAAAAAAGTCTACGCTCAACAAAGCAATACTTTCGTCTCGAGCGTTTTCAAGGCGACAGAGCAAGTCTCACGTTGCACTGCATGGATGTAATCACCAAAAATAAAAGAAATTCAACATTGGAAATATGAGTTCATTGAAATACTACTTGATAAATCCTCAATCCACCCATCCATTTTCCACCCCTTGTCTCGCTTGATGTCGCGGGGGCGGGCTCTCCAGCTGCACCCGATGCAAGTCAGCATACAACCTGGACAAGTAGCCTCCTCATAACCTGTCATCCAGAAAAGACATTTAAGCCAGAGAGGCCAGAAATCCATTTGTGCAGTATTTACATTATTAAAAATGAAATTGTTAGTTAAGTTCTTTGAGAAACAGACTAATATTAACATGTCAATTGTGGAGGACACGGCTTGTCAAAAAGTAAAAGTCGAAAGACACTATAGTGAACATTATAGTTTTACATTGGAGGTTTACAACACACCAGCCTTTCCTCGTCTCCCACAGTGGTTGCAGTGAAGCCAAGTGCCACATACGCGTCATCATATTCTGGTACGGCAAAAAAAGCATGTTCCCTGAGGCCTTTCTATTTGAGAAGGACTGAATTACAGGAAGTGTGTCCATCCTAAACATTCCCGCCACTTAATTTTACAAACTACAGCATTTTTAAGTCTTTTTTTTTTTTTTTTTGGACATATACCACAATAATATTATACCGTAGCCTTAATACCGTGATAATATCGTACTGTGAGATTTTGATATTGTTACAGCTAGTTTGATAAGGTTATTAAAAAAATGTGTCTGTTAACACAGTGATCCCCAACCACCGGTCCGAACAGTCCATGACACATTCGTGACTTAATTGCACAGGAACATAAAATGATTTATAAATGAGCACATTTTATGTGATTTAACTTTTGCCTGTCCCACGAGACAAACCAATTAGCCTGTTCATAGAGGTATAATAAAACTCTTGATAGGAAGTCACCATTTATCATATGTGTTATATCTTTGTTACATAGGATAATGCACAATAATGAACAAATAAAATGTAAATCAAAATGTGCCAGAACTTCCTTCTGCAGTCCCCTTGCTGGGGACTGCAGATGGAAGGGCCCTGTATGTAGTGTATACAATCAACCTGCCGGTCATCGTCTTTTTGCAAAGAAACAAGCCCAGGGCTCCCATTAATTCAGCATTATGGTGAGTTGGATTTTTTATGCCCTTATTTTTTTACATGTGGGATGCCGCTCCATGAAAATAATGTCTACATTAAACCGGTCCGTGATGCAAAAAAGTTTGGGGCCCCCGTTTCAAGAAGTTTTCATAGAAATAACTATAGACATTGTTTTAGTCATTTTACATGATTCAAGCCCCCTTGCAGTTTACTCAAATATATTTTGTTTTCTTCCTCCAGGGCCCACCTACTAAGCCCCCCAGGAGGCAGGGCGGCTGGGCAGAAGAAAGCTCTGGATCAGGTGCTGGCAAGTACGTCTCTACATTAATCACCTTCTTCATTGCCTGCACTAGAGGCTGTGAGCTGTGCGCTCACATTATGTGTGTTATTAATGGACTCTGATGCTGTGGAACGAGTTTATTTATCAGTGAATATTTGGGCCTCAGGCTGTTTATCAGCAAGGTTAGAGAGAGCCTGTTTAAGCAGACCGCTCTCCATTCGTCTTCATCTACGAGCGAGGCGGTAATTGACATGGTTAATACATCAGCCACAGGAGGGCACTGTTAGCAAGCCAGTTGCTCCATCACGGCGGTTCCAGACATTTTATCACTTTCTGCGAACTGCACTCTACAAGGGGAGCACCACACAATATTGAGGCAGTCATTACATTTCAATACATATATGTTTTTTGGTAGTAGGTGCCCTGTTATGCATTCACTTCATTTTGCCACAGTTTTCTTAAGTCTCAAGTTGAAGGGGGAGAATGAGAGCTTTCAGGTGATTAGTAATTTCTTTAGTTTACTGCATCGTCAGTGCAAGCAGGCCAACGAGCCAAACCATTGGCTCCTTTCTCCTGTCACCAGAAGGTCAGTGCGTCGCTTCTTTGCGTTTCTGTAACCCAGCTTGATTCCCAGGCTCAAAGCTATTGAAATACAGGAGGTGTAAAAGGGGTTTTGCACGTGCATTGATCCTCTCTGAAACAAAGTAAGTAATGGCCCCCCCTGGAGCCTGCAAGGACTTTTCCCTTCAATGTCACCCCTCATGCTCAATCACCGCCGCTCTCCTCCCACTAATCCCAGCGCAGAAATCCTAGGATTTGTCGATCTATCACTTCTAATTGACACTAAATGATCTGTCAGTTTATTGATGAACCTTTGAAACCAGGTTGTCACAATATATTTTATCCCGAACAAATTTTTTTCCAGGCAGTTTTACCATGTCTATCGCTTTGCCTTACATGAGTCTTAATCAAGTAACCAGTAATGTGTCTTTAGTGTCGAACCCCTCAGCCCCAGCCTAGACAGGACACAGTCCAAGGGCAGGCAAGTACATTAGCCTCTCCGCTCCTCCCTGGCCTGCCTGGTTAGACACCTGGTTCCCCAATGTTGATTTTGCTTAAAAATCTTAAGATAGACACAAAGCAATTAGAATATCAGGTCCATAAAACAAGTCATGTAGCCTACATATGTTACACACTGTCCATGACATAAAATCAGTTTGTGTATTAAGGATGAAAAATGATAAAGTGTGGTCATATAATCAATGACATTGTAAGTAAGGGCTTTATAGAATAAGACAAGCATTCCTTACAGTGTGACTAAAAGTTTAATGTTGCTGATAATGGTAAAAATAAAAGGTAGGCCTTAGACTTAAAACTCACACTGAGTCAAAACAGTGATTTATTATGTCTTAAACTCAATAATCACAATCATGTCTCTTGATATAATTTGCATTGTGCAAAGCACCCCCCGCAACCCCAAAAGGGACAAGCGGTAGAAAATGGATGGATGGACAAAGCAAAATGTTTTAAAATGTGTCAGTTTAGATTGAATCCTGCCCTGACTGTTTGAGCTAGGCACCAATAGGTGGCACTATATAACCAGGAAAACAAACAACAACTTGTTGCTGCCTTAAGAAGGATTGTGTGTTTGATGAAGACGTATTAAATCCAAATTCAACCGTTACTTTGAAATATTGCTGTCTAAATTATTGAGCTTATTGAGATCTTTTCAATGTATTGCTGACTTAATGTGATTGCCTCCTATGTTGAAACGGAGAGCATCCATCCATCCATCCATCCATTTTCTACAGCTTATTCCCCTTTGGGATTGCGGGGGGTGCTGGTGCCTATCTCAGCTACAATCGGGCAGAAGGCGGGGTACACCCTGGACAAGTCGCCATCTCATCACAGGAGAGCATTTGTTCGAAATAGGGGGTAAGAGTGGCGTTTAAACATAGTGTTTTATAGTCCATGAATTGTTCCAGCTCAGCTGTCTAATATGAGTGAAGTCTCAAAAGATATCAGCATGATACAGCAGATGACCAGAGAAGACACAGCCATTGTTGAGTCGTTCAGGGCAGAATTACTATCATACCATACAGATAAAGACTGTTATTTGGAAGAAGACTATTACTCTACTTGTATGAGCACTGCCTTACAATTGTCTGTTATTTTTACATGTACGCAGATCTTCAAGAAGAGCTGCTGCTGATGACCTGGAAGAGTAAGCTGACTCAGCCACATCATCATCCATACTTCTAATACTTATGTAGCTGCCGATTGAATTCAATGACAGTTATATTTCTGTGCGTGGATATACATAGTTCAGTTTAAATATTCGCCTTGCAGAAAAGTAGAATTGGCGCTGCTCGTTCACATTGTCCTTGATTGCACCTATTCCTTGCCTTCCAAGAACAATCACTTAACATGATTGAAAAAAACGGTGTGACTGAGTTGTCATCACTTTTATTGCCGCCAGGAGCCAAGCTCTGCTGTTATTCTTGGAGCAGCAATGAGGCTATGACTACAATAGACATCCTCATGTGGCGAGCAGGTAGAAGATGCACGCTGGCATCTATTTTTGACTCCTCATAGCAGCTTGAGCCTAAAAGGGGTGTAGGAAAGAGACAAGCCCAGTTTGCAGCCTTACCAAACTTTTGTCTCAACCACGACTCCGAAGTAGATTTTTTAACACCAAAGTGGGAAAAGTGTGCCTTTTTGAAACTAGTTCTGTGAGGCTGTGAATGTATCTTGGTGATTGGATGAATGCAAATAAAGGGGGTAGTTGACATATTTGTTTGTATTAATTGGCTTCTGAGTGTGCGATCCCCGTCGTAAGCTAACCTTGAACCAGGGCCGCAGATCACGCACTGCGTGTCTGTCCCGGCATCCGTGAGGGCCCCGTTTTGCGTGCATAAGCACATACAAATGTCAATTAATGGATGACAGGGCGCTTAATATGAAGTTTTAAAACCAACGTATTCCTATCCACTTCCTGCTTGATAGGAATATAATGGGAAATTGCAATTATTGAAAAAGTATAAAAATCATTTCACATAAAAGTGTGAGAAAGTTGTGTAATTTGGTATGAACACTTTACAGACTATAAAAGGAAAATCTGTAGAAGATTAATTTTCCTCTAAAATTAAGAAAAACATTTTTTATAAAAATGTATGAGCTCTGTTATGTTTTGCAGCTTCTGAATGTTTTATTTATTTATTGTAAGGGAGGGTGTTTGTTTGTTTTAATAGCAAAGGTTGCTGACCCCTTGTCTAAGCCTCTTGTTTAAGTAATACTTAAAATACACAGTAATATTTTGATACAGTACTTCTAGATGCAAACCTGTTCACAGCAGCCACCAGCCTGAGTGCATAGCAGCATTTGATAATTGTGTGCCAGTTCAGATGTGCTTCTGTGAGGGAAACTTAACAAAAAACTAGCCATAGTTAAAGCTACGTTGCCACATGCCAAATCACCTGTCAGTCAGATGACCTCACAATTGGGCTGCATTTAAAAAGTAATCAATAATTAACACCCTTTCTCTCTCTTTTTTTCTACAGTCGCCGACTGCGACCACAAACTCCCCAAGCATCAGATGATGATGGAGGTAAGTGCACCCTTGCTGTCCCACAGTTAGTGTCTCTCCTTTTGGGCAGAGAGGAGCCCTCTGTGCCTCTGCAGCACATTCATCCTCTGCAATACAGCAGATAAGCAGGCAGTCAAGAATGTAGCTGGCAACATTTCTCCTTGGATGCTATGTGAGTGCAGAGCGATACCGCTGACCATTGATGCTTTATAGATAACCACTCACCTTTTGATAAACATGAACATGTTCATTAAACAGAATTAGATGCCTATTTGCCACTGAATTGCATTCAGGGAATTAAGCGGGCACTTTCTCTTCCCCGGGCGACACAGTTTATCACATGCCCGCACAGATCTCGTAGGAACATTTCTGCTTAGACGGAGTCACCTGAGGGCCCATTTCTGTTCCCAACAAACAACGTCTGGATTGAAGTGAGAATGACATCGAAGCCCGGCGATGGATAACCGTGTTTTGTATTTGTGCCAAGTAAAATAGGGTCAAATTACCTGGGAGGAAAGTAGGTTTTAGTTTACCCTAATGGATACAGCATGTATGGGCATTGGTTAATGTCATGTATGTATGCCTACACTTTTTTTAGCAGGCGAGCTACCTATCAGATGACCAAGTTGAGGTGTTTTTTTTGCGTAACATGTTAACTTCATTTGGATTCCTGTCTTTTGTGAAGACAATAATATATGTTGGTGTATTACCTTATTATAATGACTTGCATTGATTCAAATCAGACAATATTTATAGTAGCAGATGATAAGTTCCACAACTTTGAATTTACATAGTGGAGGGTGAAAAAGTATTTTCTTTCCAGTATGACATGAATGTGGTTGGATTTTTGCTTTTTATATGCCCAGTTCCCACACTTGTTTTTATACGCTTTATAAGAAAAAGGAGGCTAAGTCCGTAGCTCACTAACTTCAGTGCACTAGTAATTTGAGACACTTATTTTGTTAAAGCAGGCAGAATGGAGCAGCCCAGGAACTGGCAAGTTTGTGTTTAGACTTTTGACAACAAATGTTTGTGAAAGATAGTCTGTGTTAAAATAAAAAGTAGGGCTTTGAATATTTGGGCACCACACAATTCAATTTTATTCTTGGGGGTAACAATTCTCGATTCAAAATGATTCTGTTAAAAATCAATGCTTTTTTTTAATAACATTGGTTGGCAGTTCTATGATTGACTGCATTCCTCTGTAAAATAATCAGCTCTGATAAATGTATATATTACTTAAAAGAAAACTGGTTTTGTTTCATAAAATTCTACCAAAATATTTAATAAAGTCAAATACAAATAACAAATATGGGCATCTTCATCAACAATATGATTTGCCTGGCTGCAAGGTATAGATTTAAAACAAAGAAAGAAAAAAAATTATTTAAGAATCGTTACAAAATAAAAATTGCAATTCATTCGTAAGTAGATTTCTTTGACAACCCTAATAAAAAGTTTTCCTCACGTTTCTGCCTGTAATTTTTTTCTTGATACTGAGCTCACAACAGCTAGCGGTCATCGCACAAGACGCTCGATTGGCGTGTATGACAACCAATTTTCTTAATGCCTGCCGATAGACCGGCATCACCTCCAACTGGTAGCTCGCGAACGACATAATGGGCACCCCTAATCTATACAATAGAATGTAATTATAGAATATCTAGATATTCATTTTTCTACAGTTACATGTAACTCAACACCTTTATGTGGTTGTTGTTGTAACTATAACATTTAAGAGTAAAACATTTTTGCAATTTGCTCAAGCTACGTTTTTCAAAACAAAAAAATATGATATCACCTCTGGCTGGCTTATGTTACAATTAGGGGTTTATCAGAAAATATTTAATTTTATAAATGTCTGTATAATTTTGATAATTACTAATTATATTGCATAAAAATTGTTTGTCGGCCTGAGTAATTTGTCTGGCGTTCACACTCACATAACCGGATCGCATGAACACTCAGAAAAGCAGTCCCAGAGTGTTGTTATGACAGGCTATACATTCAGTAATAGCCATTGTTAGTAGCTAAACTCTGCCAAATCACAATTATAAGCTGACTACACGCAAAAATAATGTGTGTTTGTGTATGTGAGTGTATGTGTGTGCGTGTGCAGGCCTAAATTACTTAGGGAAGAGTTTATGCTCAACACTTTGGACAGTTAGTGCCTTCTAGGCAGTTGTGTAAAGGATGCAAACAGCCCCTTTAGTCATTATAAAACAACTGAACATTCCCTGTCACTGCCCAGTGACAAATCACAATAAAAAATGGTCAGTTAAATTAGAGTGATTCTGTTTTTTTTTGTGCTTAATACCAGCAGAAAGATGATTTCTCTGTGGAAGGAGAGCTCTTCAAACCAAGCCAGAGGCAGGGGCATTGGAAATTACAGTGCTGGGGGTAGTGAGATAGCCACTACGATCTTGATTATACGTCCCCTACGCTTATCCGATATGTCCACTGGCTACTAGCTGGGAAACAGGGGGGAACCCGGGTCCTGGTTCCCACCGCCCCATCAGCTGCTCTCCCAGCTCCCTGATGGTTACCTTAAATAGCAGTGCTACTGCAAACACACTCATCTGTTTCATGTCTCACTGTTTTGCACTGAACCGCTGATGTGTTGAATATCGTCCCATAACCCTTTTCAAAATGGATTCCATGCCTGGCTGATCGTTTGACTGGACCCCTAGGTCCTTTATTAGAGGCCAGGCTGATGTGGCGAGACGTCCTGTTCAAAGTCACTAACTGAAGTCCAGGGGGAGCTTGTCTACATTCACAACAAATGATGTGTTTTAAACTTCATGTTTACATACTTCAATGAAAAAGCTGGCCATGTATTAAGGACTTGTGTGGGTTGCTTGCTGCTAAATTAAAGCCACCTTGATGTGTTGTGTCTGGCCAAGGCAAGGCAGTGTGTACACAGTAGACATGAGGCATGGCGGTGAGGAGAAACAGCTCTCAATGATTGTGTTTGCCTGGGCTGCTGTCCTCCTTGACCTCCACAGAAGATATTTTGTTGAGCTCTATTTCCAAAAGTTGTCCCTTTCAAGATTATAAGACTTGACATAGTGGTCACAGAATGCTTCAAAACGTTCGTAAAGCACGTTACTGGCTGAAGTGGTGTCAGGGTGCGTGTGGAAAGAAAGACCGGCCAGGATGCTATGTGCAAGGAGCCGGATGGCGAGGCTTTTTGATGTCATTGCACTAAGACCATTAAATTTGATTGGGGGTCCAGGGGGGACGGATTCTGCTGAATGCTGTGCTTTGTAAATGAGAGGACAAAGTGTCACCGGGGTCTCATGAATATGAAATACCCATGCCTGCATTTATTTTGATATCAGAAACACAGATGAATCTTGTCAGTGGCTAAACGAGCCTGGCATTTTTAATTTAGTTTGATTAAAAAAGGGAAAGGAATAAGTTATCAAAGTAGAGGGTGCTCACATATGTTGAAAAAAAGTTACCACTTTTGAAGTTGTCTTAAAGATTCTTCAGCTGAGAATTATGTTCGGAATCAAAAGCCTTGTATTACTCTCGCTCTGAGTCACCTTTATGGACTACTAAAATGCACTGTTGGACCAGTGATCAATCTTTGCTTTGCGGAGATATTCTGAAGCAGCTGTGACATAGATGCCAGGATACTTCCTCACACCAGCTGCATGCTTCCATATCTTCTTCCTTTAGCTTCTCTATCGACTTTGCCCCCAGGCTGCAGTACTGTGGCTGGAGATTACTGACAGCCGTCTTCGTGCAGTGCAGCTCACAATTTCACTGCTCATACTTGTCAATGTTCGACTGGAGTGAGCTAATAAACATGTTCACCCTATAGCCCATTCAGAAAACATTACTCAGGTTGGGGTGTGGTTAAGAGGGGAGTAGTATATTTACAGCTGTTGTGTGTGCAGTTGTGCACTGCACTTTCTAAAGTAGATGTTATTGTCACATATGCATGATTGATTGATTGAAACTTTTATTAGTAGATTGCACAGTACAGTACATATTCCGTACAATTGAACACTAAATGGTAACACCGCAATAAGTTTTTCAACTTGTTTAAGTAGGAGTCCATGTTAATCAATGCATGGTACAAATATATACTATCAGCATAATACAGTCATCACACCAGTAAATCGTCATAGTATATACATCGAATTATTTTCAATCCAGGGGGTGGGATGAGGAGATTTGGTTGATATCAGTACTTCAGTCATCAACAATTGCATCAACAGAGAAATGGACATTGAAACAGTGTAGTGTTTGGAGGAGGATTAGTAAAGGGTTAAAGTTGCTTGGAGGTGTTGTGGTGCATGTACAGTAGATGGCAGTATTGTCATGTTTAAGAGTGTCACATGCTGTTTACGGCAGACGAACTGTCTTACGGTAGAGTGGTAGACGTAAACGTGACTGCTGTTGTTGTGTGTTGTTACTGCGCTGGGAGGACTTAATGAAACTGCCTAACAATAAACCCACATAAGAAACCAAGAACTCACCCTCGAGCAATCTACAGTACAGTTATAACGTCATTGGGCAGACACGCTCTCAGACACGTTACTCAGGTCCATATATAAGAAACCAAGAACTCACCCTCGACCAATCTACAGTACAGTTATAACGTCATTGGGCAGACACGCTCTCAGACACGTCACTCAGGTCCATATAGAGCTGGAGAGGGCGTGGCCTCCAGTTCCGCCTGAATTTCGGGAGATTTTCGGGAGGGTTAGCATGTATGAGCCTGGCACACCTGGTTGCAGTGGCCAATCAGGCTACTATTTATGCCTGCCCCGCCTGTCCGTCAGGGCTCGAGGATTGACTATGTTAAGGACCTTTTGCATGCATGACTGCTTCACTCTTTGTTGAGTATATTAAAAGACTCTTACTTGCACGTCGTTCTCATGTTTCCTGCATCTAAAAGTCACAACTACCGCAGCGATGCGAATTCCTCACAGTTGTGACAGAGTGGAATGCATAGGGAGTCTCAATCTCTAGTTACTTCATTCTGTTCAACGACAAAATACAAACCCAGTTTCCATATGAGTGAGGAAATTGTGTTGGATGTAAATATAAACGGAATACAATGATTTGCAAATCCTTTTCAACCCATATTCAATTGAATGCACTACAAAGACAAAATATTTGATGTTCAAACTCATAAACTTTTTTTTTTTTTTTTGCAAATAATAATTTATTTAGAATTTCATGGCTGCAACACGTGCCAAAGTAGTTGAGAAAGGGCATGTTCACCGTTGTGTTACATCGCCTTTTCTTTTCACAACACTCAATAAACGTTTGGGAACTGAGGAAACTAATTGTTGAAGCTTTGAAAGTGAAATTATTTCCCATTCTTGTTTTATGTAGAGCTTCAGTTGTTCAACAGTCCGGAGTCTCCACAGTCGTATTTTACGCTTCATAATGCGCCACACATTTTCGATGGGAGACAGGTCTGGACTGCAGGCGGGCCAGGAAAGTACCCGCACTCTTTTTTTACGAAGCCACTCTGTTGTAACAACTCCTGAAGATGGCTTGGCATTGTCTTACTGAAATAAGCAGGGGCGTCTATGAAAAAGACGGCGCTTAGATGGCAGCATATGTTGTTCCAAAACCTGTATGTACCTTTCAGCATTAATGGCGCCTTCACAGATTTGGAAGATACCCATGCTTTGGGCACTAATGCACCCCCATGCCATCACAGATGCTGGCTTTTGAACTTTGCGTCGATGACGGGTTCACTCCCCTTTGGTCCGGATGACACAATGTCGAATATTTCCAAAGACAATTTGAAATGTGGACTCGTCAGACCACAGAACACTTTTCCACTTTGCATCAGTCCATCTTAGATGATCTCGGCCCCAGAGAAGCCGCCGGCGTTTTTGGATGTTGTTGATAAATGGCTTTCGCTTTGCATAGTAGAGCTTTAACTTGCACTTACAGATGTAGCGACGAACTGTATTAAGTTTCAGTGGTTTTCTGAAGTGTTCCTGAGCCCATGTGCTGATATCCTTTATAGATTGATGTCAGTTTTTGATACAGTGCCGTCTGAGGGATCGAAGATCACGGTCATTCAATGTTGGTTTCCGGCCATGCCGCATACGGAGAGTGATTTCTCCAGATTCTCTGAACCTTTTGATGATATTATGGACCGTAGATGTTGAAATCCTTAAATTTTTTGCAATTGCACTTTGGGAAATGTTCTTAAAGTGTTTGACTATTTGCTCTCGCAGTTGTGGACAAAGGTGTGTACCTCGCCCCATCCTTTCTAGTGAAAGACTGAGCATTTTTTGGGAAACTGTTTTTATACCCAATCATGGCACCCACCTGTTCCCAATTAGCCTGCACACCTGTGGGATGTTCCAAAAAAAGTGTTTGATGAGCATTCCTCAACTTTATCAGTATTTATTGCCACCTTTCCCAACTTCTTTGTCACGTGTTATTGGCATCAAATTCTAAAGTTAATGATTATTTGCAAAAAAAAAAAAGGTTTATCAGTTTGAATATCAAATATGTTGTCTTTGTAGCATATTCAACTGAATATGGGTTGAAAATTCTTTTCAAATCATTGTATTCCGTTTATATTTGTACACAAGTACACCTTGTGTTTTTGTCTTTACAAATACACACACACACACAGTATATTTTTTGGTATCGATGGTAAGAAGAGGTGCCAGGTACGAGACAAAGCGGAAGTGGACAAATGTATGTGTGTCCAAAAAACATGCTTAGGTTAACTTGGTTTCATTGGATGGCGTCTAAACGACATCGCCAGGGAGGGGCAGAATGGAGGACAAAAGCATGTGACCAGACAGACCATCGAGAGAGAACGTTTTTGACTCTGTAGGGCATAGTCCTCTCTCCAGCACTGGTATTGCTACTGTTTGTACTCATATCGTACAAACCTCGTTTCCATATGAGTTGGGAAATTGTGTTAGATGTAAATATAAACAGAATACAATGATTTGCAAATCCTTTTCAACCCATATTCAGTTGAATATGGTACAAACACAACATATATGATGTTCAAACTGATAAACATATTTTTGTTGTTGCAAATCATTTTTAATTTTAGAATTTGCTGCCAGCAACACGTGACAAAGAAGTTGGGAAAGGTGGCAATAAATACTGATAAAGTTGAGGAATGCTCATCAAACACTCATTTGGAACGTCCCACAGGTGTGCAAGCTAATTGGAAACAGGTGGGTGCCATGATTGGGTATAAAAGCAGCTTCCGTGAAATGCTCAGTCATTCACAAACAAGGATTGGGAAACGGTCACCACTTTGTGAACAAATGCGTGAGAAAATTGTCAAACAGTTTAAAAACAACATTTCTCAACGGGCTATTGCAAGGAATTTAGGAATTTCACCATCTATGGTCCAAAATACCATCAAAAAGTTGAGAGAATCTTGGGAAATCACTGCACGTAAGCAATGATATAACGGACCTTCGTTCCCTCAGACGGTACTGCATCAAAAACAGAAATCAGTGTGTAAAGGATATCACCACATAGGCTATGGAACACTTCATAAAACCACTGTCAGTAACTACAGTTTGTCGCTACATCTGTAAGTGCAAGTTAAAACTCTACTATGCAAAGCCAAAGCCATTTATCAACGATACCAGGAAACGCCGCCGGCTTCGCTGGGACTGAGCTCAGCTAAGATGGACTGATGCAAACTGGAAAAGTGTTCTGTGGTCTGACGAGTCCACATTTCAAATTGTTTTTTGGAAACGGTAAATGTTGTGTGCTCCGACCAAAGAGGAAAAGAACCATCAGGACTGTTCCACATGCAAAGTTGAAAATCCAGCATCTGTGATGGTATGGGGGTGTACTAATGGCCAACGCATGGGTAACTTACACATCTGTGAAGGCACCATCAATGCTGAATGGTCCATACAGCTTTTGAAGCAACATATGTTGTCATCCAAGCAACGTTATCATGGACGCCCTTGCTTATTTCAGCAAGACAATGCCAAGTCACTTGTTACAACAGCGTGGCTTCATAGTCAAAGAGTGCGGGTACTAGACTGGCTTGCTTGTAATCCAGACCTGTCTCCCATTGAGAATGTTTTGCGCATTATGAAGCCTAAAATACCACAACGGAGACCCCGGACTGTTGAACAACCTAAGCTGTACATAAAACAAGAATGGGAAAGAATTCCACCTGAAAAGCTTAAAAAATGTATCTCCTCAGTTCCCAAAGGTTTATTGAGTGTTGTTAATAGAAAATGTGATGAAACACAGTGGTGAACATGCCCTTTCCCAACTACTTTGGCACGGGTTGCAGCCATTAAAATTCTAAGTTAATTGTTATTTGCAAAAAAAAAAAAAAAATTATGAGTTTGAACATCAAATATGTTGTCTGAAAAGGATTTGCAAATCATTGTATTCCGTTTATATTTACATCTAACACAATTTCCCAACTCATATGGAAACGCGGTTTGTAGAATAAATTGTTAATCTTCAATTGTAGAGTCCTCGCCTTATTCAGACAAACCATTAGAACAAATAAACACGGGAGGACTTTGCCTTTTAAAATAGATCTGACCAAAACTTAACATATTACATAACTAAATATAATATGCTATCATCTGTTGTTGCAAATTCTCCAATTTTAATACTTGTCAGTGCCCACTGAGGCGCTCCTGATGACATTGCAACATTTTTTCGGCATTTATTAGTGTGATTGTTTCCCCTCTTGTCTTTCTGCACGTCTCATTATCTTTACTCATATCTTCATGTTCCAACAAATGTCCGAGCCCAATATTTTGAAAGTTTGCCCTGTCCTTCTTGGGAGTAGAGCCATCTTCTCTCCTGTTGCGTTTTGCCAATTAAAGTGGGTTCCCACTGTTTGAACAGCGGGCTGGCAGCTCTCAGCGCCACAGCTCCTGCCAGGCCGTGCGGTGACATCCGACCCCACACAGATGGGCCCACTAGCAAATACTCTTGCACATGGCTGGACGCCGCCGCAGTCGGAGTGGCAGAGTGGACGTGGAGGTCGGCCCACCGGCCACTGCAGGTCCTGGGGGTGGGCAGCACTGACAGGGCCCAAATGCTAGGGTAGCAGGGGGTGCTTTCTGGGGAGCCCCCGGCCAGTGCCCAGCTCACAGCGGGAAGTACTGCCGCCTCACTCCTGAATATTCATGGCCGCATGGCTATTGTGACAGGACAGCTCTTCTGAGGATGCGGCGGGAGAGAGGGAGGGGAGGAAGTGCCCACTGACACACACAAAAAAACCCACATTCATTTATTTTAATTTTTTGTGTCATTTTGTCACTGCAGGTGCATAACTCTAATGGTGTCTTGATTTGTTTTTAGATATTCCTGTCATTCCAGATCTGGATGAAGTGCAGGAAGATGATCTTAACATGCAAGTAGCAGCTCCCCCGAGGTAGGTCTATCAACCAGGTTTGGTTCTATCTTCTATCCATTCACAAGAGACAATGGGAGTGGTAAATAACACTGTTATGTTCACCTCCATTTTTGCAATTGCCACAAAGTTCACTTTTTCTGGCTGAGATGGGCCGATGTTAGGTGTGACGTATGCAACTCTGTACCCAGGCCTTACCAAGTGGGCCCTTTGATTTACAGGGCAGTGAGAGGCACTGCGACATGTGTCGAATATGTAGCGAGGCTATGACAGCGCTGGAGGTTATTAGGCTGGGGCTTGCTCTCTGTGTGAGATAATATCCACATTGAACTCATTGCAGGGGCAATGTAGCGTGTAATGTGCAATAAGTAGGACTGGCATGCGCCGATAGGCCCCGACCACTTTGAGAACCCCCTCACTTAATTCCGACCGCAGATAAGCAGCTGGGTTTCAATTTGAGACGTTTACCACTTGGCAACCAAAGTCTTCTGATTTCTGTTGTCTTTGCTTGAAGTCTTCAAGCCCACCAATTTATCAATCCTGTTTTGCACTAGACTGAATGTGTTCCGACTAAAATATTTTTTCCCACTTTATGTCTTCAAAAAATTAGCGTTCAAGTCAACCGGGTGATGACATACAGAGACCTGGACAATGATCTAAAATATTATTCTGCATTCCAGACTCTAGTAAGTTAACCACTTTTATGTTTTATACTTTATTATCTTGACTTATAAAGGTGTGTCTGTTTTAGTTTAGCAAACACATTTACAGTTTCTCTCTTTAGGATGGCGAAATCGACTTGAAGCTCCTCACAAAGGTTCTAGCACCAGAGCAAGAGGTGAAAGAGGTAAGTGATTTTCAAATTATTTTTTTATACTAGTAAATAACAGTCCAGCTGCTGTCCATAGCATCAGGGGAGGTTGCCACTCTTCCTCCCAGGTAATCAAGATTTATGATGTGTACATTAATACCCTCTGCTTCCCCCCTTCTCTCTGTGCTCCTTCTCCTCTCTGTACTCCTTCTGCTCTCTGTCTTCTCTTTCTTGGTGAACCTCTGCCTGCCCCCAATTGTTCTTTGGCTGCTCTGCAGGAAGATGTGCTCTGGGACTGGGATCATCTGTTTACAGAGGTGTCCTCGGAGCTGCTTATGGAATGGGATCAGGGAGAGAGTGATGAGCAAGCTTGATAATCTACAACATGAACAAAATATCTGTTCTGAATGGCACCAGTGGGAAATGGAACCATCAACTTATATTATAGTGTATAGTTTATATTTCCTAAATAGTCCACATTTTTTTGTATTCACTACATAAAGTTCACTGCTGCTTTGTGTGACCCTGACTTTGAGTAGGTTTTAACTTACATCATCATCACCACAAGGGAACAAGATTTTAATTTGAAAAGTCCCTCTGAGATCAAAAACAAAACAAACAAAACAAAACAGAATAATCAACACGCTGATACAAGTCCTAGGTTGATAATGAGCTAAGCTGAAATCCAGTTGATTGTGTTTAAATGAACATTCCTCATTAAGGCCCACAACCTTATTGTTATTGACTGTGCCATTTACTTTATCTTGCAGCTCTTCGATAGCAGCAACCCTTTCTTCACTACTATCTCAAATACATTGACCAGAGTTCCTATTGACACCAGGCGGATTAGCATACATTAGACCTTTTTTATTGGATGGACAGACGCGGTTTTCACACTGCTCTTTAAAGTGAGAGTAAAGAAAAGAATGAGGACACAGCAGGTTCAAGGACGTCAACATTTGCTGTGACATGTCCGTGCTGAAATGTGTGTAATTGCTGAAATGCATTGTGTACTTCGTGTTGAACAGGAGGTGGCTGCGTGTGTTATTGGCATTCCGTTTAGTCTTTAGTCGGGTTCATGTGTGTGAATTTCAATGCGGGGCTCCAACGTGCACACAGATCTATTAGGGAAACAGTTGTAACATTTACAGATTGTGATTAGGTTTATTTCTGAGACACACAGTGCTCTCATGACATTTGAGGATGCACTGCAAAAGACCTCAAGGACCCATCAGTTGTTTCACGTGCTAGGCCTTGAATCTCTGCGTGTAATTCCTGCCAGTGAAGCTATCGGACAGGATAATTGTGCTTTGAATATTTATATATTGTCGATTATTCAAGCTCAAATGCAAGTTTTTTTCTCTATTCGACATACACGCTCACTTTCGCCACCTCGACAATTGGCTCATTTTGCCAGACTTAATGAATTCTGCCCATATGTCCTGAGCAGCTGCTATGTTGCCCCTTCCTCCCGCCCCCGCCGAGCTGCGAAGTGCCCATCCATGTAGAGACAACCTCTAGCTGTCTCTCCGGAGAAAGTCTAAGCCTGCCACTCCTACGCTGGCAGCCGGATGCTGCTGTCGGAGGTGGACCGCGGCTGGGGCGAGGGCTCAGATTAGGGCACAATGATCACGGGGTTACGGCTGGCCTCCAATGACTGGTGGATCAGAGGGGATTATACAGAGACAGAGGAGAGGGGATGGGGTGGGGGGATGCAGAGATGCTGTTTGGCTTGTGCTCTCATCCAGCTTCTCAAAGTGACCTCGCTGCTGCCTCACCCTGATGCTCTCCTTTATTCTCCCCATGTTGCTTATTATCTACAGTGTATTCGGATGCTGCGGCAGGACTCGGAATGACCTCCTCTTGTCTGGGTGCAGTGAATTCAATCACATCAAAACAATATTTCTTGCAAGCAAGACGGCTGTTGGTGAGCGCCGTGGTTATGGCGGATGCTTTCAGATGAAAACGGTGTCACCTAGCTTTGACACCATGTTCATCTGAAAGCATGTGGACATGTGAGGATAGAGGCATCACATATTGGTTTGGGGTGTCATTTGTTTGTATTATAATAATGGAGCTGTTTTGGAAACAACTCCCATGCAGTGCAGGCTTATGTAGTCCAATATTTATTTCAAAGTATCCCAGTAGACTGTTTCGAATCAGATATTAAAGTAGGAACTTTCTCGGATGAAATAGAAGTTTTCAAATAAACTTTGTACCAAAAGAAAATCAATTCTTGTGTATGTGGATGGGAAAAACAAAATCAAATTTAAACAAAAACAAGGTTTGTTCATCAAAAATAAGCAAGCAACAACGATCATGTGCCTCTCCTATTCCGGTAAAAAAAAACATTTCCCACAAACCCAGGTGCATGCTGGTCCCTTACCAACAGCCTCTATATACTGTGGTATTCCCCTAAAGTGCCTAAATGAAACGAAACACACAAACAACGGGAAAATCTCTAAACTAAACAGATCATAACAAATGTAATCATAATGAAATTATTTAATTCAGAATAAAAGGCATTTACTTATTTTGCAGCATTTAGTGTTGTTTAGTTTAAATGTTTGGGTATAATAATTCTAAATTAAATAATACATTTTCATTTTGACTATCTTTATCTGTTTTGTTTTAGTGCAACTTTCTTACACTTCCCAATATGTCAGTCTTGGTTTTAAATAATCTGTAAAATACAGTTAATCAAAAGTTGTTTTTTTGTGTTTTTTTTTTAAATACAAAATCTCATTAGACATTGTTGTACAGTATCATGTATACCTCAGTGGTTTTTAAAGTGAGACTTTGGGAGGTGCATAGGTTTGAGAAAAATAAAAATATATATATTTTCAAACTTACTTCGCTAAGTAAGTTAGTCAAACCATTCTTTTAAAAAAAATCAGATTAATCTAAATTATTGTTCTAAATTAATCATGAGTAATCATAGGTAGGTACTCTCTTGCTCATTTTAAGTTAATTAAAAAAGACCGATATATTTTGACACAAATGCAGTTTTATTGTCATAATGTCAAACCTTAAAGTTTTTCTTAAATGCACGTTGTTTATTTTTCTTGAACCATTTTTATCAAAAATCCCGTCAGATTATTTTGGAGTTAAATTAGCCAATCTGTGTCTCCTCACTCTCTGCATTTACATACAGTATCCATTGACCTGATCACTGACCATATAACAACCTGCGCCGTCTGTCAGGCAACCATCAAGGAGCATGTACAGTACACGGATAACTCATAAAGACTGTGATTTATCAGCATTTGTACACGGTTAATGCAAAAAAGTGTAATTATTCACATGGGTTAATGCAGTGGTTCTCAGCCTTTTTTCAGTGATGTACCCCCTGTGAACATTTTTTTAATTCAAGTACCCCCCTAATCAGAGCAAAGCATTTTTGGTTGAAAAATAGAGATAAAGAAGTAAAATACAGCACTATGTCATCAGTTTCTGATGTATTTAAATGTATGACAGTGCAAAATATTGCTCATTTGTAGTGGTCTTTCTTGAACTATTTGGAAAAAAATATATAAAAATAACCTAAAACTTGTTGAAAAATAAACAAGTGATTCAATTATAAATAAAGATTTCTACACATAAACGTGATCATCAACTTAAAGTGCCCTCTTTGGGGATTGTAATAGAGATCCATCTGGATTCATGAACTTAATTCTAAACATTTCTTCACAAAAAAAGAAATCTTTAACATCAATATTTATGGAACATGTCCTCAAAAAATGTAGTCGTTAACACTGAATAATGCAGTGTTGCATTTCTTTTTACAGTTTATGAACTTACATTCATATTTTGTTGAAGTATTATTCAATAAATATATAAAGGATTTTTTAATTTTTGCTATTTTTAGAATATCTCACGTACCCCTTGGCATACCTTGAAGTACCCCCAGGGGAACGCATACCCCCATTTGAGAAACACTGAGTTAATGCATCAACTTTCACAGCCCGATTTTAACGGTAAACTTAATTTGAGTTCATACTGTATGTTGAGGCAATAAACAGATTATGGAAAGAGCAGAATACGCTACAACATATGTTTGAGAATATGTTTTTCAGGAAGTAGGGCCTATAATACATCACCTTTTATGTCATGTAACTCCAAAGCAGCAAAATATTGTTTATAGGAGTGACAAATCTGATTTGGTCTTCGTCAAAAAGCAGTAAAGGAATATGATATTTGCTCATATAATATTTGTTTAACTTCCTTTTGTCTGCATGCTTCTGCTCAAGTATTTTGATTTTGAGCACTAATTGGACAGCTAGACTAGTGATAGTATGCTTAGAGCACTACCTAATATGCTGTGGTGTTGACAGAAGTTTATACAGTATATCCTATCTGCTCTCAATATCTGCCTTCCATATGTGCCAATAGCAATATACTTCTCTGTAATGAAAGAAAATGGGAAGATGTAGTGATAGCCGGGCCACCTTCACTTACAGAGTGAGGGGTGTGGAAAGACAAGTTAAAGCTTGTGCAATATTAGGACCACTTCCATTCCATCATGAGCCACGTGCCGCTCACTGGTTCACTGTCAATGACCTGGCCAGTGCTACATCACTCAGGTGCTCGGAACTGGCCAAAACAGCAGTCTGTCATGAAGGCGTGATTAGTAAGTAAAAAAAACAAAAAAAACACGAATGCATGCTTCAGGATGCCATCTTTTTGCACATAATGAAAATAAATTCATGGCAGTTCAATCTCTGAGTCGAAATTCATGCAACGTGTTTACAATTTACCAACACACAGTCAACAAATAGCATTTTTGCTTAAGCGCAATGGGAAACAAATTAAATTCATGCTTTATTTTAGACTATTCCTGTCCATTGATAAGTTTTGATTAACACAGTTAAAATGTGTTTGTAATTATTAATAATTCATTCAAAAATATCAGAAGCAACAACTTCTTACACAATGACAATATTGATATTAATTATATAGCCAAATGAATGCCTCAACCAAAACTGAGGTGGTGAAAAGGTTGTGCAAGGACCTATCTATACCTGTCCTGTTAGTTAGTGTACTGCACCTTTAACTGAATTTTGGAGCGATGGTCCACAGAAAAGACAACTATTTTCCACTATTCTTAAACATGCAATGTTTTAGGAACATTAAACTGAATCGATGGTGTTTGCGTTCCTTGGAAATATGTATATATATATGTATGTATATGTGTGTGTGTGTGTATAGTATATATATATATGTATATGTATATATATGTATACAAGTATATATATATATGTATATATGTATAAAAGTATATATATGTATATATTTGTATATATATGTATATATATATATATATATATATATATATATATATATATATATATATATATATGTATGTATGTATGTATGTATGCGATGCTTTAAGAACTTTCCACTGAATCGATGCGATTTGCGTTCCCTGGAAATAAAATCCATAAATGTATGGTAAAAAAATAAAAACATTGTAAAGATATATATATATATATATATATATATATATATATATATATATATATATATATAGTATATAATATATACACATATGTATATATGTATGTTTATATATATATGTATAATACATACACATGTGTATACATGTATATATAATATATATACACATGTATACATGTATGTATATATATATATATATGTATTTATATACGTATGTATGTATGTATATATATATTTATATATGTATGTATATATATGCCAGCACCCCCCGCGACCCCAAAAGGGAATAAGCGGTAGAAAATGGATGGATGGATGGATATATATGTATGTATGTATATATATATGTATGTATATATATGTATGTGTATATATATATCTATATATATATAATATATATATGTATGTATGTATATATATATATAATATATGTATGTATGTATATATATATATATATATATATATATATATATATATATTCATATATATTAGGGGTGTAACGATACGTGTATTTGTATTGAACTGTTTCGGTACGGGGGTTTCGGTTCGGTGCAGAGGTGTATCAAACGAGTTTCCACACGGACATATTAAGTAGCATAAACCATACTCAAAATGCCGGACATTTGAGGCATTTAAGAAACTCTGTCCTGAAGACATGTCCGGTGAAAAGAGGACGTATGGTCAGTCTATCTTAGCCCGGTCGCTGCTAGCATGTTAGCAAAAGAGGACACGTCCAGTGCTAGCAGCGACCGGGCTAAGATAGACTGACCATACGTCCTCTTTTCACCGGACATGTCTTTTGCGGCGTTGTCCGGCGGAGTTTCTTAAATGCCTCAAATGTCCAGCATTTTGAGTTATGGTAGAGTGTATTTTCAATGCACGTTCAGGGTTAAGAATGGGTTAAAAACAAAACAAATTGTGCGTGCAGCAGCATCATTCGTGAGGGAGGGGAAGACAGAGAGAGCGAGAGAGTTATGATAAACACGCATGCGTCGCCATGCCCTGCTTTTTACCCACGGATTTATCAGATTTAATTTTTATTATCTATAGAAGGGGTGTCAAAAGTGTGCTCCGGAGGCCATTTGCGGCCCACAGCTAATGTTTTAAAGGCCCACGGCACATTCTAAAAAATACAATTAAACAAAAACATAACAAAAGTGAAAAAAAAAAGCTTGAAGGTTGAATGTGATATATAAAAAGTTGCAATGTTGACTAATAAAACAAAGCGTTTTTTTTTTTCTTTCAAACTGTCATTGCTCAAAACATAATATTAAATATAAATCAATGATATCATGAATTATTGACTTATCCAAGGTTCCGATTACTTCACATCACATATTCCACTAAGAAAAATATTTTTGGCGGAATATTTAGCAAATTTGGTTGGTAAATAACCCCAAAAAATGTTATTTTGTTGTTTTCTTACTGTACCGAAAATGAACCGAACCGTGACCTCTTAACCGAGGTATGTACCGAACCGAAAATTTTGTGTACCGTCACAACTCTAATATATATATATATATATATATGTATATATATATATATTTTTTTATTTATTTTATTTTTTATCTTTTTTTAATTTAAATTTTTTTTTTTTAAATATCAAGCAAAGGGTCATGGCTCTTTGGTCTGATAGCATATTTCATAAATAACATTTGAACTATCTTTGCTAATTGTATATCTATGCTAAACTCACTCCTGTTACTTACAGTCCTGTTAATGAGCTTAGGAACCTTGTAGGAACATGTTATACACATTTCCTGATCCGGGCCAATACACATTTAGTGTACTGTAGTTCACTGTGTGTATTATTCAGAGGTATAAAAAATGCAACTTTATTTTGAGAGCGTTACGTCAGTCAAATTTAATTCATTTAACTTTGTGTTATTTTGTTTATTCTATCATTAATATCCAACAGATCCCAGTGGACTTAATTGGTTGAGATCAGGTCAGCTTTGAATTAACCTGGCCATTTTATTGTGAAATAAAAAAAAAAAAAAAAAGCAAATCTGTGGACAGAAAAAAAATCCCTTTATCCTATTGTTGAAATGTGATCAGCTGAATTTGTTATAATCTCAATTTTCCCAATGTGGCTTTAAAAGGAGGCAGACAAAGGTTTGATGATGAAATACCGAGGAGCTTCACATTTGTCTTGTATTTTATTATTTTACCTCTTCACCTCTCAGGCCTGAACGCCTGGTCCTTCATTTTTCACATGGCTGGTTTTCTTATCATTGAGGGCCCCTTTGTGCTGGCCTAGGACTGACATAAAGGCAATAAAACACAAAACATTCTGTAAAACACAGATGCCTCTCTGCTTGTGGAAGCCCGGCAATGACTCTCCCGGAAATTATGATAATAACTCAGGGCTGGTATAGAATTGGGCGGGGGAGGGGCTCTGGGGTCATCGAAACTGAGGCTCACCAAGGTCCTGTGAGCACGGCGAGGTGAAGGTGGCCTGTCGGGCCTCGCTTCCTTCCCCGCCTGTCGTAAACTCTTTCCATCACGCGGCATGCTGGCTGCTATACAGCATCATGGACCTTGTGTCTTGGAGATGATGGGGAGGCCTGGTGGGTGGTGGCGAGGTCAACGCAACGCCACTATTTGACCTTTAAGGGTTGTCAATGCTCACTTTTGCTTGAATACCTTTTTTTTATATATAAGTGTTTTTTGGCCTGTGGAAAGAAAGCCAGATCTGCGTCTGGCTTTCAGGAGGGGCTGGACGTAGTCCCACAACACCTCTCGAGTGTGTGAATGAGAAGGAGCCGGCACAGGAAGAGTGCGTGGGCTCCACCACTGAGGTGCTGACAAAGAGTTCGAGGGAGATGAGACTGCATCTGTTCCAACTGCACCCTCGCAGCAGGGGGGCTCTCCAAAAGTCTCAGCTTTCTCCTGGCATTTTTCATGGCTGGAGGCCGGTCCTGTCTCTGATGCTTACTTCTTATCGCTTGCTCTCATTTTTGTACATTTTATTTTGCAGGGGGAAGAGAAACGCCGAAGGCTCCATCTGCTGGGGGATCGCCACGGTCTCTGCAGCCTGCCTGGGGAAGAGAGTAAGTGGTGTCTCAACGACTCACCACAGCGGTCTCACAACGGCAGACATCAGAGTTGCACGTCAGATGTCGTAGACCAGCTGGTCCAGTCTCTTTGAGTTGTAAGCAGACACTAATGACCACTCCGCACACACATACAATCATAACACTGCAAATATTATCACCGTTTGTTTTTTGACGGTAAAATTCTCACAACGAAGCTGCCAATGTGTTACCCTAAAATCTACAATTGTTGTTTTTATGGTGTATTGCTGTAAATGGAAAAGAGGTACTTCAGTTTTTTTACAGTAACATTCTGGCTACTGAGCTACCAGTATTTTACCGTAAAACCTTGGTTGTTGTTTTTACGGTGTTATATTGTAAATAGAAAAAAAAGTGCTACAGTTTTTTTTACAGTAAAATTCTAGCAACTGAGGTGCCAGTTTTTATATTTTACAGTTTATTACTGTAAATGGGTAACAGTACCACAGGTTTTTACTACGCTAAAATTCTGGCGATTGAACTGCCAGTGTTTTACCGTAAAATCTACTGTTGTTGTTTATACACTGTATTTTACTGTAAATGGAAAATGGGTACCACATTTTTTACAGCAAAATTTTGTTTTGTTTTTTATACTGTAAAATGTATGGTTGTTATTTGTACAGTCTATTACTGTGAGAGGAAAATGGTAACACAAGTTGTTTGTATGATAAAATTCTGGTGACTGAACTGCCAGTGTTTAACCGTAAAATCTACGGTTCTTGTTTTTACAGTGTATTACTGTAAATAAAAAATCATACCATAGTTCATTTTTTTTTACAGTAAAACTCTAGCGTGTGAGGTGCCAGTTTTTTCATTTCACAGTTTAAAACTGTAAATTGGTAACAGTACCACAGGTTCATATTACGCTAAAATCTGGCGACTGAACTGCCAGTGTTTTACCGTAAAATATACGGTTGTTGTTTATACGGTGTGTTAGTGTAAATGAAAAATAGGTACCACATTTTTTACAGTAAAATTTTGCCGACTGAGCTGCTGTTTTTTTATACCGTAAAATGTATGGTTGTTATTTGTACAGTGTATTACTGTGAGAGGAAAACGGTACCACAAGTTGTTTGTATGATAAAATTCTGGTGACTGAACTGCCAGTGTTTTACCGTAAAATCTACGGTTCTTGTTTTTACAGTGTATTACTGTAAATAAAAAAAAATTATACCATAGTTCAGTTTATTTTACAGTAAAACTCTAGCGTGTGAGGTGCCAGGTGCCAGTTTTTTCATTTCAGAGTTTAAAACTGTAAATTGGTAACAGTACCACAGGTTTATATTACGCTAAAATCTGGCGACTGAACTGCCAGTGTTTTACCGTAAAATATACGGTTGTTGTTTATACGGTGTGTTAGTGTAAATGAAAAATAGGTACCACATTTTTTACAGTAAAATTTTGCCGACTGAGCTGCTGTTTTTTTATACCGTAAAATGTATTGTTGTTATTTGTACGGTGTATTACTGTGAGAGAAAAACGGTACCACAGGTTTTTTGTATGATAAAATTATTGTGACTGAACTGCCAGTGTTTTACTGTAAAATATATGGTTCTTGTGTATACTGTGTTTTACTGTATATAGAAAATAGATACCATCTTTTTTTTTTTTCACAGTAAAATTTTGGCGACTGGACTGCCATTTCTTTACACCGAAAAATGTATGGTTGTTTTTTGTACAGTATATCACTGTGAATAGAAAACTACAATTTTTTATACTGTAAAATTATCACAACTTATCTGCCAGTGTTTAACCGTAAAAATTTACAGTTGTTTTAGTCCAAAGTTGAGGTACACAGGTGCACACCCTAAATTGGTCACCTCTAATGACAGGGGAGATATTGGCCCCTCTGTACTTTGCTACAAGTTACTTATTGAACTCAATAGTGTTTCTCACCGTCTTTACTGGTGGCTGGCACCGGCAACTTTCTTTGATTTACAGTTTTTATTTTTTGCAGTCATACTTATTAAAAACACAGAGAATGAGTCATCAACGATTATTCGTTTGAGCACACGATTCTGCTGAATGACATGCAGGAAAACTTATTAATTTGTTGCTCACAATGTTTGTATGATAACAAAAAAGCGCGGAAAACTTTCGGACAAAACTGTCATCGCAAAACTTAAAAAAAAAAAAAAGCGGATCGTACAAAAACTGAGGCATGACTGTATTTCTGTAAAGGATCCCATTTTGCAATCATATTCTCTACATCTCTGTGGGACGGGCTCGTCGACTGAGGGCTGGACCTGGTTGATAGTAAATCGCAGAGCGATTGTGAATTGGACAATTAGATCAATCCATACATCCATTTTCTACCGTTAGTCCATTATGGGGTCATGGGGCGTGCTGGAGCCTATCTCAGCTGCATTTGGGCGGTAGGCAGGGTACACCCAGGACAAGTCACCACCTCATCACAGGGCCAACATATATAGACTGACAACATTCACACACTAGGGCCAATTTAGTGTTGGCAGTCAACTTATCCCCAGGTGCATGTCTTTGGGGGTGAGAGGAAGCCGGAGTACCCGGAGGGAACCCACGCAGAGAGCATGCAAACTCCACACAGAAAGATCTCAAACCAAGGACTTTCATATTGTGAGGCACACGCATTAACCCCTGTTCCAGCATGCTGACCCAATGAAGATCTAATGGACCCCAATTATTGGTAAATAAGGTATACGTAAACATATCATGATGCAAGATATGGGTGACATTGAATTAGCTGTTGGGAGAGCTTGGGCTCTGTCAGTCCCCCAACAATGACTTGGCCTCATCTATACAAACTCACAATAAATATCTGCGCATCATTTATTTTAATTCTCTTCTTTCTTGCTGCGATGGAATACATTCTTAACCTTGCAGGACAAGGACACCCACGTGCCGCCTGCCTTGACTTAGCCGCTAAATTATTCTTCATTCTTTAGCGAGAAGAGGGGGAAAAAAAAAAAAGAGTCCAACGTTGCTCAGACTGTCAGCTCCAATGAATAGCATGCCTAAAAACATTGTCACCGAACCCCTGGACAAGGAAAAAGACGATGGAGAGGGCAGGAAAAGACAGACGAGTGAGGTTTGGGGGAGAGTGAGAGACGGAGGGTAGGGGAGAGGGGGAGTCAGCGGCCTCCAGAGTGATTTATTTGCCAAATCAGGACACAATGAGTCGATTATGAGTCCTCTAATAAGAGAGAGTGTTTGGGGACCCACTAATTGGGCATGATTGAGTTGCAGTCTGGGAGCAGAGCGAAAAGAGAACCTCGTTGGCGGCTGTCATGCAATCATCAGCTAATCAGAGCTTTGGAATTAAAACTGCGTGTTTAGGGTAGAGGGCGGGATAATGGCGGGGACCTGCCTGAGCCGTGTGGCTTCATGACAAGGCCAGCGTCCTGTGCCTCTGTGTGTGTGTGTGTGTGTGTGTGTGTCTGTCTGTCTGTCTGTGTGTGTTTTTGTGTGTGTATTTTAAGCCCTCACATCATAATCTGTGGTCTGCTTTGGTCTTGATTAGGAAAGTGAAGTAGCTGTAATCACCCCAGCCCTTGTGTTAAGAGTCCCCGTGTGTGTGTGTATGTGTGTGTGTGTGTGTGTGTGTCTCAGCTGTGTGGGTTTGTGAAACTGACATGTATAATTTGCGGGTACATGTGGCCAAACATCAACCAATTTACCAAATCCACTCAATTATTTTAATCAATACATCACAATTATGTGAAAATCACTATTTGCAGATTTTGTCAATGAGTTGAGTCCAAATCCATGATCGGGCAGTAAGATACAACACATATGTATTGCTGCTATTCAACAGACATCTTTTTCATGGGAATTTTCAATTGTGTTTTCACTGAGCTAAAGTTTTTGGTCATTCAGTGCACTAAAACAGCAATGTCTCATGGGTGGATTCGGAGTTACCTTTGTATTGGCCCAAGGCACATTGTAGAAATGAAAGTAAATATATAACACACACAGCAACAATTGGAAAATTGTTCTAAAAAATAATAATAACAACACACATTGTTGTCTTTAAATACATGAAGGTCTATGTATGTATGTTTATCCGTTTTACAAAATTTCAAAACATTAAAAAATATAAATTTCCTACATTCTGTGAATTAGTGTGGAAAATATTTGGACTCCCCTGCCTCTATAAAATGTGTGTACATAATGGACACAAAAAGAGCCCGTTGAACACAAGACCATACAAACAGCATCACGCCAGAGGATCCAACATGTTATCAGTAAACTTTGTAAAGGAACTCCAAGATGAAAGCACCAAAATTGTTCTATAATGTTGAGATGTGCTTTTTATTACAGTGGTCATGTTCAATCTTTCGACCACTAGGGGGCAGTGTTTATCTGCACTGCAGCGCGGGCGTCAGCAGAGGGCTAATTGTTCTGTTCAGGCGGTGTGTTGTCTTCCTGTGGCAGAGGTCAGCTAGACTACACTGCACCATATTGGTAAATGTTCTTCAACTAAGAGGTATTTTGTGGACATTCAAACGCCCGAAACCTTTACAAAGTGTTTTTTTGCATCCAAAACAATTCCAGTCGTATAGTTAGTACTCCTGGTGGTCATTTTAAACGGTGACCAATTTCCAATCAATTTCCTGTGCAGTTTGTAAATACGCCATTATGTTAACAAATCATGTTCGCTAACTTACCACATAGGGATATACTCATCTATTACTACTACTTAAACTTTGACAACTTTCTTGGTAATAGTCAAATAATTGTTTTGTTTGTTCTGTGCATTAAAATACATTTCACGACGACCCCGTGGTAGAAGCGATAGGTGATGGATGGATGGAGGTTTACAGTTTAACAATTCAACAGTAAAGTAGTTGGAAGTGCCAGAATTTATTCAATCCTACTACTGCCATGTCACATAACAATTGCTTATACAGTAATTTGCTCACCTCCTTTGTTTAGTATGTACCACATTTTAATCCCGAAAGGCTAAATCTGTCTAACAGCAGGTAGTTTGATAGTGTCTACAGTAACAAAACACTAACACAAATAAATTAATGCATTCAAAAACACCCACAGCATAAAATTAAACTACAAATATTAAAATAAACTGGTTAAGTTAGAAAAGTAATTATAATATCTGTCAATTTAATCATGGGTTTGGTTCAAATTGATTCAATAATTCAAATTAAATGATCTTTTTAAGCAAACGAGTAGGCTACAACGTAGTAGTAGTCATTATAGTAAAAACTGTAATTCTTACTGTTAATGTATGACTTCATTGTAGTTTTTTTTTTTATTTAAAATTATTCTAATGTATTTTAAACATTGTGACTGCTACATAAAACCGTACAGGGGAAGATTATAACGCTTCAATAACTTGCTATCCTAACAAACAAAAAAGTCTGCTGATTGTGCTCTTTCATAATTTCTATGTAAACCTGCTTCTTTGTACTGTAAAATTCAAACCAGCAAAGCTTTTTGTACACGTTAGTCAAATGACATTGATCTTGAGATCAGGTGCAGAAGTTTCTCAATGACATTTGATATTTGAAAATAACATTCTGTTTCCTGTCTGTGTCCACAAATGCGTCGCCAACAAACCAATGCACACAGTACTTTCTCCAATCCCCTTAAGGCCCCGTCTAATTGTGAATGCGGCATACATTTTAAGATGGGCTCGCAATAAAAATCTGGAGTGGGTTTAGGCATAAATGGGATTAATTCCCAAAGAATGTCCTTTGCTCTTCCGCCCGTAATTTCATTTGCAGAGTCCACAGGATGAATAGCCAAACAGGCAGCGATGTGGAACCGGAGGACAGGCCTTGCAGGGCCTATGCTGCTGTACCGCAGCCTTCAGGTTACGTTACCTTGATAATGTCACAGCTGCAGAAGCACACCACCCACCGTACAGGACACAGGAAATCCAATTATCCATCTCCTAATGTGTTGGAATGTTATGCTCTCATTCCTTAGACTGAGGCTACAGATCTGCCCCAGGGCCAACCTACCAGAGAGATTCCTGGGATTATTTTTTCAGGAGAGAAAAAAATACATAAAAACAATTCAGAAATCAATGTTACCAGAAGGTTACACTACAAAGTAACTTGCATTTTGTATATTTTGTGTGGATTAAGTTTAAAACAATTCAGAATCATTATTAAAACTTTATTATTACTTTTTAGCGGTATACTTTCATTTGTTCAGACTTTGGGTGGCATGTATACAGGACAAGGTATAACCTGTCCTGTCCATCTATCTAGAGAAGCAGACCCAGCCAGATTTCCCATGCTTGTATTTGTATTTAATAAAAAGAAAGATGCAGCATACGTTTCTGCTCACCGGCGGGGAGATGACAGTACACAACTCAAACGTAAGCCTCTCTGTGCATTGAGGAATGGGTCAGCTCGTCATTAACAAGGAAGACGATGTAACAAGATTAGAAACATTATCATGCCAAGCTGTGCCATGAAACAAACAGTAGGAAAGGTTTTTACTAAGGGCACACATATTGAAACTGTTATGCTCATGCCAAATTACAGAAATTACATACTTATTGATGAGTTTAGAAAAGTACAGTATATTCAACACACTGCATGAATATATATGTCCACTGTAAGACCCCTCTTTCCCATGAGACCCATTAATACTGAATCAAGACAGATGAGCCCCTCTCATGCCAAGCAGGTTGCCTCAATTGGATTAGTGAAGTTGATATAGCGATGAAAAGCTGTCTATGTGCCAAGTGGCCGTTAACTGGCCCAATATGCCAATATGACTTTACACAAAACAACCTTAGGATTCCCCCCTCAGTGATCGCACACCAGCAGTCAGCGGTTGTTTTCCGAGGACATTAAATGTGCACTGACATGCTAATGAGCAATAAACATTTATCAGCAGCAGGCCATGTGATTTAATAGCTGACATCTTTAACACCAAGTGGCACCTGAGCTCTTTCCCCCAATTGCTTTTATTGTTGAAACTACTGTCGCTTCTTTGGACGAGCGAGGTGTCAATTGCTGTCATTCCGCACTTTATGAATGGCGACATATCGAAGCCAATGCTTTTGTCCGGTGCTGATGCTATTGTCCCATGGAAGCAATGATGGCTGCTATGAATGTCAGCGATGAGCCCCACTGCGACCATGTGTACAAATGGGCACGGGCGTGACTAGCTGGTGAAATGTTATCAATCACCACGCATGCCGTTGGTGGTGGTGGTGGGGGGGTGTGGGGGGGTGGGGGGGTGGGGGGGGGGGGAAGCCGCTGGCGTTTGTGTAGCGACTCACACTGTTCCATATAAAAGACAGTGTGATGTATTAGAGCAGATGAACAAGAGCCGAGCTCTGACACTTGACTGACAGCTCATTTGACAGCCCCAGGAAAGTGTGCAGGCAACTTTCAATCTAATGTAATGCTGCTGAAGGAATGAAATTGTGCTGTGAGATTTTGTTTTCATGTCAGTTCTCCACCAGGACAACATGGGAGGATACGGGTAGAATATGATGAGGTTGTCCCTAACCACCCTCAACCTCCAGTTTAGATTCCAGAGGGGACAGACCTCCTGGCCCGTGAGTTGTCTTTCAATCCACTTACTTGTAAAGAATCAGGTTTCAGGTTTCAACCTCCCCCTAAAATTCATATTTGTGGGTAAACAAAAACATTTTGATATCATGCATTATCAATTAGCTTTCTCTCAGATGATCTGTGTCAGTCAATCGCTCGCTCCTTGTGAAACTAAAAGGACAGCAACAAAGATCATCTTCTCTTAGAGCATTTTCACTATTTGCTTCTCAACAATTAAGCAAAAATACATATAGATATTGTAACAATATACTGTATACCCCATCAAATCATAAAAATGGGGTCCTACTTGCTTGTAACAGTTCTGAAAAAAATACAAATGTACGCTGTTATATCTCAAATTCTGTATTGTGTTTTGGAAAAAGGTTGTCATAAATGTTACTTAATTCATTACAAAATAATACAAAAGAAAACAATGTTTTATGCATACATCAGTTTCTTCTTTCCTTCATGGATATAAACTTTACCGCTGCTGGTATTTTTTTCTATATTTTCATTTAATAAGTTGTGGGTGTATCTATTTCAGTTTATAAGTGTAAAAAGTGTTTTGCCTCGGTCATGACATTATGGTAATCGTGTGGCAGGGCATACTTGCATATGACAAATTTAATTGATTATTCTCACCTGTATGTAGATCATCAGTCGTTTAAAAACCACCACGTCTCCACTTTCATGGCAAATAATGGCAACAAAGTTTACATTTTGCAAGTTGGTTTCAACGTCATTTAATACAGTGGCACTCAATGCCTCTAGCATTTAATCACTAGCTTTGTGATGGCCATTAGCAAGAAAGGCAATGATGAGTGAGTGACGTGTGTAAGTGAGTGGGCAAGTTAAGAAAGGGAGCGCTAGCATGTTCAAGAGTGTTAGTAGCATGGTGGATGTCTGGTTGGCTTTGTGGAAAACATAAATAAAGAGTTGTAACAAATCAACGGCCTCGTCTTTCCCCGACAATAAACCGGCCCTGGAGGAAACGTCTCCCCTGTGCTGCTCGACCACGGTCTGGGAGCTGACTAGCAGGAAAGGTGTAACATGATGTTTCTTGGTGCCTGGTGAGGCGGATCTTTGAAAATCAGTGCACCCGGTTGTAAAGGTGTGCTTTTTATTAGCCAGTTTACATGGCGTGAAAAATATCTTTCCATCGTCATAAGTGAGCCATTCGCTGAAAAGTGGCTCCTGGGTTTATTGCTCGCCATGACGAAAACAATAACACTCGGGAGTCCTAATCCAGGAAATGCTGTATTTGTGATTGATAAAACTTTCTGCGAATCCAAATTTAAGAAATCGTACAGGAAAGTTAATTATTTTGAAGTCGACCAATAAAAACGCAAGAAACGGGGACGGAAATTTGAAGCAAAATAAAACACCGGTTGAAAGCAATAGTCAATTAAAAAAACAAATAAACCGGAGTTTTGACCCGGAGAAGGTGGGGTCGGTAAAAAAAAAAAAAAAAAAAAAAAAATCTGCGCCGCGCGGACTTCCAGAAGTGCGCGTCCTTTCTGATTTCAATGTGTAAAAAGACACAAAAAGTACTTCAACGCCATCAATGTGTGTGTGTGTATATATATATATATATATATATATATATATATATATATATATATATATATATATACAAAATTGATACATGGATGATACAGCAGAGGATTGGGAGAATGTCATGTGGTCAGATAAAACCAAAATAAAACTTTTTGGTATAAACTCAACTCGTCGTGTTTGGAGGAAGAAGAATACTGAGTTGCATCCCAAGAACATCATACCTACTGTGAAGCATGGGGGTGGAAACATCATGCTTTGGGGCTGTTTTTCTGCTAAGGGGACAGGACGATTGATCCGTGTTAAGGAAAGAATGAATGCGGCCATGTATCGTGAGATTTTGAGCCAAAACCTTCTTCCATGAGTGAGAGCTTTAAATGGTTGACCAAATACCTATTTTCCACCATAATTTACTAATAAATTCTTTAAAATTCCTACAATGTGAATTCCTGGATTGTTTTTTTTTCACACTCTGTCTGTCACAGTTTAAGTGTACCTATGATGAAAATTACAGACCTCCGCCTTCATTTTAAGTGGGAGAACTTGCACAATAAATACTAAATACTTTTTTGCCCACTGTATATACAGTATATATATATATATATATATATATATATATATATATGTATATATATATATATATATATATATATATATATATATATATATATATATATATATTAATTAGGGCTTCACGGTGGCAGAGGGGTTAGTGCGTCTGCCTCACAATACGAAGGTCCTGCAGTCCTGGGTTCAAATCCAGGCTCGGGATCTTTCTGTGTGGAGTTTGCATGTTCTCCCCGTGAATGCGTGGGTTCCCTCCGGGTACTCCGGCTTCCTCCCACTTCCAAAAACATGCACCTGGGGATAGGTTGATTGGCAACACTAAATTGGCCCTAGTGTGTGAATGTGAGTGTGAATGTTGTCTGTCTATCTGTGTTGGCCCTGCGATGAGGTGGCGACTTGTCCAGGGTGTACCCCGCCTTCCGCCCGATTGTAGCTGAGATAGGCGCCAGCGCCCCCCGCGACTCCAAAAGGGAATAAGCGGTAGAAAATGGATGGATGGATATTAATTAGGGCTGTGAATCTTTGGGTGTCCCACGATTCGATTCAATATCGATTCTTGGGGTCACGATTCGATAATATATAGATTTTTTCGATTTGATTCGATTCTCGATTCAAAATCGATTTTTTCCCGATTCAAAAGGATTTTGTATTTTTCAATACATAGGATTTCAGCAGGATCTACCCCAGTCTACTGACATGCTACCAGAGTAGTAGATCTTTGTAAAAAGCTTTTATAATTGTAAAGGACAATGTTTTATCAACTGATTGCAATAATGTAAATTTGTTTTAACTATTAAACGAACCAAAAATATGACTTATTTCATCTTTGTGAAAACATTGGACCCAGTGTGTTGTCAAGCTTATTAGATGCGATGCAAGTGTAAGCCACTGTGACACTATTGTTCATTTATTTATTTTTATAAATGTCTAATGATGTCAATGAGGGATTTTTAATCACTGCTATGCTGAAATTATAACTAATGTTGAGACTGTTGTTGATAATATTCTTTTTTGTTTCACTACTTTTGGTTTGTTCTGTGTCGTGTTTGTGTCTCTTCAATTGCTCTGTTTATTGCAGTTCTGAGTGTTGCTGGGTCAGGTTTGGTATTGGAATTGGATTGCATTGTTGTGGAATTGCTGTTTAGTGGTTTGTTGGATTCATTTAAAAAAAAAAAACAAAAAAAAAAAACAACAACAACGATTTTTTAAAAATTAGAATCGATTCTGAATCGCACAACATAAACGATTCGATTCGATTCTTATTTGAATCAATTTTTTCCCACTTCCTAATACATACATATATATATATATATATATATATATATATATATATATATATATATATATATATATATATATATATATATATATATATATATTAGTATTTGGCAAACCCATCCAAATGATGAGAATCCGATATCCTAATCACTTGGCCTGGCCACAGTTGTATAAAATCAAGCACTTAGGCATGGCGACTGTTTCTACAAACATTTGTGAAAGAATGGGCCGCTCTCAGGAGCTCAGTGATTTCCAGCGTGGGACTGTCATAAGATGCCACCCGTGCAACAATTCCATTCGTGAAATTTCCTTGCTCCTAAACATTCTAAAGTCAACTGTCGGCTTTATTATCAGAAAATGGAAGAGTTTGGGAACAACAGCAACTCAGCCACCAAGTGGTTGGCCACGTAAACGGACAGAGAGGGGGCAGCGGATGCTGAAGCGCATAGTGCAAAGACCTTCTGCAGTCAGTTGCTACAGAGCTCCTTCCAATTAGCCCACATACAGTACGCATAGAGCTTCATGGAAATGGTTTCCATGGCCTGTAGCGGCATCTAAGCCATATATATATATATATATATATATATATATATATATATATATATATATATATATATATATATATATATATATATATAAAATCTGTCAAAGTTAATGCTACCAACATATACTTTGGAGCACCACTTTTATTGTGAAGACAGGAACACTTTTGACAGCAAGTGTTTAGAAAGAGTGTGTTGAAATAAAAAGTGTTTCTTACTTTCCTGCACGTCGTTTTTTTCTTCATACTGATCTCACACCAGCCAGCGGCCATCTCACAAGACCCTCGGTTGCTGTGTATGTCAATCAAGTGACAATTGTGACATTATAGTAAAGATTTATTTTTAGGCCTTTTATTTTAATGCCTGGCGATCGACCTATTCCCCCACCGCAATCGACCTAATGGGCGCCCCTGCCTTATACAAACAGAACCTCGATTTAGGAACTGAATTGTTTTCTGAACTGGATTCTTAAATAGAAAAGTTAGTATATTGAAGAATGCAGTGTCAACAACGCTGTGGATACTTCCTGAAGGTTACAAACTCCACAACGTTTGTCCATTGATTTCTTTGGACTCATATTGAGCTAGCAAAACTAAAAAAAAGGCACTTAGCACATTAGGTATCTACAACACTTCTGTGCTAACTGAATGAGCACCGGAAATCAATAAGTTAAATGGCTGCCTGCAGGCACACAACGGTTAGATGAAACATCTGTACACTGAGACAAGGTTCGTACAACAAAGCATATTTTTATTAGGCCTATAGTTTGTAAATCGAAAAGTTTGTATGGCGGGTGAATGATTGAGGTTCCACTCTATGTAAAAAATTAATACCACATTTTCTGGACTATAAACTGCCACCTTTTCGCCACGCTTTGAACTCCGCACTTTACACAAAGCTGCAGCTAATTTAAGGATGTTCCCAAGTTCACATGCAAGTAATTTTTGCCCTGTCACATCAGACCAATGAAATTGCAGAACGGGTCACAATGGATCAATTAAATTGTTCACCTAAAATACAGGCCACTCACACAATCATTCAGTCATCCATTTAGCACAATATGCACTCACCCTCATAATGGAAAAAAAAGGACAACATGCACACAACGCAGCCCAAAGCCTAAGACTGGCCATCATGGAACAGACATCCACCACTACAGGCCTCAAAAGGCTGGACAGAAAGAGGGTAGGGGTGAAGACTTTGCTCAGTGACCTATCCGATGTTGTGTTACAGACACTGTGTTGCATATATTGTGTTACAGACACTGTATTTTATATCATTTTTGAATTAACACAAGCGCCTGCGGAAATATTCAATAGTTCAATGTGTACATTTGTGGCTTATAGGCCAATGTAGAAAATAAAATTTGTCAAAAAATTCAGTGGGTGCGAGTTATATTTAGGTACATTACAGTGCATTTCAAAATAACCCCCAAATCATTAACGTACTTTTAAATACAGTATGCCATAAACCTGCGTCATTCTCGAGAATTCCTTCTTTTTCCAGTGGAGTCTATAGTTAACAGTAGACTTACTAGTTTCCATCAAAAAAAAATCACAATTGCTGAGCACAGCAGCAGTTAACAATTCTCAGATTCTGCACTCAGAGGTCATAGAATATTTCTTAATTATACTCCACAAAACGTAAAATTATGTCACCAGAAACTTCTTCAAGCCCAGGAGACTCAGAGCTCCCAATGAGTGATCCCTGAATGATCAATCACAGACAGCTAATTAGCCGTTTTACAGATGCTCAGTCCTTTTTGCTCCTGCCCCATCTATTTTCTCACCATTAAGACCCTTTCTTTTTTTTTGCCACTGAAAACTTAGCAAAACTTCTGTCGGTTAAAGCAATCAAAAAACAGTCCAACCCTTGTTTTGCACGTATTTCTCCCAAAACGTATATCACATGATCACAGTTCTTGGTGAACCTAAACACCAGTGTAACAATTGTGTAAAGTGCATTTTGCAGCATTCTCATTTTTCCTGTTAACACACTGGAAGCGTGAGTATTGTATGGGTGATCATTAAAATTTATGGCGAGCTGACTTCATCCAGCTTGCTAGGCGGCACTGGCATAAGTCATAATTATGTCATGACATTGCAAGATAAAGTGTCCACACTGGCCCTCTCATCCAGACCAGTTAAATGGTATAATTAGCCCGGTAACAGGCGAATGCTCCAGATTGGATAAGTTATTAAATGTTTGGATGAACCTTCGTTCCATTTCTCTATCTATCGCTGTCTTCTTTGCTCGCTCCCCCCTCCTTTCGCCATTAGCCCATTAGCAGTTATATGATACTATATGCTGATGAGGCAGTGGACAGAGAAAGTGAGTAAATTAAGCCTGACCACTGCTTGTGTTATGGACTGCTCTTATGAAGGACACTGCTAGACATGAGCGAATATAACTAAAGGACCTGCCTGCATAGCTGAGTTTCTAGAAATACTTCCGACATAGTGCTTTATAATGATTGAATTCTTTCAGAGCCGCAGTTCAGTCTCTTTATGCTGCGGACCTATGGAAAGTAATGGCACAGTGCCTTGTGTGGGTCAGACCAGCAAACATGTCAAACGTAACCCATCAGATTGTTCAATCTGTCCCCTGTTAAGCTATAATGGAAGGGCGTGCAGTGAGGCTGACAGCATACTCGCCGCTGCTGGGCCTTTGAGCCGCCGTGTACGCGCCGTGCTCCACCAGAGGGTCTCACCAAGCGTGACTGTGTGTTATTCACACTGACGAGTTCCACTGTTCACTGTCACCTCTCATTGTGTGGGGATATCATCCTGTGGAGAGAGAGTTGTGTGGCCAGGAGATGGTGGCGGCGTAGAGCGCTGGCCATGCCACTCGCACCAGCCTGCACATTATCAGATATAGAGGCGGATATTGAGAAACAGTATGCTACAAAGTTTGCCTGCATGTGCTCACACATTCTTCCAGACTGTGGCGGGGGCCTATTTGGGGAGGGGCAGGTGTTACTGGGTTTGATTTGTTGTGAAGACTCCAGCAGCAGGACTCAGCAGTGTCCAGGCTTGCCCAGCAGGCTTGCTGCGAGTGACACTTCCTGTCCCCGTCTCGTCCTGCAGAGATCCGTGTGACAGCAGGGACCTGGTGCTGTGAGGCGTATCCTTCATCATCACCACAGCCAAGCGTCCTCAGCAGACAGCAAGTCAGCTGGTTATCTGTGCCACACCAATGTATCCCTTTGCTCTCACCTCGCACGACCCTCTCTAAACGACTGCCTTTGGCCTTTCTCCAAAGAGGCTTCTCTCTCACTTGGCTTCCTGATGTTTTTTTTATGTTCCTCCCAGCAGACAAATAGAGTTTGACCTCCTACAAGAGAAAATGCCTCAGCTCATCTGATCTCACTACCCAGAGGAGCTGCCCTGCTGCAAGGGCCAGTGATTGGAAAATTATAGTGCGGCACATTGTTGTCAGTATGGACAGACAATTTTTGCAACAGTCATCCATGTCAGAGTGATTGGTCGTCTCTGATTGCTACATGTTTGGATACAAGTTCAAGTAGAATATACTTGCATAATAGTGTAATGATGTCTGATTGCACACGCACAAACTGGCGGTTCTGCTGGGTGGAAGGTGTCAGTAATTTTGGTCTTTTGTGTGACTATACCTGTTGCCTCTGTGGAGCGAAAGCGTCTGTTTCTGCAACACAAGTGGCTTTGTGATAAGTGATTAGAATTGAAGACAAGGGCCTTGTCAGCACACACTCTTCAGATTTGAGGTCAGACTGGCCCCCTGATTGTGTTTTTTTTTTCTTTTGAGGGGGAGGCTGGAGGGAGAGAGTTTACTGTCGCTTCATTGAAGCCTCCATCATCACCTGCTGAGGTTTGAGTCCCCACTGTCTGTTTCATCGTTCTCCGCATCCACCCCTCCTCATCCTCCGTTTCTCTCTCTCATTTCCCTCTTCTCAGCCCCCACCCACTCTGGCCCAACGCCTGCTCTTTTGCTCACCCCCCATGTTCGCAAATCACTTCTTCCCGTGTCAGCAGGTAAATTGTTTTGTCCTCCCGCTCCCTGCTTTCATTACCTTGTGTAAATTAAGCGATATGTCGTCCACCAGTGCGCGCCAAAGCACTCGCTGCGCTAACGCCAAAATCATGAGATTTGGCATAATAAATGAAGACAAACTGGCTGTAGCGGTGCTCCTCTCCATGCGGGCTCGCCTTCATTATTCGCTTAACTTGCCGGAGAAAATGACTTAACCCTGACCCGTGTATTACGTCCCAAATTCACTCCAGATAAAAGCCTTTTTACAGCGCACAACAATTTATATTCCGGCAAAGAGGCTGCTTTTCTCTGTCAGTTTTCCAATCTCAGCTCCTCAACACACGTCATTAAACTTGTCTTGCATTCCAGTATTTGTCCATCAGTCCTCCTTTTTACATAAAATCTGGCAGCATTATTCTGGGATTTGATGGCACACGCTCATTTTTTCCCCTTGGAACGTTTGATTGGAAGAAATATAACCAGGCCTGGGCTATCTCCTCTCCTCTGTGGAATCATGCACTTGATGAAATAGTGTTCCCCCAGCAAGAATAATAAAAACAGACTTGTGCATTACAGGGGGCTCTCAATCTGCCAGCTGAGCTGAGCGAAAAAACCCACCCTGCCTCGTGACAGATTTTTATAGTTATCCCTGCAGATAAATGGAAACGGCTGACCAGGCTGGGAAAGGCCACTCTGAAATGAGGGTGGGCTTCCTGCCTGGATAATATGACTTGATGCGCTACTGTTACCACCTGAGACCTCCTATCCTCGCCGATAGAAGATTGGGGCAATGTGTGTAACATCGCAACACCCATTTTACATAAGTTGTTGTAAGTCAAGTGCTGTATTTCTAAAAAAAAAAATGTTAAAGTTGTGTGTGTGCGTGCGCGTTTGTTTGAGTGTGACACCAGGGGTGTGTGGAGCTCCATTGAGAATGAACTGTACACAATGAAAAGGGTCATTGCGACTGTTCCCTGCAGGGCCGGTGCTCTCTCTCCAGAGGTGTCAGCAATATCAAGCTCACTTAAATGTGAAAGGTGAGAGTTACTTTACATTAAGCTCTTTTTTGCACAGCCCACAGTTAGTCACATTTGACTTTGGACAGTTGTTGAAAAAAACAACTTGTCCTTTTTGAGTACCTTGAAAAGTGTATAAAAGGTATATACTGTTCATCACATACAATTTAGCATTCACATCCTCACAATATAGCCGATTCTTCCCAAGGAAAACGCATTCTAATTCAGCCAAAGTTGGTAATAATTTGTAAGAATTGTAAGTACAGTAGTACCTCAATTTACAAGGTGAATTGGTTCCACGACCAAGGTTGTAACTCAAAACACGCATCTCAAATCAACCCTGCCCAATGAAATGAATTGAAATCTACTTAATCTCTGCTTGGCCCCCACAAAACACAATTATACTTGTAAAATGTATTTTAAAAACAACAACTGACTTTTGGATAACAAATACTGTGTGAAATGTGATGATTACCTGCTATCTGGTGTGTTTGTTTTCCTTGTCTCTCTCTCTCTTCCTACTGGGGTGCGATCCACAGGTGATTTTGGGCAAACCGACCACTAATTACACACACCAGGGCCATTTAAGCTAAGTAGTGGCAGCTGGGAGGCGCCGGTTTCACATGCATGGTTCTCCTGTTCGTTGGTACACATACTTCTACGTCACTAGCTCTTTCCCGTGACTTGCCCTTGGAGGCTCCTTCTCGCTTTGGCACCGGTGTCTCCCCCCTTTGTGGTTGGCCCAGCTGTGTCACGGTGTGACACAGCCCATGCAACTCGGTGTCGTTAAGTTGTTTAATGTGTGCTGTTTTTACATGATGTGCTTTCTCCCTCGCCACTAGGGCTGCGAATCTTTGGGTGTCCCACGATTCGATTCAATATCGATTCTTGGGGTCGCGATTCGATTATATATACATTTTTTCGATTCAACGCGATTCTCGATTCAAAACCAATATTTTTCCGATTCAAAACGATTCTGTATTAATTCAATACATAGGATTTCAGCAGGATCTACCCCCGTCTGCTGACATGCTAGCACAGTAGTAGATTAAAAAAAAAAAACTTTTATAGTTGTAAAGGACAATGTTTTATCAACTGATTGCAATAATGTAAATTTGTTTCAACTATTAAACAAACCAAAAATATGACTTATTTTTATCTTTGTGAAAATATTGGACACAGTGTGTTGTCAAGCTTATGAGATGTGATGCAAGTGTAAGCCACTGTGACACTATTGTTCTTTTTTTAAATTTTTTATGAATGTCTAATGATAATGTCAATGAGGGATTTTTAATCACTGCTATACTGAAATTATAACAAATATTGATACTGTTGTTAATAATATTCATTTTTGTTTCACTACTTTTGGTTTGTTCTGTGTCGTGTTTGTGTCTTCTCAATTGCTCTGTTTATTGCAGTTCTGAGTGTTGCTGGGTCAGGTTTGGTTTTGGATTTGGATTGCATTGTTATGGTATTGCTGTGTAGTGGTTTGTTGGATTGATTAAAAAAAATACAAAAATAAAACATAAAAGTCTATTAAAAAAAAAAGACAATCCATTCTGAATCGCACAATGTATTCGAATTGATTTTTTCCCACACCCCTACTCGCAACCATCACTTTTTGTTCATTCCTTCCTGGATTAAAGACTGTAAATTGCAAACTGGCCTCATTTTCTGCATCTTGGGTTCCGCACCACACAAGATCATAACAGTTGGAACCCGCCAGAGAGATAGCACCTGCTGAAAAGGACCCCATCAAGGTGGCTCTATACATTCAAGCCCAACGACTGGATGAGTTGGAAGAGCAGCTAAAGAACATGGGTATGGGTCTTCAAGATCTTGCCGAGCGGCAGGATGCCATGATGGAAAGTCTTACCTTCATCCTCAACACTGCATGCTCGCTCCCAGCCTAATCCTGGGGCGGAGTCCGTCTTCAGGCGCCGGTCCGAGCAGGACCATGGGCTATGGCGGAGTGGAATCGCAATACCATCCCCAGCTCATCTTTTCCTGCGTTCTTCAAAGCGCTGCTCCAGATTTTCTGTGGACACCCACCAGGCCGCGAAGCAGCACACTCTCTTTTCAAGATGCGTCAGCGCCAAGTCTTTGATTACGCTGTTAAATTTCGCACGAGAGCAGCCGAGATCGATTGGAACTCCTCTGCCCTCCTGAATGCTTTTTATCTCAGACTGGCAAAAGATATTTGCAGGGAGATGATCCCCCCACCGTTCTGGAGGATCTGATCGAGCTAGCCGTGCTCATTGACAAGCGGTTGGTGGAGGAGAAGTTTGAGCCACGACAAGGGAGCGCGATGAGGATAACCTTGGAAGAGCCGTTCCAACGCTCTCTCTGCCACGCCTGGATCAACCCCAAGGACCTATGACACTCCAGCGTGGGAGGTGGATGAGCCCATGCAACTCGGTGGCAGCAGACTCAATGTCTGGGTTTCTGTCGGTATTGCTGTGACGCTGACCACTTTTTCTCCTGCTGTCGGACATGTCCCACCAGAGCATTCTATCACCCGAGGGCGCGCTTCTTCTCTTTTTCCTGTCAACAAGATGCAGCTTTCAGGTATGTTATCATGGGAAAACAATTATACATTCGTACCCTCATTGACCTCGGCACTGATTAATTTTTTATTGATGCTGCTTTTGTTGATACCCATCATATTTCTCGTATTGAACTAAGGGAGCCTCATGGCAAGCATAACTCACCAAAGTCACCCGCTAGGTCTGCGGCTTTCTGGTAATAATCATGAGGTTTTTTTTATTTTAACTTCTCTCACTGCTTCTGTCATACTTGGGTTAACCTGGCTGCAAAAACATAACCCTGACATTGATTGGTCGCATTCTTCTATTCTTAACAGGAGTGTTACCTATCACACACACTGTCTTTACAACGCTTGTCATCTACACTATGTTAACCGCACACAACCACCTGAAATCATTGACCTCTCCACAGTACCAGTAGTACCATGATTTAAAGATGGTGTTTAGCAAAGATAAGGTGTTGTCACTCCTCCTCATCAACCATATGATTATTGGGTTCTCCATTACCTTCCATTCGTCTGTCAAATGTGTCGAAGAATGAGCAGAAGACGTTGGAGCAATATATTTCAGCCTCATTAGCTGCGTCGTCGGTACCTGTAGCTGCCGTTTTTTTTCTTTATTGAAAAGAAGGACAAAACACTATGCCCCTGCATTGACTATCGCACCCTCAATCACATTACAGTCAAAAATAAGGAACCTTGTCCCCTGTGAACTCCGCATTTACGCCATTTCACTCCACTAAGTTCTTCACGAAACTCGACCTTAAGAACGCGTATCACTTTGTCCGGATCTGCAAAGGTGACAAATGGAAGACAGCTTTTATAACAATGTTGGGACATTTTGAATATTTTTTCTTGCCATTTGGACTGACAAATGCTCCCGCAGTATGTTGCATGTTGGATCGATTTCTTTGGATGACACTTTGATTTGTTTTCTTCACTTTTAGAGGAAAATATCCTGCAGGTTCGGTTGGTTCTCCAGCGACTGCCGGAAATAACCTTTTTGTTATAGCCAAAAAATGCTCATTTCACGCCATGTCAATTTCGTTACTAGGGTTCATAGTAGAAAGGCCCCATCTTAAACCCGACCTTGCCAAGATTCAGGTCGTGGTTAATTGGCCAGCTCCCACAACTTGGAAACACCTTCAAAGGTTTCCAGGGTTTGCACATTTTTATCATAGATTCATCCGAAATTTTAGCCGTGTTGCAAAACCATTGAGTATGCGCCATGCCTCGGTTGGTAGAGCAGCCATGCCAGCAACTTGAGGGTTCCAGGTTCGATTACCCCTTCTGCCATTCCAGTCAGTGGCCTTGTGTCCTTGGGAAAGATACTTTACCCACCAGCTACCAGTGGCACCCACACTGGTTTGAATGTAACTTAGATAATTAGTTTCACAATATAAAGTACTTTGAGTCACCAGAGAAAGGCGCCATATAAATATAATTCACTTCACTTCACTAGGCAGACATCCCCCAAGGTACCGTTTATCTGGAATCCACTTGTTAATGCGGCATTTTTTAGACTCAAGTCGTTATTTTCCACTGCACCTGTACTGATTCACGCTAACTCGTCCCTCCAATTTTTTGTCGAGATGGAGGATGTCCTCTCCCAACGTTCCGCCTTTTACCAGAGGCTGCACCGCTGTCCCTGCTTCGCTCGTCGCCTGACTGCTGCAGAACGTAATTATGACATTGGCAACAAGAAACTACTGACTGTCGTCTTGACCCTTCAGGAGTGTAGGCACTGGCTGGAGGGGACAAGAACCTGGCCTATACCCGCACTGCTCAAAGATTTTTCCCACATTAAGCCAGGTGAGCATTTATTCCTCACAGGGTTCAACTTCACCATCACCTTCCGACTTTCAGAATACTAAACCAAATGCACTGTCCCGCATTTTTTCCCGCCCACTGATGAGACCAGAGCCATTCATACACCAGTCCCTCATCTTTGGGGGCCTACAATGGGACATTGAAAAGCAGGTCAGGGTTAGGATAAGGCTTTAACCCTAACCAACTAACTAACTAACTAACTAACTAACTAACTAACTAACTAACTGACTAACCCTCAAGTCTGCGGCGCCACAAAGGCCTGTTTCTTATCCCCAGGCTGTGCTCCTACGTATATTGTTGGGGCCACAGTTCCAAGGGGCGCCTGTCACCCTGGAGTCAGTTGCATAACATTCCTTCTGGCTCGGCATTTTTGGTCGTCTACGCTATAAGTAAATGTTAGAGGATTTCTAACAGGCAGTCCAGTCTGCGCCCAAAAAAAGCGTTCCATCAAGCTCCAACTGGACTTCTCCTCCCTGTAACCATTCTGGCTCGACCAGGGTCGCACATCGCCTTGGACTTTGTTACAGGACTGTCTCACTCTAATGGTAACCACTATCCTCATCATATTCGTCTGGTTCGCAAAGATGGCTCATTTTGCGGCGCTCCCCAAGTTACCATCAGCTTTGGAGACAACCCAGATGCTGGTGGAGCAGGTGTTTTATGGGGGCTCCCAGTTTTCTTCATCAATCGCTCCAACCAGGACCTTGAGGCGGCCATCCAATGCGTCTGCCATCAGCAGCTCTGAAGTTGGTAAACCGACCATCTTTGGATTGAGTATGCCCACAATTCCCTCATTAGCTTAGCCATAGGATTGTCACCTTTCCTTACGATTTACGAGTACAATTCTCTCACATCAGAGGTCGTGGTCATGCCTGTGTTGGCCCACCTGCTCCGAACACACCTGGCATGGCACAACACAGGAACACGCTGACCAGAACCTTAGAATGGACCCAACGTCAGGCTAACCGTCATCGCACGCCTGGACCATCCCACCAGGTGGGTCAAAAAGTATGGCTCTTTTCCAGTGACCTGCCTCTCGCTACAGATTCCAAGTAGCTGACCCCCAGATTCCTTGACCCCATCATCAGGATCATTAACCACGCTGCAGTCAATATTTTCGTCCCGGACGCCCTCAAGTGCAACGCTGTCTTCCATGTCTCTCATGTCAAGCCAGTAGCCTCAAATCCTCTCAGCCCTTGGGAGGTGCCGCCCCCTCCTCCTAGGCTTATCGACTACTACCCTGCATTCACAGTCAAGGCCACCTTGGATGGGAAAAGGAGGGGCAAAGGATTCCAGTTCCTTGTAAACAAAGAGGGGTATGGCCCTGAGTAGCGCTCGTGGCTCGTTAGGTCCCTTATCCTCAACCCAGTTTTATCGCTGTTTTCCAAAGAAGCCAGGTAAGACGCCAGGAGGTGTCCGTTAAGGGTGAGGTGGGGGCACTGTGATGATTACCTGCTGTTAGGTGTGTCTCTTTCTCTTCCTACAGTGGGGCGATCCACAGGTGGCACTGATTTTTAGCACACCGTCCGCTAATTACACACACCTATTTAGGCCGAGTAGTGGCAGCTAGGGGACGCCGGTTTCACATCCTTGGTTCTCCTGTTCGTGGGTAAGCAAACTTCAACGCCAATGGTGTTTCCCGTGGCTCGCCCTCTGTGGCTCCTTCTCGCTTTGGCACCGGCGTCCCCCCCATGTCTAGTTGACCCAGCTGTGTGCTGTTTTTCCACTGCGTGCTTCTTCTCTCGCCACTATCGCTGTTTGTTATTTCCTTCTTGGATTATAGACTGTAAATTGCAAGTTGGGCTTCTTTTCTGCATCTTGGGTTCGGCACCACACAAGATATGAAATACAATACAACAGTATGTACTACAACTACTACTACAGGAGTTTTATTAAATAGTGTGATGTTATTGTCCAGCGTTTACTTTGAATCATGGATTTTTGTAGGAGCTGCTTCTCCGTAGTGTAACAATAGGAACTGCTGTATTATTGTTAGTTATGCTGTACACGGGTGTCTTTCAGAGAGATGACAGCATTCTGTGTCTGTCTACCAAGGGTAATGGCCGATCGTACAATTTGTGATGTCAGGAGACAGAGCAAACTGAAAGAAGTCAAACACAGTATCGGCAGCTTTTATATGTTTTAATGTATAATTGTCTGTTGTTTGAACATTTGTGGCTGCATGCTGCAGACGCTGGCTCCGTATTCTTGTGGTAAGGACTGACATTGCTACAATCAGGCTGACTCATAACATTGTGGCCATATTTTAATTGTTGGTTTCTCTGATGTGGTTGTCCGCTTTGTCTCTTTTGCTGTAACTTTGAGTTCCGTAAATGGAACTACTTCACTACTTCATCGCAGAGCAGGGAGGCTTTTAACTAAAATTATGCTTGGAAATCAAGCTTAACAAAAAAATCTAAGAGACAGTTTGTATATAACAATACATGTAAGTTGGCCTACTCTCAAATTGCGGTACCACTGTACGTGATGGTATAGTGCAGGGGTAGCCAACGCGGTGCCCGCGGGCACCAGGTCGCCCGTAAGGACCAGATGAGTCGCCCGCTGGCCCGTTCTAAAAATAGCTCAAATAGCAGCACTTACCAGTGAGCTGCCTCTATTTTTTGAATTTTATTTTTTTACTAGCAAGCTTTGCTTGACATTTTTAATTCTAAGAGAGACAAAAGTCAAATAGAATTTGAAAATCCAAGAAAATATTTTAAAGACTTGATCTTCACTTGTTTAAATAAATTCATTTATTTTTTTACTTTGCTTCTTATAACTTTCAGAAAGACATTTTTAGAGAAAAAATACATGTTTAAAACTGATTTTAGGATTTTTAAACACATATACTCTAGAGGAGGGAGAGTTACCCACATCTGAGGTCCTCTCCAAGGTTTCTCATAGTCAGCATTGTCACTGGCGTCCCACTGGATGTGCATTTTCCCTGCCCACTGGGTGTGAGTTTTCCTTGCCCTTTTGTGGGTTCTTCCGAGGATGTTGTAGTCGTAATGATTTGTGCAGTCCTTTGAGACATTTGTGATTTGTGGCTATATAAATAAACATTGATTGATTGATTGATTGATTTATACTTTTTTAACTTTTAAATTCCTTCCTCTTCTTTCCTGACAATTTAAATCAATGTTCAAGTCAATTTATTTTTTTTATTGTAAAGAATAATAAATAAATTTCAATTTAATTATTCATTTTAGTTTCTGTTTTTTGGACGAAGAATATTTGTGAAATATTTCTTCAAACTTATTATGATCAAAAATAAAATAAAAATTATTCTGGAAAATTTAGAATATCTAGACAATCAAATTTAAATCTTATTTCAAAGTCTTTTGAATATCTTTTAAAAATTTTGTTCTGGAAAATCTAGAAAAATAATGATTTGTCTTTGTTAGAAACATAGCTTTGTCCAATTTGTCATATATTCTAACAAAGTGCAGATTGGATTGTAACATTTTTAGAACATGTCATCAAAATTCTAAAATTAATCTTATTCAGGAAAAATTCTTTTTTTAATTTAAAAACAAAAGATTCGAATTAGCTATTTTTTCTCTTCTTCTTTTCGGTTGAATTTTGAATTTTAAAGAGTCGAAATTGAAGATAAACTATTTTTCAGAATTTACCTTTAATTTTTTTCCTGTTTTCTCCTCTTTTAAATCGTTCAATTAAGTGTTTTTTTTTCATCATTTATTCTCTACAAAAAAAATTCCGTAAAAGGAAAAAAAAATGTACGACGGAATGACAGACAGAAACACCCATTTTTTATATATACAGTATATAGATGTATTCATTAAAGGTAAATTCAGCAAATTGGCTATTTCTGGGAATTTATTTAAGTGTGTATCAAACTGGTAGCCCTTCGCAATAATCAGTACCCAAGAAGTAGCTCTTGGTTTCAAAAAGGTTGGTGACCCCTGGTATAGTGTATTCAGTATACACTACTGCATACCTCTACAAGGAAACAATGTGACGTCAGTGCAAAATGGCGACACCTTGTACGGAAATGGAATCACTAGCTTCTACAGTCAATTAACAGCCCAACCTCAAAATTTGCAACAAGGTGAACACAAGTTGACAAATGACCTTAAATTGTTACTGAAATTACCACAGGCAAGCAATGTAGAATATGTAGACGTGGCTTGGAGATTCACCTTCCCTGAACACTAGCCTGGATGACCCGGTGGCTTGCGGCACCACCGCTAGCCGTTTTAAAGGGCGATGGAGGCGGCGCCACACCAGACTGTAACGCAGTTGTAGTGCTGGCCACCAAAATTACTTTGCTTTTAACTTTATACAAATTCAGACAACATCAATAGCAAAAAAATTGGCACCTATACAAGATCCACTGTGTTGTACGACATTTTTCCTACGGGGGCTGTAATCAGTCACAAATGGTGCTCGTGCCGTGCTAACAGGCCCTGAATAATCAAGCAAAAATGAACAAGCTAATCAATTTACCTCGAGTGCCTTCCATGCCATGCCTGCAGACAAAGAAAATGTGTGTAAACTTAAGCCACCTCCTCATTTTTCTTTTTCCTTGTGCTGGGAGCTTTGAATGGTAATCAACATGTGAATTGAATTAAATTGCCGATTTCTTCACACTTATGCACCTAATTTTCTTTATTAGAATAGCATTTTATAATATTTGAAAAAGAAAGAATTTACAAAAAATGTTTGTGTAAGGTCACATTTTCACAAGCTTTGCACAACAGAAACACGAAATAATATTGCTGGTGTCTTAGATATGTTCAGCTTTATGCAAAGCAAAATGCACAAAAGAGACAACACTAATATTATGGAAAGTACTCCAAGGTTGCTACCAATAACAGCGATACTGCTCTCCTTTTTGCTTTACTTAAAAAGATTAAACTACAAGTAATATAGTTTATTCCAGTTGAAATGTATCCCCAAGCAGATTTCATAATGCAACTACCTAGTGTCCAAAATAAATCCACATCATCCAAATAAGTTCAGATAAAGCACCTAAAAAATCAGCAGGTGCACTGCTATATCGGCTTTTAATTGTCTGTAGTAAATTAAAAATAAATAGAACTATAACATATGTTTTACACACAAAGAGATCAGATATGAAAAGTTAAGTTCATAGAACCAGTCTACTTCAACCCATGATTTGGTAAATTCGGCAAGAGAACCTTGCTGAGACATGTTGTACAGAGACATTTGACAGCGATGCATTTAAAAGTGTACTGTAAACAAAGAGGATTTTCAAGAAAAAAAAAGACATTTCATGATTTAAAAAAAAAGTGTCGGCTTTACAGAAAATGTTACAACGTTTTTGACACTCTATCAATGAGTTTTCACCTTTGTATCTTAACCAAAATGTATGAATTTGCAGCCGCTTTTTTAGAAATTGAAGCAAAAGTTTAATGTTCAGAATGTTTTTTATTTCAGTAACGTTGGATTAGCCTGTGATTTTGCTGAGTTGTCATCAATGTTTTGTTAAGGCAGTTAATAGGACAAATATTTGCGGCATGAAACTAGTGCTGTCAAACAATTACTTAAAAAAATCAGACTACCGTATTTTTCCGACCATAGCGCGCACCATATTATAAGGCGCACTGACGATGAGAGGATCTATTCAGGTCTATTTTCATACAAAAGGCGCATTAAAGGGGTCATATTATGATTTTTTCCCCTAAATTCAAAACACTTCCTTGTGGTCTACTCAGTGGCCTAGTGGTTAGAGTGTCCGCCCTGCGATCGGTAGGTCTTGAGTTCAAATCCCGGCCGAGTTATACCAAAGACTATAAAAATGGGACCCATTACCTCCCTGCTTGACACTCAGCATTAAGGGTTGGAATTGGTGGTTAAATCACCATAAATGATTCCCGGGCGCGGCACCGCTGCTGCCCACTGCTCCCCTCACCTCCCAGGGGGTGATCAAGGGTGATGGGTCAAATGCACAGAATAATTTTGCCACACCTAGTGTGTGTGTGACAATCATTGGTACTTTACATAACATGTAATGGTGGTTCTTTGGTCATAATGTTGCCCAGATAATATTTACAGATCATCTTCAAGTTGCTTTCTGACCCTCTCTACAGGATGCCCTATTTTGCGGGCGGTCTTATTTGCGTGGCTCCATTTTGACAGCGTCTCTTCCCATCATCTTTGTTGTACTGGTAGTTTTTAGCACTTCCACAGTGAGTATACTGAGATTTATAAGTTAGAAATGTACGCTACTTTTTAATAGAAATGGCAACAGCTGTGGATGAATGCCCCACAACAAGAAAATAGAGAAAAAGAAGGGGCTTATTGACAATGGTGCGGGCTACAATGGCGGAAGCGTGCACATTTTAGGGACTTATGCAGATACCAAATGATGCTGTGTTAACACGGGTTTCCTCTTTCTACGCTTGTTCTTAAGAGAAATTCTGAGTGTTCAAAAATTAGGAGACTGACCTGTAGGACAGTGTGTCACCAAGCTTGTCAATCGGTGGCAAGGTCCGACTTTGTGGTTCTCGTCCAAAAAATGGTGGAGGGCCATCTCCAGGTTGGGGAGGAGTTCAAGTACCTCGGGGTCTTGTTCACAAGTGAAAGAAGAGTGGATCAACAGGCGGATCGGTGCAGTATCTGCATCATTCCATTGTGGTGAAGAATGAGTTGTGCTGGGATGCAAAACTCAATTTACCGGTCCATCTACGTCCCTATCCTCACCTATGGTCATTAGCTTTGGGTTATGACCGAAAGGACAAGATCACAGGTACAAGCAGCCAAAATGAGTTTTCCCCCCATCGGGTGAGAGGGAAGTCTGGGCTTCTCTGCTTAAGCTGCTGCTCCTGCAAACCTACCTCAGATAAGCGGGAAAAAAAATGCATGGAAGGAATTTCCGTAGACTCTACGGCACCATAGTTACTCTTCTGTACTCTGACCATATCATCAGATCAGTGATACTGAAAATACACAAACATTTGAAAGAGATGTGCTGTTTGTCCTTCACAATCTTTATGTATGACAACAACACTTATACTTGGCTTTTTTTATGCATTCAAATGTGTTAATAAATAACTAACAAGTGAGTCAACAGATGGAGGAGCCTCTATTGTGCCCATTATACCCTCTAAAACAGGGGTCAACAACGCGGTGCCCGTGGGCACCAGGTAGCCCGTAAGGACCAGATGAGTCGCCCGCTGGCCTGTTCTAAAGATAGCTCAAATAGCAGCTGTGGAGAGGCGGAGCTGACGGTCCGACAGAGAGGCAGGGCATGCCCAAGATGGCGGCGAGGAGGCGCGGATGGCGAGCGAGCAGCAAGGCGGGGCGTGCCGGGAGCGACGCCACAAACAAGATCAGTTGTGTGGATCGCGCACCTGTAAACAATTAACGTATTTCCTCTCTCTGTATAAAAGGGGAGAAGGAGAAGAGAACGGGGCTGGTAATGGTACGGAGCGAGAAAAACACATACAACGACGGAGACGGAGCCGGAGACAGTAAGAGGCGGAGTGAAGTACGTGCTGCTGAAAAGCAGACAGCGGAGCGAGCAGCAGAGGGAGATTGGAGACGCAGCAGAAGAGCGACCCGACCGCAGACAAACTTGTGTGGGCAAATAAAGCAAGTCAAACCTGCTCAAAGTCAAGTCCTTCCTTGGTGGTCCATGGAACCCGCAAGACGACGGAGTGAGTCCATCACAGCAGCACTTACCAGTGAGCTGCCTCTATTTTTTAAAATGTATTTATTTATTAGCAAGCTGGTCTCGCTGTGCTCGGCATTTTTGATTCTAAGAGGGACAAAACTCAAATAGAATTTGAGAATCCAAGAAAACATTTTAAAGACTTGGTCTTCACTTGTTTAAATACATTTATTTATTTTCTTACTTTGCTTCTTTCAGAAAGACAATGTTAGCAAAAAAATACAACCTTAAAAATTATTTAAAAATTTTCAAATACATATACCTTTTTACCTTTTAAAGTCCTTCCTCTTCTTTCCTGACAATTTGAATCAATGTTCAAGTATTTTTATTTATTTTTATTGTAAAGAATAAAAAATACATTTTAATTTAATTCTTCATTTTAGCTTCTGTTTTTTCGAGGAAAAATATTTGTGAAATATTTATTCAAACTTATTATGATTAAAATAAAAATAAAAATATAATGGCATATCTATCAAATCTGTAAAAATCAAATTTAAAACTTTTTCGAAGTATTTTGAATTTCTTTTAAAATTTTTGTTCTGGAAAATCTAGAAGAAATAATTTGTCTTTTTTAGGAATATAGCTTGGTCCAATTCGTTATATATTCTAACAACGTGTAGATTGTATTTTAACCTATATAAAACACATCATCAAAAATATATATTTATTGTGAGAAATCATTAAGATGATAAGTGTTTCCACAAAGTTAAATATTATTAATTATTATTAATAACAGAGTTAAAGGTAAATTTAGCAAATTGGCTATTTCTGGCAATTTATTTAAGTGTGTATCAAACTGGTAGCCCTTCGCATTAATTAGTACCCAAGAAGTAGATCTTGGTTTTAAAAAGGTTGGTGACCTCTGTTCTTAAACATCCGGAAACCGCTAACAATACTCCATTTACGTGTCAGGAAAATTAACCAAATATGAGTGATATTGTCATTACAAACCTCTTTTCCATATGAGTTGGGGAATTGTGTTGAATGTAAATATAAATGGAATACAATGATTTGCAAATCCTTTTCAACCCATATTTAATTGAATGCACTACAAAGACAAGATATTTGATGTTCAAACTCATAAACTTTTTTTTTTTTGCAAATAATAATTAACTTAGAATTTCATGGCTGCAACACGTGCCAAAGTAGTTGGGAAAGGGCATGTTCACCACTGTGTTGTATCACATTTTCTTTTAACAACACTCAAACGTTTGGGAACTGATGAAACTAATTGTTGAAGCTTTGAAAGTGGAATTCTTTCCTATTTTTTTCTTTATGTAGAGCTTCATAATGCGCCACATATTTTCAATGGGAGACAGGTCTGGACTGCAGGCGGGCCAGGAAAGTACCCGCACTCTTTTTTTACAAAGCCACGCTGTTGTAACACGTGCTGAATGTGGCTTGGCATTGTCTTACTGAAATAAGCAGGGGTGTCCATGAAAAAGACGGCGCTTAGATGGCAGCATATGTTGTTCCAAAACCTGTGTGGACCTTTCAGCATTAATGGTGCCTTCACAGATGTGTAATTCACCCATGCCTTGGGCACTAATGCACCCCCATACCATCACAGATGCTGGCTTTTGAACTTTGTGTTGATAACAGTCTGGATGGTTCGCTTTTCCCATTTGGTCCGGATGACATGATGTCGAATATATCCAAAAACAATTTGAAATGTGGACTCGTCAGACCTTAGAACACTTTTCCACTTTTGCATCAGTCCATCTTAGATGATATCGGGCCCAGAGAAGCCGGCGGCGTTCCTGGATGTTGTTGATAAATGGCTTTCGCTTTGCATAGTACAGCTTTTGTAGCGACAAACTGTATTTAGTGACAGTGGTTTTCTGAAGTGTTCCTGAGCCCATGTGGTGATATCCTTTAGAGATTGATGTCGGTTTTTGATTCAGTGCCGTCTGAGAGATCGAAGCTCACGGTCATTCAATATTGGTTTCCGGCCATGCCGCTTACGTGGAGTGATTTCTCCAGATTCTCTGAACCTTTTGTTGATATTATGGACCGTAGATGTTGAAATCCCTAAATTTCTTGCAATTGCACTTTGAGTTAAAGTTAAAGTACCAATGATTGTCACACACCCACTAGGTGTGGTGAAATTTGTCTTCGGCATTCGACCCATCCCCTTGATCACCCCCTGGGAAGTGAGGGGAGCAGTGGGCAGGAGCAGTGCCGCGCCCGGGAATCATTTATGGTGATTCAACCCCCAATTCCAACCCTTGATGCTGAGTGCCAAGCAGGGGGGACAATGGGTCCCATTTTTTTATAGTCTTTGGTATGACTCGGCCGGGGTTTGAACACACAACCTACCAATCTCAGGGCGGACACTCTAACCACTAGGCCACTGAGTAGGTTTGAGAAACCTTGTTCTTAAACTGTTTGACTATTTGCTCACGCAGTCGTGGACAAAATGATTTTCAAATCATTGTATTCCGTTTATATTTACATCTAACACAATTTCCCAACTCATATGGAAACAGAGTTGGAAAAAATGCCAACCCAAACTATTTTAGCGGCGCATTGATAGCAATGAGCTAATTCTAGCTTACGCTGCTATTGTTGACACACTGAGCCGGCGGTTGCTTCTGCTTCATCTCAAACTTGCTAAAAGTAAATTATAGATGATAAATAATGTCTCTGTCACCTGTTAGAAAAATTGTGCCATGTATTAACAGTCTTGTTAACGTTTGACATCCCCCGAGATCGCAAAAGAGACATAGTTGCGGCAACTTTTTTTCAACCCTTTGATTGCGATTGAATGTTCATCTAATCAAGATTATGTGAGCGTCCTGTTGGTCGGCATCCCAGTAAGAGTGGAAATATTACTGTAAGTGTTTGTTTTATTCTGGTTTATTATGGTTAGTTTGTATATTTAGCACCTAGCAATGCTGCTAATACTACAGTGTTACAATAAAGATGCAGCCATTTAGCACTCGGCTTCTAAAACTTATTGCTCACCCTCATTGTGCTTGGGCTCAAAAATATAAGGTTCTGGATTATAATTTTTCCCAAAATAATAATTCTCACAAAGTCTGCTTGATTAGCATTGTTGTTGATGGGCAAAGGCTGTCTGGTTCCCAACGCTACGTCACGGATCACGTGACTGACTTCCACAGATGATAAAGTGAACTGGACACCTCATGTAAAAAATATAAAACATGAAGTAGCAAGAAAAAGCAACAATAATGAATAAAGCTAAATATGCATTTGACCAAAAATCACTCCATATTCTCTAGTGCTCGCTAGTGTTACCATATCTGAGTTATTTGGGAAAAAAAAACTACAAAAGTACACTTCATTAACAATGTTACAAAAAAGATCAGTTAGAATAATACTTTATGTTGGATATAGAGAACATTCAAACCCTTTTTTCATTGAATCAAACATTTTGAAACTCAACGATATAGTGAATTTGCAAACAGCTAAAAGTATGTACAAAGCACACTACAACCTGCAACCCAAGAATGTACAACAATTATTGTCAACAAAAGTGGAAAAATTTTAGAGAAACATTTAATTCAAAACATGAGGATGCACGTACAACATTTAAAACCTTCAGTATTTCTGTATGTGGAATTAAATTATGGAATGGACTAAGCAAAGAAATCAAACAATGTACCAATATGAGACACTTCAAGAAACTCTTCAAACCTAAAGTGTTTAAAAAGTACAAGGGCGAATAACCATGATAAACATTCTGAATGTATTTCATCCATCCATTCATTTTCTAGATAATCTTACTTATCTCACCATATGAAATATAAATCAGTTCTCTTATTAATATTTATGTATATATTTATTTTTTGGGTTATTACTTATGGAGTATATTGTGAATAAATTGAGAACAGGAAGTGAACACAAGTTTTAGCAACTGCTATGTGAAGGAATAGGGGTATGATTAGATAAACTTTGCTTCTATTACCTATTCCTTTTAGAACATGTTAAAAAGAGAAACTGGAAATTGCGATGCATCATGTTGTATGTTTGCATGCATGGTCGAAATAAACACAAACTCAAACTCAACCATGAACTATCAAAATGGTAAGGGGATGTCTGTGTGGTTGATACTATTTTGATCATATCTATTTGTTTGCAAACTTTGGAAGACTTTTGGTGTCATAAATCAAACATACAATACATGATTATAGCTTCAATGTAGAGGCAACTGGTTTTTCCCACTCTACTTGTACTTGAATCTCTTCTTGGGTGCCCCTCTTTTGCGGTGATCAGCAGAGTTGGTCGTCAGGGCCTATCTTGGGCAGGCAATGAGTCACCATCGTGAAGAAAAGTCCTGCCCCGTGTACCTGCATGTGTCTTCAACAGAAAGGCCTCGATACTGGTCTCCCGCACACGTTTAAGCACTGTAGTGTTGGTGATAAAGTTGTTCCAATTGATCTTGAAGATGGTGTGGAAGTAGCATTCACGGAAGTGTTCCGGAAGTTTGAGGAGGTTTTTTTCAGGTGACTCTGTGAAGACTTGGCGGCATAGCGATGCCGAGTTTGTTTTTCCAAGGATGCGTCGGCATGAAACACAGCGTGAGGTAAGATAAAATATTTATTTAACAAAAGGAGCTAGGAACAAAAATACTGGAGCTAAGCAGAAAAGGCAAACAAAGGGAGCTAGCGTGAGAGCTAGAGAAAACGGACAGAAACAACTAAAACTTGGCACAAAGGCACACAAAGTGAAAACAAAACCATTAGCATGAGAGCTAGACAAGAACAACGGCGTAGTGTATAAGCTAGCGAGGCTAAACATACCAAGAGTCTTCAACTGTTGCGTGTGAGCAAATTAGAGTCCGACAATGAGTGAACAGAAAAGGCTGGCTTATAAAGGGTGATGATTAGTGGAACAGGTGTAGTTCTTGAAACCATAGCAGATGGAAATAATGTGTTGCTATGGAAACAGACTAAAAACAGAAACTAAGGAGTCAAACTACCAAAATGTGATACAGAAAAGAATCAAAACTACAACATAGAACGATCCGAGCAGCGGATCGCAACAAACTCAAGACTTGGAGAAATCTGGGAAGGTTGGCAATATGACGGACATTGGTGGCATTCTTCAGGTGTTGGTTTTCTCCGAACAAGATAGTGGAGTCTGCACATTCGTTAATGTGAGGTGTGCAGTAAACTGCCCCGGGTGATGGTTGATGGAGAACCTCGGTCTTCTTGAAGCAGACAGAGTTGTAAAACAAGATGTGCGCTGAAGGGCTCTGTGTTTGTACTACAAGGGGCAGCATATTTATTAAAAGTAGCTTACATATAAGTTGCGCCTTGGTCTTGTGCGTGCCTGCAGACGCTGGAGATTGAAAAGACTACCGTACATACATTGGTGTATGTAGACGCCATCTTCATCACCGATGTCTTTTGTGGCTTGCTGGAGGATCCTTCTGAAGAAGATGGTGAACACACCCTTGCTTCACCCCTTTGCTAATTGGAAAGGTCTGTAAGAAGCTGTTGTGACTAACTTTACTTCGCCGATTTTTATGTAGCTGAACAACCATGCTGAAAACATTTTGCTGGTACAATCTAGATGCTTTATGCCTTTGCTACTCACGATGTCAAATGCCTTGGTCAGGTCAAAGAAAATGACAAACTGCTTTGTTCTATTGACAGCATTTTTTCTTGAAGCTGTCTTAGGACAAATGCCATATCAATGGTTTAGTAATGATGAACTAATAGTCAACCTATATACAGTGGGTACCTAATAAATGTTAAACAAGCATTTACTACATACCCAGGTGATTCAGTATTCCCACGCTTTCATGATCTTCTATTTCTGTGTATATTATTTTATATCAGTAATTGTTGGAAAGTAATAAAAACATGTGAAAAAAAGTAATGATACTTTTAATATAGTTTCTCTTTTTTGCGTTGCAGCACCTCACCTGAATGTTTTTTTAAACTTTTTTCTTAACTTTATCACCTTACTTATTACACTTTCAAAGTATAAAACAAATATGAATTATTCAATACATTAACCAATTGTATTATGAAGTGAATTATATTTATATAGCACTTTTTCTCTAGTGACTCAAAGCACTTTACATAGTGAAACCCAATATCTAATTTTTAAATTTAAACCAGTGTGGGTGGCACTGGGAGCAGGTGGGTAAAGTGTATTGCCCTAGGATGGCGGAAACGGGGCTCGAACCTGCAACCCTCAAGTTGCTGGTACGGCCGCTCTACCAACCGAGCTATACCGCCCCAATTCACATATGTAACTTTTTATACACCATTGTTGTGTTATTTTAAACTCAGACTTTGTCCAATTAGTTTATTGTTTTAACACTTATTGTTTTGTTTACAGTAAATCAATTTATAAACGTGCAAAGACAATCACTTAAATTTTTCAATAGATGTGTTTTTTGTCTGTGTATTGGTTTATCGCAATCATTTTTCTTTAAAGAAAGAAAAATAAAACAAACAAGTCAAGATCGACAAATTGATGTCACATGTCTGAGTAAAATACATCATTAGCATGCAAAAGGCCCCAAGAGAGGAAGTTTAAGACACATGCATCTTTCTAAGTTGAGGAGTGCATTGTCTTTAAAAGGACAGGAAAAGAATGATACAAAGAAAGAAAAAAAAAAAATACTTCAAGACTCCGACTCATTTTTTTCCCTGTATGAAAGTTTTCCAAGGTCGTTTACAGAGTCGTGTTACCACAACAGCTGAATACAAATTTGTTTCCTTGTTCTACAAGTCACGGAGTGTTGAGTCTTTAAGCGATCATTATTACCATACAAATAGACAGATCTATTTAACAACGCTCTTTTTATCGCATAACACTTATTCTTTAGTGTTGCTTTCTGAAAGGCACTGAAATGCCCCCCCTCCTCTTTTTGGGAAAGGAAATAGTCTGGCGGTTGATAAAGGCTCAGAGCAATAGAAGAAGCAAGGCTGACATCTTCTTAAGAGATGATAGCGGGGCCAAATCAAATGGGATGGAGCAGTCACTCTTCTCACAGATAGGTAGCTCATTTCTGCTGGCTGAGAGTTTGCATCCCAAGTGGCGCTCTGCCCGGGAAAGATAGCTCACTCTCAGTCCATTCATTATTTTATTCTCTGCCTCTTCTTTTCATGTCTCAAGCTAGCTTCTGTTCAATGCTTTTAATGAGTAGCCTATTTTGCTCAAGTGTTGATGTGGATCTTGGAATTTAGATTTTGAGACAACATGTTTAATTACAAGTTTTTCCCCCCACCATTTGTTGGAAAAGAGGCAGAAATCAATTATTTCTATTAGACAATGGTGAATGCAAGTGAATGGCAGCATGTTGAAACAAAAGCTCGGTGTTTGCAAAGATAAGTGTCAGCCTTATCCACTCATTCCGACCCCCGGAGGTTAACTGTGTAATTTGGCTTCATAATGGCTTTACATAAGCTCAGGCTTCTACAAAATTCTACATTTAGAATCTCAACTCATTTATTTTAAAGATTGGAATTTGAATTAAATTAGTTCCACACCTACAGGATGTTGAATTGGAATTAAAATAAGTAAACATTTAATTCAAATCAAATTCCTTATGAACAAGTAACAACAAGAATGTGTCATATTTTGGTGCAAATCAGCTAAATTGGTTGGTTTTCTGACATGGACTTGTTTCTTCAGCATTGTCCACACGTTTAAGTCAAGACTTTGGGAGGACCATTCCAAAACCTTAATTCTAGCCTGATTTAGCTATTTCTTTACCATTTTTGACGTGTGTTTGAAGTCATTGTCCTGTTGGAACACCCAACTGCCCCCAAAACCCAACCTCTGGGCCGATGACTTTAGGTTGTCCTGAAGAATTTGGAGGTAATCCTCCTTTTTCATTGTTCCATTTACTCTCGGTAAAACAGCAGTTCCTTTGGCAGCAAAACAGGCCCAGAGCATAATACTACCACCACCATGCTTGACGGTAGGTTTGGTGTTCCTAGGATTAAAGGCCTCACCTTTTCTTCTCCAAACATATTGCTGGGTGTTGTGGCCAAACAGCTCAATTTTTGTTCTATCCGACATCACATGGACAAAGATAAGACGTTCTGGAGCAAAGTTCTGTGGTCAGATGAAACAAAACATTGTTTATTTTCACACTATCACAATTAGGACCACGATTGTTATTGAGTGTATTACATCTCATCTAAAATTTGACATGGCATTTGTGGAAATCGTAGAAAAACTTTGGACGGTTAAAAAAATTGCTACGCTCAACACGATGAAACTTCTGTTGCACTGATCACATCAAGTCGTATCACAACACAACCAAAAATGGTGCTTAATTGAATTTATTGGGATTAACTAGAAAAAAAACTTAATCGTGGTCAGATACATAACATATCTGACCACCTGATATGATAACATCACAATTAGTTACGCTTTCATGGGCTGCCAACTCGGTTGACACCAAATCAAAATCGAAGTTTAATTACTGCAGTTATCAATCACAACAGGCTGAGGTTTCTTAAAGGGGAACATTATCACCAAACCTATGCAAGTGTCAATATATACCTTGATGTTGCAGAAAAAAGACCATGTATTTTTTTAATCGATTTCCGAACTCTAAGTAGGTGAATTTTGGCGAATTAAACGCCTTTCTGTTTATCGGTCTTGTAGCGATGACGTCAGAACGTGACGTCACCGAAGTAATACACCCGCCATTTTAATTTTCACATTACATACACCGAGTCTCAGCTCTGTTATTTTCCGTTTTTTCGACTATTTTTTGTAACCTTGGAAACATTATGCCTCGTCGGTGTGTTGTTGGAGGGTGTAACAACACTAACAGGGAGGGATTCAAGTTGCACCACTGGCCCGAAGATGCGAAAGTGTCTGCCGCCAGACCCCCATTGGATGTACCAGAGTGTCTTCACATTTGACCGGCGATGCTAAGACAGACATGGCACAGAGATGTATGGATAACCTGCAGATGCATTTGCAACGATTAAGTCAACTAAATCACAAAGGTGAGTTTTGTTGATGTTGTTGACTTATGTGCTAATCAGACATATTTGATTGCAGCATGACTGCCAGCTAATCGATGCTAACATGCTACGTTAATCGATGCTAACATGCTACGGTAATCGATGCTAACAAGCTATTTACGCTAGCTGTATGTACATTTGAAACTACAAACCCACATTTATTGCGAAACAAACACTTACCAATCGACGGATTTAAGTTGCTCCAGTGTCACAAGATGCGAAAGTCCTGATCGTTTGATCTGCACATTTTACCGGTGATGCTAATAAGGCAGCCATGCTATGGGCCACTTCATTAGGTATACCCATGCTATGGCCGAATAACGTCAATAGCTATTCACTCAAGTTTCTTCTTCAATTTCGTTTTCGCTATCTGCCTCCATACTCCGACCATCTGTTTCAATACATGCGTAATCTGTTGAATCGCTTAAGCTGCTGAAATCCGAGTCTGAATCCGAGCTAATGTCGCTATATCTTGCTGTGGTAACCGCCATATTGTTTGTATTGGCAGCCCTGTATGACGTCACAGGGAAATGGACAGTCGCATCGCAAATAGCGAAAATCAAGAACTTTAAAGCTTTTTTTAGGGATATTCCGGGAGGTGTAAAATTTTGAAAAAAACTTCGAAAAATAAAACAAGCCACTGGGAACTGATTTTTATTGTTTTTAACCCTTTTGAAATTGTGATAATGTTCCCCTTTAATTTGTTTTGTACTCCATCTTCCAGTTAAATCAGAATTGTTGAGCCTTACATCTTTGGCCTGCCGATATGGAAGTATTAATGTACTTCCATCTGCTGAGCCTTTAAAAGTGCGTAAACAGCATTGTCTGCATTGCAGCCAATGCAGTGACTGTGCTAATAGGTTGCATTCACCTGACATCACGTCCAGCTCATTAACTTTGCAATGCTCAAAGTGGTCGTCAAGCGAGCGTCTGTTGTCAAAGCATTCTAGGTGGCATTTTTCCTTTCTCGAAGAATCAATCAATCAATGTTTATTTATATAGCCCCAAATCACAAATGTCTCAAAGGACTGCACAAATCATTACGACTACAACATCCTCGGAAGAACCCACAAAAGGGCAAGGAAAACTCACACCCAATGGGCAGGGAGAATTCACATTCAGTGGGACGCCAGTGACAATGCTGACTATGAGAAACCTTGGAGAGGACCTCAGATGTGGGCAACCCCCCCCCTCTAGGGGACCGAAAGCAATGGATGTCGAGCGGGTCCAACATGATACTGTGAAAGTTCAATCCATAGTGGCTCCAAGACAGCAGCGAGAGTCCCGTCCACAGGAAACCATCTGAAGCGGATCAGCAGCGTAGAGATGTCCCCAACCGATACAGGCGAGCGGTCCATCCTGGGTCCCGACGAGCGGTCCATCCTGGGTCTCGACTCTGGACAGTCAGTACTTCATCCATGGTCATCGGACCGGACCCCCTCCACAAGGGAGGGGGGGACATAGGAGAAAGAAAAGAAGCGGCAGATCAACTGGTCTAAAAAGGAGGTCTATTTAAAGGCTAGAGTATACAAATGAGTTTTAAGATGAGACTTAAATGCTTCTACTGAGGTAGCATCTCGAACTGTTACCGGGAGGGCATTCCAGAGTACTGGAGCCCGAACGGAAAACGCTCTATAACCCGCAGACTTTTTTTGAGCTCTAGGAATCACTAATAAGCCGGAGTCTTTTGAACGCAGATTTCTTGCCGGGACATACGGTACAATACAATCGGCAAGATAGGCTGGAGCTAGACCGTGTAGTATTTTATACGTAAGTAATAAAACCTTAAAGTCACATCTTAAGTGCACAGGAAGCCAGTGCAGGTGAGCCAGTACAGGCGTAATATGATCAAACTTTCTTGTTCTTGTCAAAAGTCTAGCAGCCGCATTTTGTACCAACTGTAATCTTTTAATGCTAGACATGGGGAGACCCGAAAATAATACGTTACAGTAATCGAGACGAGACGTAACAAACGCATGGATAATGATCTCGGCATCTCCAGTGGACAAAATGGAGCGAATTTTAGCGATATTACGGAGATGAAAGAAGGCCGTTTTAGTAACGCTTTTAATGTGTGACTCAAAGGAGAGAGCTGGGTCGAAGATAATACCCAGATTTTTTACAGAGTCACCTTGTTTTATTATTTGGTTGTCAAATGTTAAAGTTGTATTATTAAATAGAGGTCGGTGTCTAGCAGGACCGATAATCAGCATTTCCGTTTTTTTGGCATTAAGTTGCAAAAAGTTAGCGGACATCCATTGTTTAATTTCATTAAGACACGCTTCCAACTGACTACAGTCCGGCATGTTGGTCAGCTTTAGGGGCATGTAGAGTTGGGTGTCATCAGCATAACAGTGAAAGCTAATACCGTATTTACGTATGACGTCACCTAGCGGCAGCATGTAGATGCTGAAGAGTACAGGGCCAAGGACCGAACCCTGGGGAACTCCACACGTTACCTTAACATAGTCCGAGGTCACACTGTTATAGGAGACGCACTGCATCCTATCAGTAAGATAAGAGTTAAACCATGACAGGGCTGAGTCTGACATACCAATTCGTATTTTGATACGCTCTAATAAAATATTATGATCGACGGTATCGAAAGCAGCGCTAAGATCGAGGAGCAGCAACATAGATGAAAAAGGCCTTATGCTTGCATTGTGTTAAGCTGTTGGAACCATTCAAATCGCAAAAAGGAAACATTTTCTTCAGAGTTCCTCGAGAGGTAATCAAGAAAAGCGAACGCATGAAGGATTTTACGAAGAGACGAGGACAAACACACAAGTTTGTTTGATATACTTCTAACGTTTTGCATTTCCCATTTAAGTATCATCTTGATATTTTTGTATTTTATTTTATTATTTTAGTAGTTCTTAAAGCGCATTTTCGGGAGGGTGTTTGATATTTCCTCTGCCAGGGTAGTGTGTTGTGTAGCTGTTTTGGCAGTTGGGAAAGGTGCAGTTTGGTTTGTGGATGGGTATTTTTTGGGTGCATTGAGCGATGCCGCGGGGATGGTGTTGACCGTGACTATTCGGTCGCGATGACTTTGTTTGGCTGTTTTGATATTTGTTTTTGTTGTGTTTATTGGAGGGTCCCCCAACAGGGGATTGGGCCTAGACCTGTTGGAGGGGGGAAAATGATTAGATAGTTCTCGGTGGATGGTGGGTTCCGGAATAGCTTGTGTATGGATTTGTTTGTATATATATATACGTGTCTGTGTGTGTGTGTGTAATTATTACTAATATATATATATATATATATATATATATATATATATATATATATATATATATATATATATATATATATATATACACACACAAACCCTGTTTCCATATGAGTTGGGAAATTGTGTTAGATGTAAATATAAACAGAAAACGATGATTTGCAAATCCTTTTCAACCCATATTCAGTTGAATGCACTACAAAGACAACATATTGCGGTTACGGACCATGCGACCCGGACAGGAGGAGCGGCCTTTGGTTCTGGGCCGGCAGCTACGAGATGCGGTGACAAGATGGCTGAAACACGGACAAATAGAGGACGTGATTGAGCAGATCATCCTTGAACAATTTCTGGAGGCAATTCCGGCGCGGACGTCAGCTTGGGTCCGCTACCACCGACCCCAAGATGTAGCAGCAGCGGTCGTTTTGGCGGAGGACCACCTGGCCGTACACTGGGAGAAGGGGAAGAAGGAGAAGGCTGCAGGAGGAGCGGAGCGGCCAGTTCCGACGCCGCGCAGGATGCGGGCGCTGCCGGCCGAAAGAGCCCAGCTGTCACGACACAACACCATTCTGCTTTCTCCTCCTCAGGGCCAGGCCGCTGCGGACACTGTGTTTCCCCCGCAAACGGCGCCTCGAATGCCTGGGCAGGTGTGCTGGAGATGTGGGCAGCTAGGACACCTGCAGCGGGAGTGTCCAACGATGGGAGAGGGGCAGGTTATCCGGGTTGGCGATCCTCCGGTACCCTCCCCCGGGCCAGGAGAGACACACTATGTACCGGAAAGAATATAAGGGAGTACACAACGGGCGATGGTGGATTCGGGCTGCAAGTAGTCAATGATTCACCAAAACTTGGTTCGACCTGGGGCGTTGAGAAAGGCTACACAGGTGTGGGTTAAATTTGTGCATGTGGATATTCACGAGTACCCTATCGTGTCGGTGGACATTTTTTTCGAAAAGGAAAAACATAGTGTTAAAGTGTCTGTAAGTTTGCGCCTGGTGCACCCCTTAATCTTGGGAACGAATTGGTCAGGATTTAACGGGTTAATAAAGCAGTGCGCAGGGGTGCGTTCACGACCGGTAGGAAAAGGGAATATCCGCGGCGCAAGATTTTCCGACACTGCCGGGGGGGAGGGGAAGCCGGCAGGGGCTTTGCAGGAGGTTTCCTTCGTCCCCAATGGCACCCCATGGATGATTTTCTACTCGAGCAGTCTCGAGATTACACTCTGCGCGCGACCTGGGACCAAGTGATTTCAACTGATGGGCAGTGGGTTTGCCCAGGGATAGCGGGGGATTTCCCTCACTTTGCATTATTTAGGGACAAATTATACAGAGTGACTCGTGACGCTCAGACAGGGGAGGAAATCACCCGATTGTTGGTGCCAAAAAGCCGTCGGGAAATGATTTTCCAGGCGGCACATTTTAATCCCATGGGCTATGATAAAACACTTAATCGGATCATGTCCCAGTTCTATTAGCCAGGCATTCAGGCATATGTGCCTGCTGGTGCGCGGCTTGACCAGACTGTCAACTAGTAAACCCTGCGGCCACCCCTAGGGCCCCTTTGCGGCCATTACCACTCATAGAAGTCCCATTTGACCAAACTGGCATGGACCTCGTCGGAGCATTTCACCCGAGCACCAAGCTATATCACTTTGCGCTAGTCCTGGTGGATTATGCAACGCGCTATCCTAAAGCAGTACCGCTGCGCTCCATCTCTGCAAAGAGTGTCGCACCGACACTGTTTCAAGTTATCTCCCGAGTTGGAATCCCGAAAGAGATTCTAAATGACCAGGGCACGTCCTTTATGTCATGCACGTCAAAGGAGCTGTATGGATTATTGGAGATCAAATTTATTCGAAACAGCGTTTACCACCCACAGACTGATGGGCTGGTAGAGTGGATGAATAGAACCTTGAAATCCATGATGCGGAAGTTTGTACACAAGGACAAACCAAATTCGCATAAATGGTTGGAACCCTTGTTATTTGCAGTGGGGGAGGTTTCTCAGGCCTCCACAGGTTTCTCCCCATTTGAAATATTGTTTGGCACGAAGCCACGCGGGGTACTGGACCTAGTTAAAGAAAGCTGGGAGGAAATCCAAGCCCCAGTAAAAACGAAATTCAATACGTCATGGACTTGACAACAAAACTCCAGACATTGGGTCACTTGTCATGTGAGAATTTGCTCCAAGCCCAAAAACGTCAGCAGCGCCTGTATAACAAGGGGACGCAACACAGACAATTTTCACCGGGAGAGTAAGTACTTGTATTACTCCCAACATCCAGTTCCAAATTACTCGCCAAGTGGCAAAGACTCTTTGTGGTCACACAACGAGTAGGTGACATATATTGCGTAGATTAGATTATGGTTGGAGGGACGCGGTGTCCGTCTCCATGGTGACGGCGATAGCGGAGAGCAAGGAGCTGGGTCCGGAGGTTACCCCCTCCCACCGGCCTTTCTCTCTCCGCTGTGATAAAAATCTTACCCTGTCACAGAAAGCAGACGTGGCCAAATTGCAGCAGCATTTTGCTGACGTGTTCTCCCCCTCGCCAGGCCGCACGACCCTCACCCAGCATCACATAGAGACCAACCCAGGCGTGACGGTGAAGTCTCGGCACCAAAGGCTACCCGAACACAAGCGCAAAGTAGTTCGGGAAGAATTAAAAGCCATGCTGGAATTAGGAGTGATATAAGAGTCATAGTGCATGGTGTAGCCCCATAGTTCTGGTAGGGAAGAAAGAGGGGTCTGTGCGGTTCTGTGTGGACTACAGCAAGGTAAATGATGTGTCACATTTTGATGCCTATCCAATACCCCGGGTCTACGATCTCCTGGACCAGTTGGGCACTGCTCGGTTTTTCACGACACTGGATTTGACTAAGGGCTACTGGCAGATTCCCTTGTCTCCTGAGTCCAAGGAAAAAACAGCAGTCTCCACTCCGGAAAGTTTATACCAATTTGTGACCCTTCCGTTCGGCTTGTTTGGTGCACCCGCCACATTTCAGAGACTCATGGACCGGGTACTGCGGCCCCATGCAGCATATGCTGCCACCTATCTGGATGATGTTATCATCCTGGGAACTACTGGGCGGAGCATGTGCAGAGGGTGGGGGCGGTACTCGAGTCCCTGAGGCGAGCGGGGCTCACTGCCAACCTGGCGAAGTGCGCGGTTGGCCGGAGGGAGGTACAGTATCTGGGGTACCACTTGGGGGAAGGCCAGGTGCGGTCTCAGATAGACAAGACCGCGGCAGTTGCGGCCTGCCCGACCCCGAAGACTAAAAAGGAGGTGAGGCAGTTTTTAGGACTGGTGGGCTGCTACCACAGGTTCAGCCTCCGGTTTGCGGACCTGACCAGCCCACTAACTGATCTCACCCGGAAAGGTGCTCCAGATCTGGTCCAGTGGACGGAGCAGTGTCAGCGGGCATTCGAGAAGGTGAGGAAAGCACTTTGCGATGAGCCGGTACTGCACATGCCAGACTTTTCCATCCCATTTTGTTTGCAGGCGTAGGCGTCGGGCAGAGGACTGGGAGCCGTTTTATCCCAGCAGCGGGAGGGGGGGGGGGGGGCACACCGACCACCCGGTCCTGTACATCAGCAGAAAGCTATTAGAAAGAGAGGCCAGATACAGCACGGTGGAGCGGGAGGGCCTCGCCATCCGGTGGGTGGTTGGTGCCCTCTGGTACTACCTGCTGGGACGCCCGTTCAGCCTCTTCCTGGACCACAAGCCCCTTCAGTGGGTCCAGCGCATGAAAGATGCCAACGCGCGGATCACCCGTTAGTATCTCGCTTAACAACCCTACATTTTCAGAGTGATCCATAGGCCCGGGGGGGAGTAGGCGCGGCCGGACGATGTCCCGGCCTAAGTCTGGCGTTAGAAGTATGTGGGGTGAGGGTGTAGTTAGCGTGCTGCAGGAGCAAAATGTCACTGTCTCAGTCAATGGTGTTGAGGGCGGAGCATCATTGACCAGGGGCGGGGCATGTGTGGGACAGAGATTCACAACTGGCAGGTGATTACATTTTGCAGGTGGTACGTGTTATTCTAATCAGCTGTTGTCTTTAACAGTGAGCGGCCAGCGGAGGAGAGTGTGGGAGAAACTGGAGAGACAGACATCTGAAAAAATTGTACTGGAAAGATTGTGCATTGCATCAAATGCTGATTAAAAACTCTGTTAAATAGCACGCCTGCCTCCTGTGACGTGGTATCCGTGGAAGTGGTAGGGAACGACTTCTACTAGAAGTTTTATTAAAATGGTGCAGCCCTTCTGCTAACTGCTTCACCACTGCTTACCTGTCCCTTCTACTACTAACTTACCCTCTTCTTGTTCTTTACGCCGATGACGTACACAAAGCAGGCTGAATCTGATGTTTCCTACATCAGAGGCTTCTGCCATGGTATTTGTCCTCAACAAAATAAGCAAGGACCAAATATCAGCTCTTTTTATATACCAGGTCTCCAATTGGTACCCAAAAATAATTTCTAATTGCAACAGAACGTAATTGATGTATAAGAACGTGCATAACATAACAGTGTGACGTCTTACTGTCAACACCTCCCTTCTGCTGTGACGTTTAAAAAGCTCATTTAAAGTGTCATGTATTTGTGACATGCAGTGATGTTTCAATTTTAGAAATGTGTAAGTCATATTTAAAGTAATAGAAATGCTAAAATCAATTTTGCTTGTAGTCGAATGTTGTCAGGAGTTGCATTGATGCCAGAAGTCAATTATTTACCATATCCGTTGGATCCATTGCTGGAAGGAAAATGACAGTCTACAAATGCTACCACAGGGATCTGTCAGTGGACAAGCAAAGAAAGAAGAGGTGGCTGTCAGATGCCAATCAAGCCCTTTGTGATGTGGCGATGGATACCTTCTGTGAGAACTTGAACACATGATGCTGTTCAAACACAATGAATGGTGAGTAAATTAATGAGTGTGACAAGTAGCTATTTTAATGTTCAAATGAACAGCTTTACTAGGACTATGTGCATATGAAATACATGTAAATTTATACAGTACACAGGCTGGTTCATTTTTTTGTACAGTGTGTTTCTTGTGTCCTTCTATTAACAGATATGTTTTTCTAATAATGGAAAAATTACATAATTCCACAGTGCAACAAGTTATGCACACACATTGTGTTGTGTGTTCACTGTGCTTCCAACAAGTTATTGTCAGAGATGTTCCTTTGTTTTACTAGGACAATATGAGGTCTTTCACTGTACTGGACACTACCCATCCATCCATTTTCATGTCCTGTTTGCTGGAGCCAAGCCCAGCTGAATCCGGGCGGTCGGTAGTCGCCACCTCATCACAGGGCCAACACAGATAGACGGACAACATTCACACTCCCATTCCCACACTAGGGACAATTTAGTGTTGCCAATCAACCTATCCTTTGTCTTTATCCATGTCTTTGGAGGTGGGAAAAAGCCGGAGTATCCGGAGGGAACCCACGCAGTCACGGAGAGAACATGCAAACTCCACACAGAAAGATCCCGAGCCCAGTATCGGACCTTGGATGTTTGTAATGTGAGGCACACGTGCCTGCTCAGTGGCCTTGTGGTTAGAATGTTTGCCCTGAGATCGGTAGGTTTTGAGTTCAAGCCGAGTCATACCAAAGACTATAAAAATGGGACCCATTACCTCCCAGCTCGGCACTCAGCATCAAGGGTTGGATTTGGGGGTTAAATCAACAAAATGATTCCCAGACGCCGCCCCTGCTCAATGCTCCCCTCACCTCCCAGGGGGTGAGGGTGATGGGTCAAATGTAGAGGATACTGTCTCCACACCTAGTGTGTGTGTGACAATCATTGGTACTTGTACTTTAACTTTAACCCCTGTGCCACTCTGCTGCCCCATTTTAGACTAGTACTTCCCCAAAAGACTACGTTTCAACTATGCTCCCATGCATGCACAGACTACAGTGGCCATTGTGGATCATATTTAAAAGCACGAGTTTCAAGCACACCTGTGAAGTGAAAACCATTTCAGGTGACTACCTCTTGAAGCTCATCGAGAGAATGCCGAGAGTGTGTGAAAAACTAATCAGAGCAAAGGGTGGCTATTTTGAAGAAAATAGAACTAGAATATAAAATGTGTTTTCAGTCGTTTCACCTTTTTTTTGTTAAGTACATAACTGCACGTGTTCATTCATAGTTTTGATGCCTTCAGTGAGACTCTACAATGCAAATAGTCATGAAAATAAAGAAAACACATTGAATGACAAGGTATGTCCAAATTGTTTGACTGTACTGTACATACATACATATGTATACATAGCTAGCTTTGTTCTTCATGGGTATTAGACGCCATTTAGCCTTTATCAAAGAAAAAAGTGCCCTATGCTTGTGTTGTTTTCAGCTGTACAAATTGTTCAAGTCGTGAAAAGGATAAACGATACTTCAGAGATCTTTGAGAGGTAATCAAGGGACGGAAAAGTGCAAATTTTATAAAACGACGAGAAATGCAGCACACACTCCAGTCCAAGGGTTGCAGAGTCGAAGAATGCATGAGTTTCCATCGATCACTTTGTTAAAAGTTTGTTTGATATACCATCCATTCATCCATTTTCAATACCTTGTCCCTTTCTTTTAATGTTTATTATTTCTCATTAGAGTATTATCTTGATATCATTTGTATTTCTTAAACAAGTTTTCTACGAGTGTTTAGAAAAAACACTCGTAGAAAACCAACAAATAAAACGTTGTCTGTAGCAAACAGAAAACAATGGAACTGAAGCCTGGTGTATACTGTCCCATCGTGTAGCCTGTGTAGGTGACGTCGTCGTTTACACAGCCGTTGAGTCTGAGTAAAATGAATCAAATGAGAGCAAAACCTAAAAGAGTTAAGCTTTTACCAAAGGCGACAATCATACATTAAATTTTTAGTCATATTTTAATAAAGAGGGGGAAAACAAACTATTTGTAAACGAGCTGTGCAAAAGCAACATACATAGCAGTAGATGCAAAGTTCAATCATCAACCTTACCCAAGCAAAAACGATGCATATTTATCTGGGAGTCTTGATACCAATTTCCTTGACCCAGCCACACAAAATGAAGTCGTAGATCTCCATGTTTTTCCAAGTTTTCATCTGTTTTGTCGGGTAGAAGGCATCTGGAGCACAATAGTTCCATATATCTGAAAACACGACCTATCTATAAATGATAAATGGGTTGTACTTGTATAGCGCTTTTCTACCTTCAAGGTACTCAAAGCGCTTTGACACTACTTCCACATTTACCCATTCACACACACATTCACACACTGATGGAGGGAGCTGCCATGCAAGGCGCCAACCAGCACCCATCAGGAGCAAGGGTGAAGTGTCTTGCTCAGGACACAACGGACGTGACGAGGTTGGTACTAGGTGGGATTTGAACCAGGGACCCTCGGATTGCGCACGGCCACTCTCCCACTGCGCCACGCCGTCCCATCTATGATGTCACTCGACAATTTCTTTTTTTGATATGGTATAGGGATCTATTCCTTTTCATAGTTAGTATTTTTGCTCGTATCTGCTTTTTGCAAGAAGATCGCGGCCTCTTTTTTGTTCAGATAGTTTGTGCGCTGCTTGCTGTACAACCGCAATCTTAGCTCGGTTGACCTTCACTGCTTTTCTCTTTCGGGAAGAAGTCGTGTGACGGAATAGAAGCAATAGGAACCACAGCTGTGCCACCGGTAGCGACCAGTCTCATTTGCGCTCAAAGTGGTAGGGACCACTGGTCCCAGGACAGACCACAGATTCGGCTACAACACCCTCTCTAACCATCTGCGGTGGAGGTAAGGGAGCATGTGTGGTCAAAATAAATTGTGTGAATATTCTGCGTCTATATATGATTAATGCGGTACATCACACCGTTTGACAACTGTCCTGTGCTGGCATGTTGTGAAGTGTTTGTGATTCCAAAGATGCGGAGGACCTCAGGCAGCATGCAGGTAAGAAGACTTTTTACTTGAATAAACAAGAAAATGTAACACAAACAAGGTGCTAGCTTAGCGTGGAATGAAAATGGCACAATGAAACACGTGCGTAGCAAGAAACAAACAACAAAACAAACAAGCAAGCCGTTGTCTGTAGCAAACTGCGAATAATGGACCAGCAACTAGGACAGGGGTAAACACTAATATATAAAGGGGAGTGATTAGAAGCAGAAACAGGTGAGAACGCTAATCAATAAACAGAAAGCAGGTGCGACTAATCAGCCACCCGGCAACATTGCATTGAAAAGATAACATACCACTAAATTAATGAGAATAATACTTAACACCATCACAGATTCAAACCTGGTGTGTTGGTGTACAGTACCCCCCTTTCAAGAGACGGATTCCAGAAATCCCAAACCAAAACAAAATAAACAAAACAAGTCCAGAATCAAGGGAGGGTGGCAGAAGGAGTTGGCGGCGGGTTGCTAGGTCAAGTGTCCCCGAATCCATCTGGGACAAATCAGTTGGCGGCAGTGGGTCAAATGCCACCGTAGCTGGCGAAGCGGACGTCCATGCACAGGCCACATCTTTGGCCAACTATAAGGCGAACTTGAGCGGCGTCACAACCTCAGCAGCCGACAAATTTCATGGCCATGTCCTGGGCGTGGCTGCTGATTGGGGCAGAGGGCGTCCCTGAATCGGTCACATATAAGGGGCAAGAATATTTTCTCAGCAGCTATTGTGGTCCATGCCCAAGTCTTGGGAATGGCTGCTGATGGGGCAGAGAGCGTTCATGAACTGGCCACATTTGTAGCCGGTGAGGAGGCAGGCGTGAGTGCCTGACGAACGCTCTTGTCACAGGCTTGGCTGGAGCTGATTGCAGAACTGGAGGCAAGGCAGGAAGCGGTGTCAGACCCGTGACACAAGGCAGGAAGCACAGGAAGCGCAGGAAGCGGTGAGCCGACTATGGAAAACGTGCAAGAGGCGGCCGGCGCTGCTGGGCAGAGCACAGGAGGCAGCGGCTGTGCTGGGCAGAGAGCGCAAGAAGCGGCGGCCGTTCTGGGCGGAGCTCAGGAGGCAGTTGCCGTGCAAGAGGTGTCCATCCCCATCCATTTTCTACCGCTTATTCCCTTTCGGGGTCGCGGGGGGCGCTGGCGCCTATCTCAGCTACAATCGGGCGGAAGGCGGGGTACACCCTGGACAAGTCGCCACCTCATCGCAGGACCAATGCAAGAGGTGTAAGCTTGGCTTGAGCAGGCATGACTGCTGGGGAGAGCTCAGCTTGATGTTAGACGGGCAGTGGCGGCACTGCGGAAAGTTGAGGTCTTAACAAATGAGGAGCTGGTGGCCTTGCATGAGAGCGTTGTGCCCTTTCAGCTGCACAGCTGCTAGCCCTAGCTCCCCCCCTCCGAGAAGCTGATGCCAGACGCTCCCAGTGATTGCAGGATCAAACTCCAAGGGTGGGGGAAAGGGAAGTTAGGAGGGGGTTTTTGTGTTCCTCTTTTGTCGGTTCCCCACAACGTCCATGTAAAATCCCAACAGGGGTTGTCATGGAGACAAGAAGGGAAAAGCGAGTAAAGTGGGCGGAGCTTGTCTCTTAGGATGGGGAACTGACTTGCTGCTCTCATCATTAAAAAATGTCCTCGTAGTCTGCTGTAGACATCTTAAAGTTTTTAGAGGGACGCTGACAAAAATAATTGTTAAAAAAAATGTCCTTGCTTAGAGCCTCTGTCACAGTCTCTATCGCTCTGGTGAGGACATAAAAATTGTGACATGACGTCATCTGAGTGCGCCACCGACACTGAAGGCATGACGTCACCATGCCTCGTTCCTGACCGTGGCCGTTGCTTGTGCGTACGTGTCCCTCCGCGTGTCATTGAAATTGCTGGATTGACGTCATCTAGCCCTGTCTGTTATGTGCTTTGTGCTGTGGCCAAAGTCATGAAATGTTAGGTGAAATGACTAATCGGATTACCAAGCTCTTGCTGTGCTGGCGAGGGAGTCAAAGCTGTCCGCCTGTTGCTTCGACTCGTTGGAGGATTCCCAGAATTCTGATCGCTGCGGTGGCGCTTCGAAACAGCTGAGGAAGGCTCGCGCCTACGATAAGCATGGCCATGGCCATAGTCCCCAGGCAACACGGAGAAGACAGGGACAGCGTTGCCATCTGTCCCAACAAGCTACTTTTTTACCCCCTCTGGACAATAGCGCTGCCTCTCAGCTACCATCTCCAACAACTTTGGCCGGTTCCACTCCATGAGTCCTTCAAAGGAGAGGTCCTCCTCGAAATCGCTAGAATGTGGCTGGTCCATTCTTTGTGTGTTGGCATGTTTGCGATTCCAAAGATGCGGAGGAGCTCAGGCAGCTTGCAACTAAGAAGATTATTTGCTTTAATTCACAAAGCAACGTAACACAAACTATTTGCTAGCTTAGCGTGGCATTAAGATAACATAGTGAAAAACTTACGTCACAAGAAAAAAACAACAAAACCAATAAATAAAACGTTGTCTGTAGCGAACAGAAAACAATGGAACTGAAGCCTGGTGTATACTGTCCCATCGTGTAGCCTGTGTAGGTGACGTCGTCGTCCCCCTGCCCTTGCCTTGCCTCCCGTGTAGCTTACGTACACCTCCAAAAAATCCTAGGTTCACGTCTCCGGCGAGGCAGAACGCAAAGCTGTGATTGGTCAGTATGGAGGAGGGCGTGGTTTACGCACCTACTGCAAAGGGGTGTGTGTTGGGGATTGACTTCAAAGTACAGCTGTGAGGTGATTGGATTGCTCCAGCTGTGGCTGATCATCTAATCACCTGTCATTCTTATCAGTAGCGATCGGGGCCATGAGGAGGGACGCACACTGGAAAGACAGAGAGCAGAGCAGCAGGAGAGACGGAAAGCGGAAGCAGAGACTAAAAAGTCGGGGAGCTGAGTGCTGTCACTGTCTGTGTGCACAAAAATAAAGATTGTTAAACCGAGACGACCTGGGCTCTAGTGCGAATCTATCTGAGTCAGGGGAATCCACGGGAAATGAACTGTTACAGTCAGTTTGTGCTAAGGAGGGTCCCTGAACACAGGTGAGCAGACTTTGTGCTTAAAATGCTCAAACGATAGTATGAAAAACAACAACAGTGATTAAACATTTGCCAAATAACTATATCTTAGTGTGCTCTAAAATAAATAACTGAATGTGTCGTTTTTCAGCATATAGTGTTGTCGCATCCAGAAAATGTCACAAAGTATGGCACTTGTTACTTTTATTGACAATCTTGTGCTAACAGGTTTGATTACGACACATATTCTCTCTCATGCACACACATCTTTTTCCCTCACACACACAACACTTGTCAGTGTCCATCAACAATCATTTTCCTGCACTTCAGGCAGAGTATATTTACAAAAACGTGAACCCTGAACATCATCATTGTTGGCATCCGTAAGTCTCGGAAGTCAATGGATTAGCGCACCCAGGATATGTTTGAGTAGATCATGCAGCGTCTATACAGATCTACACGGGAGTGACAGTCTCTGTTGCACTTGGTGCATTTGTAGATCAAGTCAGCTACAGGATGTAGTTGCTTGCTGTTTCTCAGAGCTCGCTTCTCATCTGCAAGTTGGCAGAGTTTTGCCTCACAAGCTTTCAGTCCAGTGTTCATGGTGTGTCTCCAGCTGGATCTGTCCTGAGCAAGTTCTTCCCAGGTGTTCAGGTCCATGTCGAGCGCTTTCTGGTCACGCTTGCAGACATCCTTGAAGCAGAGATTTGGCCGTCCCGTTGTCCTGTTGCCGGAGGGAAGCTCTGCGTAGAAGATGTCTTTGGGGATCCAGCCATCGTCCATTTGACATACATGGCCCAGCCATCGAAGGCGACGCTGACGAAGGAAAGTGACCATGCTGGGAATCTTTGCTTGCATCAGCACCTCGTTGTTTGTCACACGATCACTCCATGTAATCCCGAGTATGCGACCGAGGCAGCGCACGTGAAAGGCACATAGCTTCTTCTCCTGCGAGCAGTTCAAAGTCGAGGATTCGCTGGCGTACAAGAGAGTACTTAGCACGCAGGCACGATACACAGCGATTTTGGTGTTTGTCAGCATGCATTTTTTCCACATTCTTTGCGACAACCTGGCCAAGGTTGTGGATGCCTTGCCGATCCTCTTGTTGATCTCTGCTTCCAGTGAAAGGTTGTCAGTGATCTTAGAGCCAAGATATGTGAACTGGCTGACGACCTCTAGTTGATAGTCATTGATGGTGATACAGTCACCATCAAGATACATCAGCATTTTGGGCCATCACATTTGTCTTCTTCAGACTGATAGTTAGAAAGAACTCATCGTATGCCTTTGCAAAGCAGTCCATCAGGCTCTGTAGCTCTTCTTCTGTATGCGTGGCCGGAGCAGCGCCATCTCCAAACAGCATGTCTAATGCTTAACTCCCGGACCTTGCTCTTTGCTTTTAGGCGTGCAAGGTTAAACTGTCGCCCGTCTGACCGAGTGTGGAGGTAAACACCCTCGGTTGATGATCCGGAGGCGTGCTTCAGCAGAACGGCAGAGAAGATGCCGAAGAGAGTGGGAGCAAGGACACAGCCCTGTTTAACGCCACTGCGGATGTCGAAGGCATCTGACGTCGAGCCGTCATATTGGACTCTGCCTTTCATGCCGTCATGGAACGACTTGATCATGCTCAGGAGTCTCGGTGGGCAGCCAATTTTCGCTAGAACAGTGAAGAGCTCATCCTTGCTGACAAGGTCAAACGCTTTGGTCAGGTCTATGAAGGCCAGAAAGAGGGGCTTGTGCTGCTCTCTGCACTTCTCTTGCAGTTGCCTGATGGTGAAGACCATGTCAATGGTTGATCTTTCCGAGCGGAACCCACACTGTGACTCTGGGTACACTCTATCAGTAAGCTTCTGCAGTCTGTTCAAGAGGACGCGTACAAAGAATTTGCCTACGATGCTTTGGATAAATATTCCTCTGTAGTTGTTACAGTCGCTTCTATCACCCTTGTTCTTGTACAGGCTTACGATGTTGGCATCTCTCATGTCCTGAGGTACTGCTCCTTCAGCACTGACATAGGAGGTCGTAAAGATGTTCCCTCAGTGTGCTGTCACAGCACTTCATTACTTCTAGTGGTATGCCATCCTTCACAGGCACTTTCCCTGAGAACAGGCCTTCTTCAGTTCAGCAACAGTGGGTTTCTCGTACAGTTCAGCCATGAAAGGGAGGCTTTCAATGACTGCAAGGGCATAGTATGTGACTTGGTTCTGTCTGGAGTACAGTTCCGAATAGTGTTCCACCCATCCCTCTAACTGCTTGCCCTTGTCCCGGATGGTCTCGCCCGTGGCAGACTTCAGTGGCGCTGTAACCTTCTTGGTGGGGCCCATGGCATTCTTGATGCCTTCGTCATCATCATTACCAAAGACATTAACACCAGCATGTCGTTTACTTAAAATAGTTATAACCGGTAGGTTTTTTTTTTTATATTTATATATTTTTTGGATGATAGCGCTTTAGTTCCATGTCTCAAACGGTCAAATAGAGTTGCAAATAATCAACTTCTGCCGCGACTCACTCAGAAGTTGAACAGTCCATCTTCACAAAGGTATTTTCCTCTGGTTTACAAGTAAAACATCCATTAAAAGTAATCTGAATGTGAATGATTGAATGCAGACAAATATGTCAATGTTGTCACTTCATAGGAAGGAAATGCAGTATCTAGTCAACAACAGCTGCAGTTACCACATCTGGAGACACTGCCCTCTAGTGTTTTACAAGAGAAATACAGGTTTGGCACCACCCACCACAGACAAACTATAAATCAAACAAGATGCCGGTGGGGGGGTGACGCAAGAGTATATTCCAGGGTTATGATAAGAAAAACACTAGAATATAAAAGGGAGTGATTAGGGGCAGAAACAGGTGAAGCAGGTGTGGCTAATCAGCCACCTAGCAACAAGAAAGCCTAACCAAGGGAGCAAACAAGTATTAAAAACATACCAGGCCACTAAACTAACGAGGATAATACTTAATACAAACACAGAATCTAACCTGGTGTCACAAATCATAACAACCCTCATTAAAATATGTGTAGAGGCAGGTAAATCAAAACCTCTGTCTATTATACCTTCAACGTGTCTAAATATAAAACACTGAACACATAATATGTGCAGCGCGTGAAGTTACAGCAATGATATTTATATAAAATATGTAAAAATGTCACGTATGAAATAAACATGATTCTCGACTACACCAAAATTATTAATTGGAATTTCATTAATTTAAAATGCACTTCCATAAATATGAATTGAATTTGAATTTGGGAGACATTTTCAATTCAGTTTGGAATTTTACACAATCCTGCAGTATTCACAATTCTTAAGTGTCACATTTTAGTACACTTACGTTAATGTTGACATGGTATTCATGTGGATATTGTAACTTATGTAAAGTATCCTCATTCATGAACTTGCTGAAATGTCCCCATAGCCAGAAATGAGCAAGCGAGCCCAAAGTTACACCTCAGACTCTGTGCAAAGTCCTTCTGAAATGCAAAGGGCTTGTTGAAATGAGGAATTACATGAAAGATAAAGCACTTTATCACCAGTGAAAAACGAGACAATGTACATTGAGAAATTGGGAAGATGGCAGAAACAATGAATATTAAGTGCCTCCGAATCTAAAGCTGCTGACTAAATTGAAAGTGTATATCCTGAGGGGGAAAGCTTTCCAAATTGCTAATTACTGCTTCTAAAAGGGCTCGGCTTCTGATATGTTTGCTTGTGAAAGGCGGTTACTTAATGAAGCAATGGCTCAAGTTTCTTTTTTAATTATTTTAATACTTCTACTTGCTGGCTTTCAGAACTCTCTGCGGACTGCCTCCCAGGCCAGAACAATGGAGGGCCCTGGAGCCCGGCTACCCCGCAGGGCCGAGGAGAGAGGGCCCGTGGCTGTGTACTGAGGGAGCTGCTCAGCCCTCTGAAATATGGCGGCGCTAGATAAGGTGGCTGCAGCACACTGAAGCGCTCTCCCAGGGGCCCAGGGGGAAATTTGCAGTTATTAAGAGGCAGATGAAAGAGATTAAATGGCTTTTCTACTCATTTTCACAGACTTTTCTTTTGATACTATTTGGCTGCTCTTCATCAGAGAGATGGGAACGTGGTATATGACTTTTTCTTCATTCATCAACACACTAGCCTGGCGAGGCAATGAACCATTGCTGAAAGATGTTATACACGAGTCTTACATTGTTTTAAAACGTGCTGAGGCTCCAGAATTACTCCTCTCTTATCTACAACTAATGACACACTTTACATGGTTGGGGATTGTGTTAAATATGTATTAAAAGTACTTTCCTTCCTGGTGGTTCATGAACTAAATGTAAAATGAACCAGTGTGACTTGCAATTTCATTAAACCACGCATACATTGTTGGATGTTTCTTTGTAGCCAGGCTTTGTTCAGGCAAGAAGATTTAGGATGAGTTTGGGACAGCAACAACTCAATCTTTTGGGCTTAGTCTTCAAAAACGGAATAATAACTGAAACTGTACTGATGGGTCTCTGAATATTTTTTCCACAGTGTACTCAACCTTGTGAGAAAACAAATACAACACAGTGGATTGCTGCTGGAGTAGTATAGTACCCTCATAGGCACTGCTTTTACAGTTTTGACATTTGGATACATACACTATCTCACAAAAGTTTGCCTTGGTTTTGTTTTTGAGCATGCATACATTACAACATGATACTTCACAATTTCCAGTTTCTCTTTTCAACATGTTTGAAAAGGAGTAGGAAGAAGCAGTGCATATTTAAACCTACTCCTTTTCCGTAACAATTGCTAACAATTGCTAACACTTGTTAATTTTCTGTTCTCAATTTATTCATAATATACTCCATTAGTATTAACATTAACATTAAACGTCAACGTCAGTCTACCCCAGGGCAGCTGTGGCTACATATGTAGTTTACCACCACCAGGTGTGAATGAATGATGGGTTCCCACTTCTCTGTGAGCACTTTGAGTACCTAACAATAGAAAAGCGCCATATAAATCTAATCCATTATTATTATTATTATTATATAAAAAAATAAATAGTGAAGTAAATTGTATTTAATATGGTGACATACATAAGATTATGAATAAGTTCAGAATGTTTGTCTTTTTTTTTTTGCTTTTTGTACTTTGTAAACACTTTAACTTAAATAGTTTAATCAAGTAGATCATATTAGTAAACTGTTTGATTTCTTTGCTTAATCCATTCCATAATTTAATCCCGTTTACTGATATGCTAAAGGTTGTAAGTGTTGTACGTGCATACAAATGTTTTAAATTACATTTTTCTCTTGGGTTATATTTCTCCTCTTGTTAAGAATATTTGTAAACATCCATCCATTTTCTACCGCTTATTCCCTTTCGGGGTCACGGGGGGCGCTGGCGCCTATCTCAGCTACAATCGGGCGGAAGGCGGGGTACACCCTGGACAAGTCGTCACCTCATCGCAGGGCCAACACAAATAGACAGACAACATTCACACTCACATTCACACACTAGGGCCAATTTAGTGTTGCCAATCAACCTATCCCCAGGTGCATGTCTTTGGAGGTGGGAGGAAGCCGGAGTACCCGGAGGGAACCCACGCATTCACGGGGAGAACATGCAAACTCCACGCAGAAAGATCCCGAGCCTGGATTTGAACCCAGGACTGCAGGAACTTCGTATTGTGGGGCAGACGCACTAACCCCTCTTCCACCGTGAAGCCCTAATTGTAAACATTATTTTCTAATATTATGCTTTATGCATAATATTAGCCGTTTGCAAACTCACTATATTGTGGAATTTCAATATTTTCAATTCATTGAATAAAGGGTTTGTATGTTCTCTATATCCAACATTAGGTGCTATTCCAACTGATCTTTTGTAACACTGTTAGTGTCTGAAGTGTACTTTTGTAGTTATTTCCCAATATTTCTGCACAATAACTGAGATATGGCAACACTAGCAAGCAGTAGAAAATACGAAGTGATTTTTGGTCCAATGCATTTTTAGCTTTATTCATTATTGACGTGTTTCCTGCAACTTTATGTTGTACATTTTTTATATGAGATTTCCAGTTCATTTTATTATCAATCATTACATCTAGAAATTTGATTTAATTTACTCTTTCAGTTTATTTTCAGTCTATTTGTAATTGGGTTTGACCTTCTCTTCTGCTGTTATGAAATTGCATTTAGTTTTACTGAGATTAAAAGATTGTCTGCTTTTTTCAAACCATCTTTTTAATACATACATTTCTTCTGTTATTATTTTTATTAGCTTTTCTGCATGTTCTCTCCCGAACAAAGCACAGTTGTATCGTCCGTAAATAATAATAACTTTTAGTCTTTTGTAACTTTACAAATGCCATTTATATAAAGATTGAACAATTTTGGTCCCAGTATTGATCCCTGTGGTACGCCACAGGACATATTTAATATTGTAGAATTGTGTTCACTTAGCTTTACGTATTGCTTCTTGTTGGTTAAGTAGCTTCTGACCCAGTTTAAAACCAGCCCACTGATGCCATACTGTTCTAATTTTTTTATTAAAATATTGTCATTAATTGTGTCAAATATTTTTGTTAAATCCATAAACCCTGCTGCGGCACACTGTTTACTATCTATTGCATTAGTAATTTTCTCTGTTATTTCGATTAAAGCCATCGATGTTGAACTATTAGTTCTGGATCCATATTGGTTCTCAGTGAGTATTTTACATTTGTTTATGAAGTTGTCCAATCTGTTTTTGAAAAGTTTTTCAATGACTTACAACTTTAGCTATTTTCATTTTGTTTGGAAATTGAATGATAGGTTACTGATATACATTAATGGTCCTGAGATATTTTCCTGCCTTGTACTGAGTTATTTCCATTGACAATGTTTGTCATAAAGCATTATAAAAGTGTTTGTAAATTTACCATATGCTTCATCCACATCCTTTTCATTGTACACTTCGTCCGAATTTTGTTTTCCTAGCTAATTTTTGAAAAAAATCATACTCTTCTCTGTGCATCGTCTTCGAAATGTATTTTTGCCATCCATGTCCCTCTTCTTGTAGTTTCCATGATGTATTGTGAAAACTGGCAGATGATCACTAATGTCACACTTATAGTAACACTTGTAGTGTTGTTATCAAAATCATTGGTAAAAATATTATCAATAAGCCTGGAACACTGTCTTGTGATTGTACTTGGCTATGTGAATTTAGGATATAAACTGATGCTATACATTGTATCAAAGAAGTCATCAATGGACTTTTGCTGAGTTCTATAATTCAACATTAAAGTCATCACATAAGACCAGCTTACTTGCGTACAAACTTATGCTGTTAAAATAAATAGTTGACATTTTTTTTTTTAATCACATTTAATGTTGATATTATATTGTTCATCTATACCAGGGCGGGCTTCACGGTGGCAGAGGGGTTAGTGCGTCTGCCTCACAATACGAAGGTCCTGCAGTCCTGGGTTCAATCCCAGGCTCGGGATCTTTCTGTGTGGAGTTTGCATGTCCTCCCCGTGAATGCGTGGGTTCCTTCCGGGTACTCCGGCTTCCTCCCACTTCCAAAGACATGCACCTGGGGATAGGTTGATTGGCAACACTAAATTGTCCCTAGTGTGTGAATGTGAGTGTGAATGTTGTCTGTCTATCTGTGTTGGCCCTGCGATGAGGTGTTTTTCTGCTCAGGCAAGTCATATTGTCTAAAAAGGCATTTTCCCATTGATAACATTACGTCAAGTGAGTGCTCTTTCAGTCGATTAGTGCGCGAGGGAAAAAAATAGCTAAAAGGTTGGGGAAACATAACAGTTTCCAAGTGCAGAGTTTTGACTATTAGCAGTTTGTCTAATTGGCAAAGAGACAGTGGCGGTGTTTAAAGAATTTAATATTCAACGAAACAATGAAATTCGCAACGGAGGGCAGTATGTGAGTTTGCTAGGCAAAGTGAGAAGAGAAAAGCTGGCTATGCTAAATCCAATCCAATCCACTTTATTTATATAGCACATTTAAACAACAATAATGTTTCCAAAGTGCTGCACAGCCATGTTAAAAACAATATTAAAAAAAAAAAAAACGTGAATATGCTGCCCAGCAGAGTAAAATGCTGCGCCAAACACAGAGAAACCTGTCATCTGTTCAAGCCAGCTTCAAGGTAACTAAACTAATTGCAAGCTGTGAAAAGGCGTTCATGTAAATATATATATTTGGTAATTGTAATATACAACTTTTTTTTTTTAACCCAATGCGGCCCCCAGGTTAAAAAGTTTGGGGACTCCTGATCTATATAATAAAAACAATAATAACTGATTACGGAGATAAAATGTGTATGTGGATCTTAATCACTCTCCATATCTTGGTTTTTATGGTCTTTGTTGAAGAAGTTTTTCAATTTCATATATTCTTGTTCAACAATCTTTGATGTTATTTCAATAATTTGCAATAGGTGTAGGTGGATGCCAATCCAGCTCTTCTAGTTCCTTTGGAACATAGTGGTGTCGGTGTTGAATTTAGGTCTTTGTTTTCCGTCAGACTCCATTATTGTTGTGGAAGCACTGTCAACTGTAATTTTGGTCCAGATCCTTGATGTCATGGACAACAAGTACTCTTCTGGACCTCCTTCCAGCTTAATGTATATTTTACACTTGGCGCTACTAGTTCTCTGAATTTGTCCCTGCTTTCTTAAGTGGCGTGTTTTCTTGGTGATTTTAGCATTACCTTTTGTACCCTTCAGCTTCCTTCTCTGTTTCAGCAGTGCCATTTAAGATTTTCTGTTAATGAGTTTCACGAGGATGACCCGAGTGGTGTTGCTGTTTGTTCCATTCAGTGGGATGCATGTTTCCATGGTATTAATGCTGATTTAAATTTCCTTTGATTGCAGAAAGTTGTTTGTGAATGCTAAATAATGATATCTTCCTATTGGACAATACTATAAAAAAAAAAATAACTTACACAGCACGGAGTAGTCATTGTACAACTTGTATAGAGTATGTACAGTACTGTCCTTAGAACATAAGCCCATCCATCCATCGATTTTCTACCGCTTATTCCCTTTTGGGGTCGCGGGGGGCAATAGTGCCTATCTCAGCTACAATCGGGCAGAAGGCGGGGAACGTAAGCCATCATTGTGTAAATAGTTTGCAAAACAAGCAAGCACACCTCACAGTAAACGTTTCTATACTGTGTCCAAAGTGTGAATATTTTCTGTAAACACCTTTGCTATTTAGCACTGTCTTACTCTTTTTGGGCATTTACCTATAGATGTATATTCATACTATTATTCAATTATATTTGCACGTGCAAATTGATGGCTAACTAATAGCTTCGAAAACAAGTCAGGGTGATAAACAAATATTTAAGCAGATATGTCTTCGATTTTAACAAAAAATTCATATAGTTTGTTGCATGATCAGATGATATGAAAGTTTAAAAGACACACAATTGCAAGCAGCACATGCATATTTTCTGTCAAAATTGAAATAACAAATGCATTTAGTCTGAACGATTAGGGGCTTTATTGACACACATAATTTCAAGCCTTTTGCGGGCCACCTAAAACAATCTGGTAGGCCATATCCTGCCCCAGGTCTTGAGTTTCACACCTGTGGTTTGGACCAGTGATTCTCAAACTGGTATGCAGGCTCTATCTAGTGGTGTGCCAAAAATCACTTAAATAAATATCCAAACACAGTTTTATTGTTTAAATGTGTGTAATGTTACAGTGTCCAACAATTATTAAATATACTAGTTAAATAAAACCTGCCTTGTTTTTAATGAATACTTAGTCCTGCTTCATTACTATATTTTACTGTTGGTTGTTATGGTGGTATCTGAGAGGCGGGTGCCAGGTGTTGTTTTAATGAGGTGGTACTTGGTGAAAAAAAGTGTGAGAACCACTGATTTAAACAATTAAGGCTTTCTGTAGGTTGCTTTTCAGTGCATCGTAAATGTAAAATGCTGTAGCCGCACACTGAATATAAGTACTGTAACTTTTATTTCAACAAGGCAGATGCCAGAGTGCCCAAAGTGAACTAACTAGAAATGTCTTGATGCTCACGTAGCACCTATTACATTTGCCTACAATTAACCATCTTTTCCTTCATTCATTACATCGCTTTTCTAATTACATTTTATCAGTACCTCATACTTGCTTTTTCATTATTACTTCTTGACTCACAAATACAAACCCTTTTTTTATTATCTCACAATTATTGAAATTCTACTTTTCGGTGCATTTGCAAACAGCTAAATTGATGCACAGAGCAAAGTATAACCTGCTACCCAAGAATGTACAACAATTCTTCTCAACAAAAGAGGAGAAATATAACCTTAGAAGCTAATCTAATTTAAAAAATGTATATGCTCGCACAACACTTAAAACCTTCAGCATATCCATACGTAGAATTAAATTAGGGAATGGATTAACCAAAGAAATCCAACAAATTACCAATATGATTTTGTTTAAGAGACCGTTCAAACTACAAGTGCTCTCAAAGTACACAGAACAAGAATTACGATGAACATCTTGAACCATTTTTTTTAATTTATTGAGACAAAGATTATTTATGTTTTTAATATTTGTTTGCTTATATATGGTATTGTATTTATTATTTATTTATTCACTGTTCTGTTACAGAAAACAAGAAAAATGGATAAAATTGCTATGGTATGAAAAGGTGCTTCTTCCTACCCCTTTTCGGACATGAGAGAATTTAAGGGGACACCTTTAGTCAAAAAGTGATTTATGACCCCTCATAAATCAATGATTTATGACCCCTCAAGGTCAAAGGTCAATGATTTGTGAGGGGTCAAGTTCAAAGGTTAATGATTTATGAGGGGTCAAGGTTAAAGGTCAAGGTTAAAGGTCAAAGTCAAAGGTCAGGTTCAAATGTCAAGGTCAAGTGGGTGTGGCTTACCCGGAAGAGGGTGGAGTTAAGACCTGCGGTGGGAGTGGTTAAACCAGGAAGAGGGTGGAGTTTTAAACAGAAAGAGGGCAGAGTTAAGACCTGCGGTGGGAGTGGTTAAACCAGGAAGAGGGTGGAGGAAAGAAGAGACGGAAGCCCTTTCTCGATATTTTCATCGTTATCTACCGTGGATTGGGAAGTTTTTGGTGGACACGCACACACACGCACACACACGCACACACACGCACACACGCACACACACACACACACACACACACAGACACACACACACACACACGCAGAGGAGGGGTACAAAAGGGCGGTGTAAGGCTTAGTCATTATTTGGAGCTTTATACGTTAGCGTAAAGACTTTGTTCGATTCGGTCATGATTAGTGAAACGCCTGTGTCGATTTATAAAAATAATAAAACTTACATTGACGCTCCGCAAAAAAGTCGAGTGTTTCTAAATCATATTCAGATGCCGCCGACCGAGTCTTTGCGTGAGAAATGGGACTTGGAAGGGTTAGGGATGGAGGGATCTTTTGGATTTGTATTCAGATACGAAATGGGTGATATATGCTTATTTCAGCTAAAAGAAAGAAGAGACGGAAGCCCTTTCTCGATATTTTCATCGTTATCTACCGTGGATTGGGAAGTTTTTGGTGGACACGCACACACACGCACACACACGCACACACACGCACACACGCACACACACACACACACACACACACACACAGACACACACACACACACGCAGAGGAGGGGTACAAAAGGGCGGTGTAAGGCTTAGTCATTATTTGGAGCTTTATACGTTAGCGTAAAGACTTTGTTCGATTCGGTCATGATTAGTGAAACGCCTGTGTCGATTTATAAAAATAATAAAACTTACATTGACGCTCCGCAAAAAAGTCGAGTGTTTCTAAATCGTATTCAGATGCCGCCGACCGAGTCTTTGCGTGAGAAATGGGACTTGGAAGGGTTAGGGATGGAGGGATCTTTTGGATTTGTATTCAGATACGAAATGGGGGATATCTGCTTATTTCAGCTAAAAGAAAGAAGAGACGGAAGCCCTTTCTCGATATTTTCATCGTTATCTACCGTGGATTGGGAAGTTTTTGGTGGACACGCACACACACACACACACACACGCACACACACGCACACACACACACACACACACACGCACACACGCACGCACACACGCACACACGCACACACACACACACACACACACACACACACACACACACATTCGTACGCACACATCGTTAAGACCTGACGAGGGAACAAAGGAGGGTTCAGTTTTTTAAGAAAGCAATGTCATCTGAGCAGCATGTGACCACCCATCTGACAGTTTAAATGTTTACAATCGTCTGAAACAACTTCCATACCTCACGAAAACATATTTAAACAGATGGAAAAAACTATCGCAGAACACAGTGTCACGTAGCAACTGGTCTTTACGGTCGTTTGAATCAACAGGTCAGTTTGGGGTACAAAGGAGGGTTCAGTTTTTACTGACCACCCAACTGACAGTTTAAATGTTTACGATCGTCTGAAACAACAGGACACGCACGCACGCACACACGCACGCACGCACGCACACACACACACACACACACACACATACACACACACACGCACACACACACACACACACACACACACACACACACACACACACACACACACACACACACACACACACATTCGTACGCACACATCGTTAAGACCTGACGAGGGAACAAAGGAGGGTTCAGTTTTTTAAGAAAGCAATGTCATCTGAGCAGCATGTGACCACCCATCTGACAGTTTAAATGTTTACGATCGTCTGAAACAACTTCCATACCTCACGAAAACATATTTAAACAGATGGAAAAAACTATCGCAGAACACAGTGTCACGTAGCAACTGGTCTTTACGGTCGTTTGAATCAACAGGTCAGTTTGGGGTACAAAGGAGGGTTCAGTTTTTACTGACCACCCAACTGACAGTTTAAATGTTTACGATCGTCTGAAACAACAGGACACGCACGCACGCACACACGCACGCACGCACGCACACACACACACACACACACACACATACACACACACACGCACACACACACACACACACACACACACACACACACACACACACACACCATTACCTCTGCTTTACCATGTTATTAGACATTGGTTTAACTCCATTTAAGCATTTAAACGTTAAAAGCATTGCACTTGTACGACGTTGTAATACTTTTTTTTTTACCAGCCGATGACGACGAAGTGAAAGACGATGAACTTTGCTTAAACGGTCTTACAAAGTTGGAAGATGATTATCGAGGTGTGTTTAAACCTTCGAATTATTTAATATTGTGTGTATTCATTATTTTGTTTTATAGAGGATTTGCCGTAAGATCCTAACGCGATCGTTTTAACACAATCGCAGTCTGGTGAGTCAAATGATTCTCATTTTACAAGAAAAAAAACATGCGGTATACAATACATATATACATATATTTACTTACATCTCCGGCTCGCTCGTCTCCCTTAAAGCTGGCGGGTCCGTCAACGGCCGTTCCAGGCAGAGGAGAAGGCTTGATTGCGCCAAAGACTCCAGACATCGAATCCTTGCTCCGAGGGGAAATCATCGAAAACGACGGTGAATGTCCGACAGGCACCCGCTGTAAGTTTTTCTCGTTTTCTGTAAGCTTTTTAAGATTCTCAGGAGCTTTAAAGAGCTCCTCTCACTCTAATGTCTTTCGCTCAAATGAATTTCGCGCCTAAGGGGAATGGGCGGGGACTGATTCCGGAGGTGTGCGGTTGTTTCCGCCAAGCAACCTTCTGGTTGAAATGGAGTGTGGATCAAGATGGATCCCTACTCTATATTCTTTTATTTAACCCAATGTTTTTTAAATACGTGTATAATGCTTTATATCCTATGTGTTGTGAATTCCATCCTACAATATCTTCCAAGGAACCCAAAGAAATGTTACCACACCTCCCGCTTTATTTATTCTATAGATTACCTGAACTATTTCATAAACTAAATCTTGTCTTGTTTCTGATGCTATGTTTTTTATGCTCATCAATGCACTGTTGGACTGCGAGCACACAACTACTTTCCTTGCTTTGTTTTCCTCTATCCAGTTAACTGCCATATAAATTGCTACCAATTCCCCCGTAAAAACAGATAGTTTATCACTGATTATTTTATTTAATACTATGTTTCCTTGTGGGATAACTGCTACAGCTCTTACCTTTTTTTTTTTTTTTTATATATAGTTTTTGATGCATCCGTATATATCATATCTCAATCCATTTTTCTATCCGGTAACTATTTAAATTTCTATTCTTTAGTAATTGCATGTTTTCTTTTGGGTTATCAAACATCCACGGTGGTATTGCAGGCATTGGTACTGTAGGACTAACTTTAATATTGTCAATTTTAACTTTATTACATATGTCTCCTATAATCCACCCAAAACTATTCTTTTTTGTTTTCTCTTTTTCTTGGCAGATTGGTAGCACTGGACAAGTCGGATATCCTTGCTTGGATCCTTTTAAAGTTGCCCGATAAACTGCTGAGAGTTGATCTCTCCTCTTGTCCAAAGGTTTTTCGTTCATTTTTACTTGTAATACTGGCACTAGGGTTGATGTAGTAGCTCCACAACATAACCTTAAAGCCTGTGACTGGATCCGGTCTATTTTCCCAAGTCATGTTTTTGAAGCAGATTGGTAAATAATGCATCCGTAATCAATAACAGATGGAATTAAAGTTATAAATATATACATGTATTGTTTTCAACGTTAACCTATCAGCCCCCCAATCATTACCCCTCAAAGACCTCATTATATTTAACACCTTTTTACTTTTTCCCCTATTTTTTTATTTTCCGGAAGGAACACTCCTGAAGGAATAAATAAAGTACTATCTAATCTAATCTAATCAAATCTATTTTGCTGATGTGGGTTGACTAGTTCATATTTTTATCAAACCATATTCCTAAATATTTAAATACTTGTACCTCTTCTATATTTTCACCTTAGAGTTTTTATTTGGAGCTTGTTTGGTACTTTTGTCTTTGTAAAATGTATGACTTTTGTCTTTCCAACAGAGAATCTTAAACCTCAAGCCGTTCCCCAGTCTTGAACATTATTTACCACTTTGTTAGTTTTTTGATTATTTCTTTTGACTCTAAATAATATACGAGTCTTTCATTAATCTTTTTTTTTTTTCCATTACTTTTCCCCAAATTTATAATTTCCTGCCTCTTCCAGGTCTTACCCTGACTTGCATATTGGAATTGTTACCGCTAATTTTCCCCTCTGCCGGTCATTCTCCTTCTTCATATATCCTGTCATATCATTTCAAGACCACTTCTTTGACGATGCCACCTAAGTTTTTGATCATTTGATAACCCGCTAGGTCTTTCCCCGGTGACGTATTTTTAACCTTTTTCAAAATTCGAACCATTTCATTCAAAGAAAATGTCATATCCATAGTGTTGGTAAAGCTATTAACGTTGTCTTCCATCATTTCCCCAATATTTAAACTCATTGTTTTTTCTCTCTTTTGTTTTTCCACATTTCTCAAATTATCATTACTGTGCACTTTAACAAATGTTTTTGCTAAAGGTTCTGCTGTTTCTTTACCCGTGACTACATCTTCTTTGATAAATGTGGCACATCATCCTCTTTACCCTTCATTCCTATCTTTACGAATCGTTATATATCCTTTTATTATAAAGTTTAATTTTGGCTTCAGCCCTGTTTCTTGAATACAAATTATACGTGGTTTAGTTTTCATATTTTTAATATATCCCTTTAATTCATGTTCGGTTGCTATCAAACTTCTGGCATTCCACCGGACAATTAACAGGGTGTTGGAATGTGGTAACATGACTCCGTCACGTCTACTCTCCGTAGTACAGCTTGCACCCGGTACCAAGATAGTTCTTTCAACAACTTTGATGCTGCTTTGACAATTATTTTGATCTTCTCAGTCTTATTTTTACTTTCATTTTGTATCAAAGCTGAGTTGTGCTCTCTGGTTTATTTTGCAAATGAACCGACAGAACATGATCATGTACAAGACTCGCCTACCCACAATGCACTGCAGCCCAACGCTCCTGGTCGGATGTTTTTTCGGGGTTCATGGAGAGATGCGGTAAAGAGTGGTAGCCAAGACACACGGTCACACACGGTCACACACGGTCACACTCGGCAATTATTTTGACCTGGGGAGCAGATATAGAGGAAAAAATGTGTCTGGGGGGCCGGGATATCTGATTTTCAGGTACAAAAAACTTCACAATGACACAAAATAAACACAACAGTTAAACCTCACACTAAAAACAAGACATTGACTTGTACGTTCAAAAGACAGAATAGAACAAGTCAAGACATGCAATGCCATCTACAAAATGTTATGTAAATGTTAGTCATTACACACGCGGCTATGGTTTTGATGTATTTGTTACAGACATGTTTACGTCAAGTAACATCACATGGTTCCATTTGCACCTTTCAACAAATCTGAAAAGGAATATTAAGAAGTAAAACTTATATTTAATCCTACCTCTTCTCCGAGCACACGGTGACTGTACATACGGGTCGAAAAATGTTGACCTAATTCAGCATTTCTCAAAGTGTGGGGAATAGAGACATGACAGGTGGGGCGCGAGGAACGGGAGGAAATTTTTTATTTTTTATTTTTTTTACTATGCTTTCATTTTCTATACACACTGTAAATCACTTTGCGATTCTGTCTGTGAAATCCGCCGTATAAATAAATGTAAATTACTTATTTTTCCTGTAGGCTTTAAATTTCTCGGCAGGAGCGAAAGTTTGACAGACATAGCAACAGTAACTTTTGCAGGCGGGGCTAAGAGGAACAAACTTTCGCGCGGATGGGTAGCAGGCTAATGTGCGGACCACAATTACACAAAATGGATACATTTGCAACTCGCACCTCGAAGGTCTGCGGAGAAACAAAAATATGACGGGTCTAATCAACCAAAAAGTCAACCTAAAAGAAAATATGGCGAAGGGTATCTTGCTCTTGGATTCACGGCAGCGGAGGTGGGGGCAGAGGAGAGACCCCTGTGTGTTCTTTGTCTAAAACGGCTAGCAGCAGACAGCCTGAGACCCAACAAAGTAAAGAGACAACTCGAGACCTCACATGATGTCCAAGAAATTGTTTTGTTGGGGCGATGGGGGTAGGTGGGCCTTGAGTCTAAAGTGGGGATGACAGAAAAAAAAAAAGTTTGAGAAGCCCTGACCTAATTGTACGGATCTCACTTTAAACGGCAAACCGATCATTTAAATGTTTTCACTTTGAATATGAAACGAGGAGTAAAATGTACAATATTATCAATTATTTCACAAGGACACGTTTTAAGGATATTGTACAGTATAATTAAATCTAAAATGAATGTGATCACTTTCAGGATCATTTTATTTTTAGCCAGTAAACAACTGTTATGTACTTTTGAATCGGGTTTTCCCCTTTAAATAACAAAAATTATAGAATTTTACAATATTCATTATTATTAAATATTAAATGTGCCAACTAGTTTTACGGCATACATCATCCCCCCTTTACCCATTTGTTAAAAAGACGAAAGTTGATGCGAACGCCTACGTGCTGTCAGAAAACTAAAAGAAGAAGAATGCCTTTGTGCAATTACTGCTAATAAATCAATCAATAAAATGCATCAGTCAAATAGTACAGACAACTTCGTTAACATGGAGCCACAGACAATTTCATTCAAAAAGTCCCAATTGCTAACATAAAGATACAACAACAAATAAAGGCAAAGAAGGCCTAGTAGGTAATTACAACAACAGACAAAGTATTAAAAATGTCGGTCCAATAACTGCACAGGGATGGGCAGAGCCAAAACATGTGTAGCAAGTAAGCTGGAGACTGTTGACACTGAAATAAGGCTATATGTGGCACAGATACAAGATTTATAAACTCTACTTAAAGCCCCACTTAAGAACTTTCAGTTTTGGTTTATATTGGCCGCACCAGTGAACCAAAGCGATGGCGTTTTCCCAAAAGGAAAACCACATTTACCATGAGGACTAGCGCATATAGCGACCAACTGACACGATAATGCCACAATGATTCTGTATTACTGAACTTTCCACAGTAGGAACCTACATCCGTTTTCTACCACTTATTCCCTTTTGGGGACGTGGGGGTCGCTGGCGCCTATCTCAGCTACAATCGGGTGGAAGGAGGTGTACACCCTGGACAAGTCGCCCCCTCATTGCAGGGTCAACATAGACGGACAACATTCACACCAACCTACATATTTTACTCAAACCTTATATTTGCAGTTTGAAGTCACTGCATTGTTTTTTCCTTGTACGGTTCTTTTGAGTTTGTTGCGTGGTTGGTTAGTGTGGAACTGCGAAGTATCGCGCTGGTGGGTATTTATTGCTACCACACAAATTTCCAGTAGCTAAAATTAGTATTATTATTCTGATTTGAGCTTTGAAAGTCACTTACTAGTTTAGCAGGAACAGATCCAAAGCAGCATTGGTCTAAAATCTCTTGTCTTTTGACCTCACGCAAGCTAGTGAAAGTCGTGCCATTGTTGATCCTTGATTGTCCCTCCCTTTTTCTTTTTTTTTTGAAAACCCGATTCAAAAGTACATAACAGTTGTTTACTGGCTAAAAATAAAATGATCCTGAAAGTGATCACATTCATTTTAGATTTAATTATACTGTACAATATCCTTAAAACATGTCCTTGTGAAATAATTGATAATATTGTACATTTTACTCCTCGTTTCATATTCAAAGTGAAAACATTTAAATGATCGGTTTGCCGTTTAAAGTGAGATCCGTACAATTAGGTCAGGGCTTCTCAAACTTTTTTTTTTTCTGTCATCCCCACTTTAGACTCAAGGCCCACCTACCCCCATCGCCCCAACAAAACAATTTCTTGGACATCATGTGAGGTCTCGAGTTGTCTCTTTACTTTGTTGGGTCTCAGGCTGTCTGCTGCTAGCCGTTTTAGACAAAGAACACACAGGGGTCTCTCCTCTGCCCCCACCTCCGCTGCCGTGAATCCAAGAGCAAGATACCCTTCGCCATATTTTCTTTTAGGTTGACTTTTTGGTTGATTAGACCCGTCATATTTTTGTTTCTCCGCAGACCTTCGAGGTGCGAGTTGCAAATGTATCCATTTTGTGTAATTGTGGTCCGCACATTAGCCTGCTACCCATCCGCGCGAAAGTTTGTTCCTCTTAGCCCCGCCTGCAAAAGTTACTGTTGCTATGTCTGTCAAACTTTCGCTCCTGCCGAGAAATTTAAAGCCTACAGGAAAAATAAGTAATTTACATTTATTTATACGGCGGATTTCACAGACAGAATCGCAAAGTGATTTACAGTGTGTATAGAAAATGAAAGCATAGTAAAAAAAATAAAAAATAAAAAATTTCCTCCCGTTCCTCGCGCCCCACCTGTCATGTCTCTATTCCCCACACTTTGAGAAATGCTGAATTAGGTCAACATTTTTCGACCCGTATGTACAGTCACCGTGTGCTCGGAGAAGAGGTAGGATTAAATATAAGTTTTACTTCTTAATATTCCTTTTCAGATTTGTTGAAAGGTGCAAATGGAACCATGTGATGTTACTTGACGTAAACATGTCTGTAACAAATACATCAAAACCATAGCCGCGTGTGTAATGACTAACATTTACATAACATTTTGTAGATGGCATTGCATGTCTTGACTTGTTCTATTCTGTCTTTTGAACGTACAAGTCAATGTCTTGTTTTTAGTGTGAGGTTTAACTGTTGTGTTTATTTTGTGTCATTGTGAAGTTTTTTGTACCTGAAAATCAGATATCCCGGCCCCCCAGACACATTTTTTCCTCTATATCTGCTCCCCAGGTCAAAATAATTGCCGAGTGTGACCGTGTGTGACCGTGTGTGACCGTGTGTCTTGGCTACCACTCTTTACCGCATCTCTCCATGAACCCCGAAAAAACATCCGACCAGGAGCGTTGGGCTGCAGTGCATTGTGGGTAGGCGAGTCTTGTACATGATCATGTTCTGTCGGTTCATTTGCAAAATAAACCAGAGAGCACAACTCAGCTTTGATACAAAATGAAAGTAAAAATAAGACTGAGAAGATCAAAATAATTGTCAAAGCAGCATCAAAGTTGTTGAAAGAACTATCTTGGTACCGGGTGCAAGCTGTACTACGGAGAGTAGACGTGACGGAGTCATGTTACCACATTCCAACACCCTGTTAATTGTCCGGTGGAATGCCAGAAGTTTGATAGCAACCGAACATGAATTAAAGGGATATATTAAAAATATGAAAACTAAACCACGTATAATTTGTATTCAAGAAACAGGGCTGAAGCCAAAATTAAACTTTATAATAAAAGGATATATAACGATTCGTAAAGATAGGAATGAAGGGTAAAGAGGATGATGTGCCACATTTATCAAAGAAGATGTAGTCACGGGTAAAGAAACAGCAGAACCTTTAGCAAAAACATTTGTTAAAGTGCACAGTAATGATAATTTGAGAAATGTGGAAAAACAAAAGAGAGAAAAAACAATGAGTTTAAATATTGGGGAAATGATGGAAGACAACGTTAATAGCTTTACCAACACTATGGATATGACATTTTCTTTGAATGAAATGGTTCGAATTTTGAAAAAGGTTAAAAATACGTCACCGGGGAAAGACCTAGCGGGTTATCAAATGATCAAAAACTTAGGTGGCATCGTCAAAGAAGTGGTCTTGAAATGATATGACAGGATATATGAAGAAGGAGAATGACCGGCAGAGGGGAAAATTAGCGGTAACAATTCCAATATGCAAGTCAGGGTAAGACCTGGAAGAGGCAGGAAATTATAAATTTGGGGAAAAGTAATGGAAAAAAAAAAAAGATTAATGAAAGACTCGTATATTATTTAGAGTCAAAAGAAATAATCAAAAAACTAACAAAGTGGTAAATAATGTTCAAGACTGGGGAACGGCTTGAGGTTTAAGATTCTCTGTTGGAAAGACAAAAGTCATACATTTTACAAAGACAAAAGTACCAAACAAGCTCCAAATAAAAACTCTAAGGTGAAAATATAGAAGAGGTACAAGTATTTAAATATTTAGGAATATGGTTTGATAAAAATATGAACTAGTCAACCCACATCAGCAAAATAGATTTGATTAGATTAGATTAGATAGTACTTTATTTATTCCTTCAGGAGTGTTCCTTCCGGAAAATAAAAAAATAGGGGAAAAAGTAAAAAGGTGTTAAATATAATGAGGTCTTTGAGGGGTAATGATTGGGGGGCTGATAGGTTAACGTTGAAAACAATACATGTATATATTTATAACTTTAATTCCATCTGTTATTGATTACGGATGCATTATTTACCAATCTGCTTCAAAAACATGACTTGGGAAAATAGACCGGATCCAGTCACAGGCTTTAAGGTTATGTTGTGGAGCTACTACATCAACCCTAGTGCCAGTATTACAAGTAAAAATGAACGAAAAACCTTTGGACAAGAGGAGAGATCAACTCTCAGCAGTTTATCGGGCAACTTTAAAAGGATCCAAGCAAGGATATCCGACTTGTCCAGTGCTACCAATCTGCCAAGAAAAAGAGAAAACAAAAAAGAATAGTTTTGGGTGGATTATAGGAGACATATGTAATAAAGTTAAAATTGACAATATTAAAGTTAGTCCTA